>NC_084467.1:4164333-4484000 GCF_027409185.1 Cynocephalus volans | reverse complement strand
CGGCAGGTTGCAGGCCTGATTAATGTGTTCTGGAGTAAACATTATAAAGACACCCTCCCAGCTGCTCTCTGCAACGCCGCTTGCCAGCAGAGAGCTGAGGACAGCGGGCCACACGACGCGGGCTGCTGCCTCTAATGCTGCACTATTTTTGGTGACTCTTTTTGCCTCATTTATTTTTGATTTGAGTTGCTCATATGGACTGTGTGTTCTCTTTCTCTCTCCTGCACAGAAATTAAATGTGTAATATTTTTAGGCCTTGCCGTGTTATCGCATGATTTGTGCAGATGAGCCAAGTACCTGGAGCGCCTTGTCCGGGTGGGGCCACCTGACCTCTTGCTCCAGCCCTCAGCCTCACCTGAAACCTGCCTGCCCTTTCCAGGTCAGGGATGTGGGTCTCACTCTTCTGGACACGGTGACTGGTCCAGTCCTGGGGGAAAGGCTGGGCCTTCAGGGCACTGCACTGAAGGTGGACTTTGAATGGCTGGGGGGTCCAGGGGCATCCAGGAAGTGCCCTCCGAGTGCCATGGGTGGAGGAGGTGAAAGATGCCCATGGAGTAGAATCCCTGTACCGTATCATTGCACGGGGATCATTGTCAGAACGACCAGCCACCCAATGCAGTCCGAATGAATCATTGGGATAAGGGCTTTCACATGCATTAATTCACTTAATTCCTACCCCCAAGTCCTGTGAGGTTGGTGCTATTATTAACCACAGATGACAGCTGAGGAAACTGAGGCTCAGAGAGGTGAAGTCGGCCTTCCCTCAGTCGCCTGATGAGTGGCAGTTCTGGGAGTGCATCTTCCAAACCACAGTCCTGTGCTATCACCAGCAGAGAAGTCCGCGGACAAACACAGGTGTAGCCAAAGGCCTCATCCCAGGGGTGGGCCGAGCCGTGCTGTTCAAGACCACTGAGAACAGATGGGAGTGGGTGGGAGGAGGGCATAGGGTAAAGAGCCGGGGGTCTTGTTACGAGACTGCAACAATCCAGGTGTAAGTGGGGGTGGCCTGGGTCAGCAGTGGGGAAATGAAGGTGGACACCGCCTGGTGAATTTGGGAGGTTTAGACCTCAGGGTCAGCTGGCCGGCTGGTGTGGGGTGCGGGAGGAAGACAGGTGAGGAGGGAGGCTTATGGGTTTCTAGAGATGAGCTGTCAGTTCTTGAGATGGGGGAGTTGACAGCTGGTGGTAGCTGTGTCCAGCCTGAGGTGCTTGCTGGATATCCAGGTGTCCTCTCACTGGCTCCTCCTCAGCCCCAGGCTGGAGTAGTTTCTTCTCTGACGCCACAGGGCCTTGGCAGGTGCAGGTCTCTCTGCCCAGGATGCTCTTCCTTGGGTCCCTGATCAAATGCCACCTCTCCAGAGCGGCTGTCCTGAGAGCTGTCCATCACGTCATCGCACGTACTTTCTGCCAAGTGTGCACCTCAACCTGTGATGACTGCTCTCCTGATGGTCCCCCAACCAGAAGTTGAACCCCAAGGCAACGGCTGGGCCTGCCTCATTTTCTGCTGAACCCCTAGTGCCTTTGCTGAATGCACGAGGGTGTGGCAGCCCGCACTGCACAAGCAGCTATTTGCTTATAGATAACACAGGCTCCAGTGTGAGGCTGAAGCCAAGCAGAGCGACGGGAAATGGAGTCGGGGGACGTCATGTTCCGGCTGCTCCTCCTAGGGAGACAGAGGGGGTCCTGCAGCCTATACAGCCTCCCCGAGGGGCTTCATGGTGAGAGAGCGCAGCCTGCATAGGTCAGGTGTTCAGGCCGAGGCTCACCAGGACAGTCTCCGCCAAGTCTGGGTCCCACCAGGACGATGCCTGGCTCACGGGCACACACACACAAACACACACACACACACACACCACCACCACCTCCACCGTCCCAGGCCAGCTCCTCTCCCTCCCAGCACTCCTGTTTTCAGACTTCTGCTCATGGGCTCTTCCCCCAGAATGACCCTCCAGGGCAATTCTTCTGCCCTCTCCCAGCTTCACCTCCATACCCAAGGCCCTCCCTCCAGCTATGCCTTCAGCCATCCCCTCTGCCCTGAGCTCCAGGTGTTGGCTCGGTCCAGAGGGGTATCCCTGAACATTCTCTCCCTTGCCCACCCCTACCGCTCGCCTTGGGAGCCCCTGCCTGTCACCAGAGCCCTGTTTCTGTTTTTCAGCAGCAGATCTCTCATGTCATGCCTGTGCCTAAAGCCCTCAGGGGCTGTCCAGGGCCTTCAGCATTAAGAACAAGTGCCTCGGCTTGGCATCCAGACCATTCACAGCTGGGCCTGTCGCCCACCTTCCCAGCTCTTGATCCCCTCGCTGCCCCTCCTGCACCCCTGCCTGCCTCTTCGCCACCTTGCTCCCGTGCCTGTGGCAGCCCCTGCCCTCCTTCCTGCTGTTCCCTCGGAGGGACGTGGTGTCTCCCCATCTGCTGGAACTCTCCAGTCTCAGGGTCCCATGCAGAGACTGAGCCCAGGTCTAGATGGGTCACCCCAAGCTATTCTATAGCAATGGTTACCCTGGGGGTGGCCCACGGTGGGGAGTTGCACTTTCCATCTGTAACACTTCTGCCATCTGCAGCTTCTAAACAAGGCACACAACTGTAGGAAGCAAAGAGCTGGGCAGGCCTGCCGACTGCAAAGCCAACACTTTAACGAACCTTCTGCCATTTTCTCCCAGACCTCCATGGCGGTTTCTGGAGAAGAATGCTACTAGGGGCTTTCTTCAGCACCCGAATGCCAGCCTAGCCCCCAGGCACCCTCATTCCTAATAAAGCCTCTCCCCAGTCAGTCAACTAGGGGGTACATGGGGCTGACACACCCACCCTGGGCTTCCCACCTCATATTCACCTGAACAGGGATGGGGAGGGCTCCTCAGCATGCCCTTGACAACATGGGTGACCTTCGACCGGGCATTCCACCTGTGACCTCAGGGAACCGGGGATGACTGGAGCAGGGAGGGGCAGGTGGCACGCTCCTGAATTCCCAGAAAATAAGCCGGTGGCTCACCCTGGGATTCCCTAAGGCAGGGATTTTCAAAGCATGGCCTGGGCACCCCTGGTCATACATGAGACAGGTCTTGAATTTAATATCTACCTACTCATTTCTCCAGTTTCTTCTTAATGACAAGTAATGCTGGTTTTTTCTTTATTGCAGACACAGGAAGTTTCATTTCAAAATAAGCTAACTTAAGAAAAATGTTTAGTTGACTAAAAGGAAAATGCAAACTAAGAAATAAGATTGGTCATATACACATATGACCCGAATAATAAAATGACACGCCAGTGACTGAGGAGAGGAAGATAATTGCCAGAGACAGAGACAGAGACAGAGAGAAAACCAGGGGCCAGAGATCACTCTCTGATAACCCACGGGTCTCATAACCTCCTCCCAGAAATCCTAGAAGAGGGCATGAAGACCCCACAGTGGAACCCCAGGGCAAAAACTGAATTCCAGGTCACCATGCAGTCCTGTTTTTCCTTTAAAACTAATTTTATATCCCGTTATGTGTAAATGTGTCAGAGCTCCTCCCACTACAGGAAGGCAATAAAGAGAATACAAGGAGCGAGCAGAACCCAGCGGGACGGTGTGTCCAGGCCAGCCCTGGCGAGGAGCTCTGGTGCAGGTCCAGCAGGGGACAGGCATTGGAAGGTGCATGTGCGTGCACTCTCACACAGGCACCCCCACACACACACACACACACGGGCACCCCGCTTCCCAGGCCCGCTCCACCCACCAGCCAAGCCGCTCGCGGTGTACTGCCCCACACATAGCCAAAGAGCTGACGTGGAAAGGCCTCACCTTGCATGGCCGGCCACTCCACCCAGACCAGGTGGGCTCCGCGCCAAGCTTCCCATGTGTGGAAGGAACCAAACTCTCGGCTGTCCTCAGCCGTCCCCTGAGCAGCCTCCTGCTGCTCTGAAGGGCAGATGCTCCAAAGGGCAGGTGAGGACCAAGGCCCAGGACCCTGCAGAGTGGGGTGGCCAGGAGGACTTTTGAGAGCCACACAATGTCATCTGGGTGACCCTCAGACTCATCTCCAGAGACACTAACATCCAGCAAGGGCACATTTCGAATGGGGACATGGCTGCTGCTCCCAGCGTGGGGTGGTGTGGCCCGTTTCTGCCTCCCTGGGGGTGAAGTGCACCCAGGGGTGCTTTTACTTTCTTCCCTCTGGGGCCTGGATGTGCCCCGTTTCCTGCCATAACAGCTTTTACTGCATCTACTCCCAGAGGAATGGAATACGGCTGCCCCGGAACCTCCCTCTGGGGCCTAGGGCAGAGTCAGCGGGGCTGCAGACATGTCCCCCATAGGTGGCCCAGTGCCTGAGTCTTCCACAGAAGCCCCCAGGGGCAGCTCCTCTAGCAGCCAAGGCTCAGGGGTAGATGGGGCTAAACAGCGTGAGAGCCCAGGGCTGGAGGGGCCATGGGACAAGCACTCAGGGCAGCTGTGGTGGATGGGGGGGCACCCTGGCCACACCCCTGTCTCAGCCTTCTTTTCATAACCCATTGCAGGTCTGTTAACATCAGGGCCATTTCTCCCCCCGTTCTGGGGTCAGGACCTGCTGGTCTTGTCCGTCTGAGGTGTTTAAAGAGGATGAACAGAGGAACAAGGGAGACCTGTCCTGGGTGCTGGATGCCCTCAGGAGCAGGCAGAGCACTGCCAGGGGGACTGGGAAGGGGCAGCTTCCTGCAGCAGGGGAACCAGCGCAGCAGAACTGGGTGTGGCCCACTGTCTGCCTTGAGAAGCCCTGCCCTTCACCCCAAGTAGAAAACAATCTGCAGGTCTCAATGGCTCACCTCACCTCCGGGATCCCTTCCCCACTGGTCCCACGGAGGGGATCCCTAGTGAGGCAGAGCCTCCTGCCCCCTGCTCCCCTACTCACCAGCTCCCTTAGGGGTGCCATGCAAACCCAGAGGACTCCAGACAGCACCTGCAGGCTACACTGAGCTGAGGGGACCCTGAGGCCGTAGCTGAAGCATCTCTGGCTCTCTCCGGGCCTGCGGCTGCAGCTGTGTCTACCTGGGTGAAGCGTTAGACACTTAGACTGAACCTCCACATCCAGTGGGATAATCAGTGAGTCAAGGGACAGTGGAGGAGGGGGGACACTCAGGGGTCTCGGGCGGGAGGTCTGGAGGACTTGCACCTCCGCCCCACAAAGGTAAGAGCAGCAGTGGTGCATACACGTCTGCAGAGCCTCATTTATCCTGCTCCTTTTTTTGAGCATCCACAATAAAAGGAGATAAAGAAAATGCTGAGTCTCTTCTCATAGCCAGGCTGAAATTTTAAGCGAGCCAAGGTAGGAAAAAAACACAGTTGGGGGAGGGGGAGAAACCAGATTTGCTTCCCGATGGTGATGACTGCATTGCAAAGCCTGACACAGCTCAGCAGGGAGGTGCAGAGGAGGCCCCAGGTCTGGGATGCATGGGGCAGCTCCAAGCTGCTGCCGTGGCTTCCCAGGTAGAGGGGGTGGGTGTTAACCACTTACACCCCAGGATGGGACAAGGAGGGAGAGGCCTGCGTCCTGATGTTTCCCAGATAGGCAGCATCAGAGAAAGAGAGTCACTTTACATGGGAAGGCCATGCTGGTGTCCTCTGTGCCACCAAGCAACTAAGTAGTCCCCCTGGCCACTGGGCCCTGCACCTGGGTGTCTCTCCCTCTCTGGAGCCCTGGATGAACCCAGAGGCAAGCCCCGAGGCCTGCTTGGGGAGTGGCGGGTGCTCCCATCTCGCCTAGATGCAAGTTTTTGTGGCAGCATTGGGGGGCTGGTCTGTCAACTGTGGGGATGGGAGCTGCCTGGTCCTGGGCAGCCCTGTGCAGGGAGACTCTGGCCCCTGTTTACAGCCAGGCACCTCTGAGGTTCTTAGCACAGCACCTGGCACAGAGTAAGGCTGACTGTGTACTGCCAATCCCCAGAACCTAGTGCTGACCTCATATGTGGTGGGTGTTCAGTCACTTGACAATAGCTCTCATTATTGCCCTTTAGGTGGGTTTCAGTCACGACCCTTGGGAGAAGTCAGGGTTCCATTTGCAGAAGGGACTTGGAAGCCTGGAGCAAAGATGCTGCCCAGGCAGTGCATCTCACGATTTTGCCTCTTTGACCTGGTGCCACCCTACTTTCTGGGGGGCATGCAGCACAGAGCCCCTGAGATGCCCATCCCTGGGCTGCCCTCAAGTCCATAGCACAAATCCGCCCCCTCCTAGGGGGAAGCAGAGGCTGGCACCCTGAAAAGAGGGTGTATCCCTGAGCACTCCCACCGGCTCCTAGTGGGATGCTGTGTCTTATGCCACTTGCCTGTGGGCCTTGTATCCCCATGTGACCACTACAAAAAGGCAGGCCTGGGCTTCCTGCAGCCTCCCCCAGGCTGCTGGGCACAGCTCTCTAAACAAGGCCCTGCCTTCTGAACACACCAGCAGGAGGGGACAAAGGAGACCCCACACTGGATCCCACTCCTAGTCATGGGGGTGAGCCCCTCAGCCCTGGCTCTGGACCAATGGTTGGTTTTCTACAGGATGTGATCCAGCACGACTCAGCTGGTTCCCACCTCCCTGCCTCTCCACCTCCCCCGCCAAGCCAGCAGTAATCCCTGCTTCAGGGAAAAGAATCACCAAACTACAAGGAAAGCCATGGAAGCTTCCAGAGGGAGCACTGGGGTGGGGGGTGGGACTGAGTGGTAGAAACCTACTGTCATGGGTTGAATTGTGTCCCCCTCCAAGTCCTAACCCCAGCTACTTGTGAATATGACCTTATTTGGCAAAAGGGTTTTTGAAGATGTGGTTAAGATAAGAATCCTGCAATGAGATCACTCAAAGTTCGGGTAGGCCCCAAACCCAACGACAAGTGTCCTTATAAGAAGAGGAGACACAGAGAGGAACGCATGTGAGGATAGAGGCTGAGGTGGTGCGTCTACCAGCCAAGGGACACCAAGGACGGCTGACAGCCACCAGAAGCTGGAGACATGACTAGAATAGGTCTCTCGGCCTCCAGAAGGAGCCAACCCTGCCAACACCTTGATCTTGAACTTCTCATCTCCTGAACTGTGAGAGAATAAATATAGGTATTTTGAGCCACCCTGTTTGTGGTAATAGGAAACTGACTGACCCACAGCCTTTGATACCCTCTAACCTAAGCAGGTTGTACGGGAAATGGAGAAACAGCTTTCTTTTGTGGGAAGTGACCCCTTTGCTGGGGTCTGGACCCTGGTGGGCCCCAGCCCTGGCTCTGCTCCCACCTTGGTGGGGAGGGGCTTTGCAGGGAAATGTCTGCAGCTCTCTCTGCGTTCACATTTGTGAACCAGGCGCGTGGGGCTCCTCCCTGCTCTCCCGGGGACTGTAAGAATAACGAACGGTTTCAAAGAGGATTACGGTCCTATCACCACGTGACAGAGGCATGAAAGATTAATATCTTGTCCATGCAGCACTCCACCCGCAATCTGAGAGCCGGCTTTACTCCCTACATCCATTAAAGGCTCCGCTGAATAAAAAGATACACAGAAGAAAATCATCAGGCTCCAGGCCTTTGCAATCACGTAATTAACAGACAACATAACGTTTTTAAATGAGAACACACATTGCTGGTGAGGTTGTGGTGAGACTACTACATGGAGATGTTGTTGCTTCTGGGGGGGCAGTGGATACAATCTTTCTGGAAAGGAATTGGATCATTTAGGTCCATAGCCTGGGATCCAGAAATCCCACTTATATAAATTTATCCTAGTTGTGCAAGAGAGGAAAGAGTTAGATGCACACCAATCTTCACTACAGCCTTATTTGGGAGAGTGAAAAGATGCTGGATCTCTAAGGAAATAATGCCCAGGTAAATTATAGAAAAACAGGAGGACAGAACGGGGTCACTCACAGTGACCGTTTCCCTGTTTGGGAAGACGCTTGTGCCATAACGTTGTGTGGAGAGTCGAGGGCACCCACATGTGTGTTTGCAGATGCTGAAAGCACACCAGTGAGTGCAGAGGGGTCCCTCGTCCCAGCCATACCAATCCTGCCTCTGATTCAGCGACTCCTTGCTGGTGGGGAGGGTCTGTGTGCGTGAAGCAGGGAAGGAAAGATTCCTGGGCTGGGACAGGAGTCCCGCAGGAGGCTCCTGTAGCCCCGCCTGTAGCAGCGGGCGCTGGAGCAAGCGTAGCCGGCTGGGGGCCGGGCCATGCGTTCCTGTGGTTCCCTCCGCCTTGGCGTCCTGGTGACCCTGGTCCAGGAGCGGGGCCCAGGGTGAGCACCCGCTCTGTTAATGGGGTGGCCTAGGGTGTAGGATCAGGAGCCCTGGCGGTCACATCCTAGCTCTGTCCTTCAGGGCTGCGTGACCTGAGGCAAGGTATGTGCCCGTTCTCACCCACAAAGCACAGATAACCACAGTACCTGGCACGTGCATGCGAGGTATTAAACAGGGGGCCTGACGGAGCAAACCCACAAGACAGCTGCCAACACAGATAACGATAGTGACAGTAACCTTCACCATCATTATCGTCAGTGTCTCCCAAAGCCAGCTGAAACGCTGGCTCCTCTTCCCACAGTGACAAACGCTTGCGGCTGCCCTGTCCCAGCAGGCAGGCCTGCAGGCCTTTAGCTCCCAGGCAGTGCTTGAGGGACGGTGGCCTTCTCTGCCTGCCACCTGGGAACCCGTGAACTGGATGCCCTGGGAGGGTTTCTGCAGTTTGAAGTTATTACTGCCGCATAATTAAGTGCTTGGGTTGTAAAAACGTGAGTGGTGTCCTCCTCGCGGGCATGGGCTGGGCTACGGCGGAGGCTGCCCAACGGGAAGGCTGGGGGCTGGGGGACAGAGCCCATCTGTCCAGGTGCCAGGCGGCTGCGAGCCCGCAGTCATCAGCCCACGGCCCAGCCCCAGATCCACAGCTGCCTCAGCACAGGCTCTGAGCACCTGCCCTGTCTCATCCTCAGCCATGGCAGGTGTCCCCTCCCCAGCCATCTCTGCCTGGATACCAGGACCCGAGGTGTGGCTGTCCCTGCCCTACCCTGGGCATTGCCTGTTGTTCAGGGTGTTCAGGACAGGATTGAGCCCTGGGGGGAGACACCGTGGGGAGGTCCCTCAGTGGCGTAGTCAGCCTCAGGCGGGCCACCTCCCTGGCCAGGAGCTCTTGGGTCCTCCCTGGTTCTGAAGATTTCTCCCTGCCTGCCGTGACCAGCCTGGGGGAGATGAACTCAGGGAGGCCAGGCTTGGTCCCAAGACTTCGTGTGGTGGTGTGGTGGGTGAATTACAAGTCAGCTCCTTGGGGGGAAGAGTGGGCAGAATAGGAGCCCACGGGCAGTGCCAGGGCCATGGCATGATTTTGCTCCGAGTGCACTCTGGGGACCGTGGTGTTTACCTCTCTCTGCAGCTCTGAGCCCTGGACATCAACACACGGGGTGAGGGATGCTGGGAGGTGACTGCATTGGCTTCAAAAGACCTCTGGGCACTGGTAAGTCCATGACATCAGCTGGGGTCGGGTGCATGTACACCTGGCCTGAAGCAGGGTGGCAACTTTTGCATTTCATGGTGGACCTTCCGCCTGTACCGGCATGCACAAGGGCCTCCTGGGAGGCCTGAGCGTGGCTGTGCAGCTTGTAAAGTGGGGAGCCTGGGTTGAAGGATGCATCTGACGCACAGAGCAGAGTCCTGGGGAGGATGTGGCACCAGGTTTGGTTTCTGCCCAGGGGCTTTCCTTCCCTGATCATCCCCGAGTCTGGGGACTCCACCTTGTCTGTGGCCAGGTCCTGACCCCCTCACAGCTCTGCAGAGGGCGGCTCCAGGCTGCAGATGGGCTCTACATGGGCTACTTCCAACCCCGCCCCACCTGCTGGGCAGAAGCACATTGTTCCTGATGTGGCTGAGGCGCCTGCGAGTGCCTGTCCAGACCAAGCTGGGGACAGAGGCCATGGACACAGGCATGCCCTGTTCTCGTAGGCCCACAGTCTAGGAGGGGCTGGATGTTGGCAGCAACGACCCTGGCTCTATCAAGTGTGAGTCCTCCCCCAGCCTCAGTTTCCCTTTCCCTAAAACGGGGAGGCTGGGCTAAAAGTGTCAAAGAGTTGAAAAGCCTGAAGGGACTTTTAGAGGCTGTTAGTGTATTGGTCAACATGCCTGCTCGCTTTGGGGCCACGTTAGAGACCAGGGATTCTGCCAAGCCTGAGGACAGGCTCTGTGTGTGCATGTGTTCGGGGTGGGGGCGGAGGGAGCAATCCTGGCAGCTGGAGCAGCTCAGCGCTCAGAGGGAACCGCAGGCTCAGGGCAGGCTTGGGGCCTCCAGGTCGTGGGGGACCCTGGTCAGCTTCCCTCTCTCACATGCCAGATAAATGACTCTGCTCAGCCCCAAAGAGGAGGCAGGAAGCATCTTCTAAGATGGTCAGGCCTCCAAGATTCTTCCTCGTCCAGCCAGCGTCCCCCTCCCAAGTTGCCCCCAACATCCCACGCTGTCTCTGCGCCTCCCATCCCTGCCTCTTCCTTTCCTGATTGCGCTGGATGGACATTGCCCAGTTGTGTCCGCAGACACTTTGGTGGTGGCCGAGTGGCACCTCAGTGCACTAGACCACACGTCCACCTGGGTGTGGAGGGTGGTGGCCTCATTGGTGTCCCTGATTTGGGTGTCAGTGAGGAATCAGTGACATTCCCCAGCCACAGGTCTCACTGCAGAGCCAGAGTGGGAGAAGGCCATCTGCCCTACGTGTCACCTGGGCCCCCCAGGTGCAACACCAGGCCCCAACAACCTACATGCTTCACTTGAAAAGATCCTTTATTTTTTGGGAAATGTCGCTGTTTTTTTCTGGAACTCCTCCATTCAGGCCCCACTGATAACTGTCACATGCACCAGAAGGACAGGGTTGGGGGGTCTACACCCCACAGGAGCAGACTTTCCAAAACCATCCATCTTTCTGGATGAAGAGAAAGTGCAGCAGCACCCCCAGAACCTCTGAAGGGCCCTAGCACAGGGCAACTGATGTCCCTGGATACCACTGATGCCTTTTAAATGGCAGGATGTAGACAAGGAGGTGTCCCCTACTCCTGTGAGGAACACACCTGTCTCCCTGTGGAAAGGGGAGATTTTGAGTTGGGATTTCAGATTCCTGTTCTGGGCACACTGTGTCCTTTGCAGAGCAAAGGGACAAGACAGCTCTGGGCCCCCTGTGTGTGACACCTAAACACCTCCTGGCCTAGGTGACTAAAAATACCATCTGCTCATTGCCAGGAAAAGGCTATAACCTCTGGGGGCTGTGAGGAGCCAGCTGAGTAGAGGCAGGGGGCCAGAGAGAGGAGGGAAGACACCAAAGGATATGCCCCAACAGACAGGGGACAGGCAAGGCTCAGTCAGGGTGCAGACATGGTACTGTCAGGGTACGGACAGGGTACAGACAGGGCACAGTAAGGTGCAGACAGGGTGCAGAGAGGGCGCAGGCAGTGCATAGTCAGGGTGCAGATGTGGGACTGTCAGGATACAGAGAGCGTGCAGATGGCACAGTCAGAGCACAGACAGGGAGTGGATGGGGTGTAGACAGGGTGTGGATGGAGTGCAGACAGGGCACAGTCATGGTGCAGACAGAGCACAGTCAGGGCACAGACAGGGCACAGTCAGGGTGCAGACAGGACATGATCAGGGTACAGACCGTACTGTCAGGGTGCAGACAGGTTGTGGACAGGGTGTGGACGGGGTATAGATAGGGCACAGTCATGGTGCAGACAGAGCACAGTCAGGGCACAGACAGGGCACAGACAAGGTACAGTCAGGGCACAGACAAGGTACAGTTAGGACACACACAGGACACGATCAGGGCACAGACAGGGCACAGGGTTCAGGGTACAGATAGGGTGCAGACACAGTACAGTCAGGGCACAATCAGGGTACAGACATGGTAAAATCAGGGTACAGATAGGGCACAGTCAGGACACAGACAGGTGACAGACATGGTACGGTCAGGTAGAGAGGGGCGAGAGCCCACTCCCCTACAGAGTTCTGGCCTTTTGGGCAGCAGACAGTCAGCATCCCTGAACCAACCCCTGTTCTGAAAGGGCTGGGAAACTAACAACAGCATCTTGCTATGCACATCAGGATTAAAGCATGATTTTAGATTAAAATCTAACAAAAGCGTAGCAGGTCACTCCAGTACAACATGGGCTTCATATATTCCAGACAATTAAAGAAACCCCAGTGAAGCCTTTCTCAGCAGTGCTTTTAACTACTAAAAAGTGTTTCCTTGTGTGCTGCTTTAAGAAGTAGAGGTGGGAAAGTCGACTAACAGTTTAAAATAGCTGGGAAGTTTTTCTCAAAGTACAGTCTTGGAACCCCTGCAGGCCTAAGGGGCATGCTGAGGGCTGAGGACCACTGGGGCCATCCAGGGGCCCCAAGAGCCCCCACTCTTACACTCTCTGCAGTCACAGTATACAGAGCCATCGGTGAGGCCGTGAGGATTAGCCTTGATCCTGTAGTTCACAGGTGTATGCAGAAATGCCCCCATTAAGGTAGGAAATGGAATGATGTATTATGGAAACAGTCTATAAAAGGGGACATGCAAAAGGGCGCTGCTGACGGACTAGGGTAAATAGAAAAGTGACTTTCCTTCTCTCTACCTGCCGACTCCTGAGCCCCCCACTCTTCTCTCACCTTCCTTTTCTTTCTTTTACTGTCAAATTTCTCAAGAGCCACTGAGGCAGCAGAATCTAAAGGCCAACAGAGTAGATTCTGGCTCCAAATAGGCTGGCTTTGGTTCCTGGCTCCTGCGTCTACTAGCTTGGAGACCTTAGGAAAGTCACTTCAACTTTCAGTGCCTGTTTCTGCATCAGTCAAAGGGTTTGAGAGCAAAGGAGCAGAGTAGGCGTTTCTCAAAGGAAGATGTACAAACGGCCAACAGACACATGAGAAAGTGCTTAACATCACTCAGCATCAGGGAAATGCAAATCAAAACCACTCTGATATATCATCTCACCCCAGTTAGACTGGCCATTATCAAAAACACAGAGAATACCAAATGCTGGAGAGGATGCAGAGAAAGGGGAATCCTCCTACACTGTTGGGGGGACTGTAAATTGGTGCAGCCTTTATGGAAAACAGTACGGAGGTTCCTCAAACAACTACAGATAGAACTGCCATAAGATCCAGCACTCCCACACTGGGTATATACCCAAAGGAATGGAAATCATCATGTCCAAGGGACACCTGCACTCCCATGTTTAATGCAGCTCTACTGATAATAGCCAAGGTTGGAACCAACCTAAGTGTCCATTGACGGATGACTGGATAAGGAAGATGTGGTATATTTACATAATGGAGTACTATTCTGCCATAAAAAAGAAGGAAATCCTGCCACTCGCAGCAACATGGATGAACTTAGAGAAAATTATGTTAAGTTAAATAAGCCAGACATAGAGAAATACCACGTCCTCACTCAGTAAGTGGGAGCTAAAAGCTAAAAAAAATAAAAAAAAAATAAAAAAAGAAAGAAAGATACAACAATCACAACAGCACATTGAACTTTCAAAAGGAGAGAACGGAACAGATTTTACCGGGGGGTGGGGGCGTAAGGGAGAAATTGGTAAAGGGCCACAAGAAATGATTACATTGTGTAATGCTGAATATACTAACCACCCTGATTTGAGCATCACATATCGCACACAGGTATTGATATTCAACTCTGTCCCCCACAGCTATGTACGGTCAACTACGTTTCAATTAAAAAAAAAAAGGTTCAAGGGCGTGCCGGGAACCGGCGGTGGTCTGCAGCTCGGTCCTGCTACTGGGAGGTGGCCTCGCTTCCTTTTCATCCGCTCCTGGGAGCCCGGCTTCACCTGTCCTCTCAACAGAGACTGCCTCCTCCACCTGACGGGGCCGACGCCAGACCCCAGCCTCTCCTTGCCTTTCCTCCCTGGGCTCTGGAATCATCTGGCGTTTCCTCTGGTCTGCGGTTTCCTTCATCTTCCCTCTCAAATCCTGCACCCATGGCCGCTCCCTGGGCTCTGTCTTCTGCCCTCTCCACTCTTGGCACTGACCTCTAGGTGGCCTTGTCCACTGTCAGGGCTGTGGACAGTGGGTAGGTGGCAGTCACCTCCAGGTCCCCCTCTCATGTGAACCCCAGTCTACCTTCTCAAGGCCTGTGGGCACCCCGGCCCAGCTTCCTGTCCAGGAGCCCTGCTTCCTGGCCTGCTTCTTCTGTCCGCGCAGCCCATGCGGACCCAGTGAGAAAAGTTTGGGAGTCTCCTGCGCTGTCCTTCTGTCCCTCATCCCATCCCTGTCCAGCTCCACGGTGGACGCCCTCCTTCCTACTCATCCTATGACCCACAGTCCTCCCTCTGCCGCCCTCGCCCACGCAGGGCCCTCTCCCAGACAGTCTTTTCCCAGCTCTGCCTATTGCAACCCTGCCTGCCTTTCAAGGTCTGGGTCAAATGTCCCCCCACCCCCATCTCCTTCCCCACAGCAGGGTTTCCTCTGACCATTCCGGGCATGTGGTTACTGCATCCCTTTCCCTTTCCCCGGCTCGGAGCCCCTAGAGGATAGAGGTGGGCGAGTCTTGCTCATCATTGCCCTTCAAACGTCTGCCACAAAGGTCCTTACCCATCATTGGTATTTATAGTTTCAACAATGTTTTAAATTTACATTTACTTTCTAATGAAAGGATTCTTCAGACTCTCCTTGTCCACACATTCTAGTTATTTCTGGTCCTCCTACATCTAGAAGGAGCAGGAAGGATACTGCTTCCAAAGAGCTCCTGCCCCCACTGACCATTCCGGATAGCAGGGCTCTGGGCCGAATTCTAGATCTTTCTGCCCTGGGCTGTATTTGACAGTTTGAGGACATCAGGGTCTGAGTTTGCTCTGCAAGATCACAAAGCTGCCCGGGGATGGAAGGCGAAAGGACACCCGAGGGGATGGAGGGTAAGTGCGCTCGGAGTGAGGCAGGTGTGCAGACGGCCTCCAGGAAGCCTGAGGTGTGGGAGCAGGGACGAGGCCTGTCCCCCGTTCACAGGGAGGCTGTGCTCTGCAGACCAGGGCAGCAGGCCCGCCCTCCTCCCCTCTCCTCCTCCTCCCTGCTCCCTCTCGCCCCCGCCACAAGAGCAGTCAGCTCAGCTCTCCCCGGCTCTTCCCCAGGGGCAGGCGGCCTGAGGACCCAGAAGGAAACCCAAGTCACTCTGTTCAAGTTTTCCTGGAGGTCTGGACGGGCTGCCCAGAAGCCATCTGGGCTTCAGGTGGGTGACAGTTGGGGCTCAGCCTCTGACTGGTGAGGGGAGGGCGATAGCGCCAGAGATTTGGAGAACTAACTTTCCACTAGGTGTGAAGGACCCCTGTGGACAAGACCCTGGTGGTCTACAGGCCCCAAGAAGTCTCTCTCTTACTGGGGAAACTGGCTCCATGAGGAGTGGCTTGCTGGTTTGTCTTTGAACCTGGTGTAGGGATCTGAGAAGCAGCAGCAAATGCTTGGCTTTTAGACACTGAGTTGGATGAGATCCAACCACTCACCAGCCAGGGCTGAAGATCACAGGGAGGAAAACCCTCTAACTGGGTCTGCAGTGCAAGTGGGAATTGAGGGAGATGGTCCCTGTCCTTTCTCCAAAGTTTTCCTTTTCTTAATCCTATCTTATCTGCAACCAGCATGGCATCAGTGATCTCTGCAGGTGCCTGTGCACTGGAATGAGAGAGAAGATGGGCTGCTGGCAAGGAGGAAGTCAAGGGAGGCAGCCAAGACAGGTGTGGGGTCAGCTCGGCTCTGCGACAAGGGACACACACAGCCCCACCTGGTGAACTCCCAGGTTAGCTACATGGTCATTCGGCAGAGCAAGGAGTGGCCTCTCGAGATCCCGCCCTGCAGGGATATGAGTTAGGAAGATGATACGCTGGTGGCAGGGCACCCTCGGGCTGGGGGGCTGGGCCCAGAGCTCATCCTGCGTGCAGGAAGTGGGAGGCCAGCTCTGTCTGAGCTCCCCAGAATGTGACGAAGCAGACCCAGCAGCTGCTCAGGTCCATCCAGGCAGGGAGACTCACGCACCTGCCAAGATCAGGCCGAATGGAAATCCTCAAGGCTCCCCATAGTGATGGGACAAAGACCACGTGTGTGACGTCCCCTCCTCCCCACCCACCCCGACTTTCCCTGGGAGGGTCCTGTTCCCTTTGCCTCCTCAGCACTGGCTGAGCCCAGAGAGCACATGTCTTAACAGACTCCCTCTGAAGATGGTCTGGGGCAGTGGGGGTTGGTGGTGCTGCTGTGCAGTCAGCAGAGGGCTGAGCGTGGTGGGCTGGCTGTCGCCGAGGAATAAACACTGTAGGGCTTCCCATTTCATGGAAAAGACAGTTTCTACATCCCTCGGGCCCTTGGCGGCTGAGACTAAATCCTGACCCTCCTGAGTGTCTAAGGAAACTCATCCACACGGAGGTGAGGATTTCTGTCACTTGCTGGAACTTGGCTGGATGGTGGAGGGGGCACCTGTTACAGAGCCCTGACAGGGCAGGAACAGAACCAAGGTTTCCTCACTAGCTGGGAGGTCAGGGATGGTCTTGCCCTGCCCTGTGCCTCAGTTTCCCCACTTAGGCTAACCAGCCTACTTTGCAGGGTTATCTACAAGGCCCTGAGGCTCACCAAGTCAGAACAACAGTTCCAGTATGGGGAGAGTCCTGGCTCCCCTACATCCCATCCAGGGCCTTGGCTCCTTGCCTCCCCACTAACTGCCTGGCCATCTCTTTGACGGCCATGAGCAACAACACCTCTGTGCTGGGGGCCCGCCAGGCCAGGCAGGACTGGAGTTGCCAAGAATCCTGCATGGTTAATGGCCCTTCTTGCTTCCAGTAGCCTCTCCAGTGACTCAGACACACCCATGCTGCTTTGGAGTCTTCCTCTATGAGGCAAGACCTCCTGGCTGCTGGGAAAGGGGTGGAGGGAGGTGTGGGGTCTCTGGCCCTAGACACCTCCAGAGTTGGCCCTTCTCAAATGCTGCTGGCGGCTGCCTGCCGTTCTGCCTCCTTACTCAGGAAGGCCAGGAAAAATGCTTTAACTCTGGGACCTTTGGTGACATGAAGATCACTGAGAGTTGAGCCAAGGACCAAACACACACTGCTTGTGGCCAGAATCCCCAGAAGGTGAAACACTTTTTGCAGGGTTCCAGCAGTGGAGTAGATCTTCCTTCGACATAGATTATGTTTGCCCGGTTGCCTTGGTGGAGCCCCAACAAGCAGGAGCATCTAGAGGAGGCCCCTCCCTCCAAGCCCTTGCCGGAAACTGCCAAATCAAAACTTTGTGCCACTCACTTCCTCCTGAGTCATTTGGGTTTTAGAAGATTATTGAAAAAGGAAAGAAAGACAGACAGAAAGAAAGGAAGCCCAAGGGTATGAAGCCTTCTCAAGCTGGCCAGCCCACAAAACTCTCTGCCCCTCCGACTCCCTGGCACCCACATCCTGTGTCCCATCTCCCATGTGCAATCGTTTTGTGCATGCTCCCTCCCATCCAGTCTCCATGTCCACACCCACAAGGGTTTTGAACACAAGAAACACACGAGAAGGGTTTCACACTTTTTCATGATGCCTTCCCTGCCCCACTGCCTCGCTCGGTCCCTGATCAGAGCCCACAAAGCATTTGACTGTCATAGCAAAGACAGAAAAAAAAAAAATGGACCTTGGTTTTATGAGAGAAGGCTCCACCAGACTGCTTTGGAGGCAGGGACTTGCTGCAGCCCAAATGCTGCCAGTGCCATTGAGGCTGAGGATGGACTTGGAGAGCTTTCCACAGGGGGGTTGCACTTTGGGCCTGATGGATGGGACCTGGAGAACCAAGTGCACTCTGAGGGCCCCATGGTGTGAAAGCACAGGGCCAGGAGCCCAGGAGCTGCAGGCGAGCCTGGGCTCTGCAGGGGACACGTCTGCCAAGTGAGAATCAGGTGGGTAGATGCGACTCTCCACATGCACGTCCCCAAACCCTGCAATATGGGGCCTGAATGCGGCTTCCTTAGCAGAACACGAGCTGCTCTTGGCATTGGAAGTGGGCTGGCATTTTTTGAGGGGGAGGAGAAGTTGCAGAAAAAGAAGAAACCCTGAAATGACAGACAGTGGGACAGCTGTGGCCTGAACTTGATGTTCTTGCTCCTCGGATGTGGATGTATTAATTTCCATAAATGCTAACAGCCCATTTCCCCAAGAGCTATTACTTATGTCATCTCCCCTTGGACACGGTTCAACACAGGGCAGACAAATGAAAGAGAGGATAAAGGCAACTCCCACTGGCGGGTCCCTCGCTCCCTGCCCCTCTCCCAACCAGGCGGCTCAGGTCTGGTCCCCAAGGTGGCACTGATAACTGCGGGGTCAAGACCCCCTGCTTCAGCCCCAGAGCCAGGTCCCTATCACGACAGGAAGCAAAGAAAGTTACCAACCCCAAAAATGCTGAATCACAAAGTGAGGCTGAGCAGGAAAGTGGGGGTGGGGTGGGAGGGAGATGGTGGCCAGGGAGGAAACAGGCAAGGGTGCTAAGGGGCTTCCCACTTGGAGCACCCCAGCATGTTCTAGGCAGAGCGTGGCCCCCGCAGAGCCTAGAGGACAAATGCCTGGAGGAGTGGCGGCAGGACGTGCCAGGGTGGGAGGGTGGGAAGGTGGGCAGGTACACGGCTGCTGCTCTGCAGCAGGAAGCGGTGCAGCAGCTGAGTCTCTGCCTCCTGCAGGGAGCAGCGGCAGCGGCAGGTAGGGAGCTGGGGTAGTGCTTTGTACCAGGACCTGGGCAGGAGGGAGAAGCTGAAGGTGGGGTAGGGGCCCAGTGGTGGGGGTGGGGGAGTGAGGGGTGTAGGTGGCCAGAGAAACAGGTGCAGGAAGGGAGTGTCAAGGTCCTGGGGGTGTCCAGGGGGAGAGATCGGAGCGGCCTGGGAGCAGAATGGGTGGGAGGATGGGGACAGGGACTGGAGGGAGGACGAAGGGGGAGCCTTGCGGCGCTCATGGGGAGGACCCGGACCAGCAGCTCTCCGACCGGGCTGCGCAGAGGTCGGGGAAGGAGAGTAGGGGGAGGCCAGGCTGCGGGCACAGGAGCGTCGCGGGGTGAAGGAGATGAAGTTGGGCAGGGGTCGGGGACGTGCGCTGAAAGGTCAGGCGGGATGACACGCGGGAAGGAAAGCGAGGATGGGATGGGGGGAGGGAGGTGACGGAGACGGAGGTGAGGAGGCTGGAGAGGAGGTGAGAACGGAGGCGGGGGCAGGGACGCAGGGCTGGGGACGAGGAGATGGAGCAGGGACGCGGTGCCTGTCGCCGCGCGGGCCTCGCCGGTCCCCGCCGCCGCTCTCCCGGCGCAGGTCCTCGGAAAGAGCGGCCCGCCGGGGTCTCCCCCTGCACTCACCTGGGGGCTCCAGCTCCGGATCCTGCGCCCCGCTCCGGATCTTCCTTCCCGCCCTGTCCCTGCGACTTTAGCGCCCCCGAATCCCGCTCGCTCGGGCAGGTTCCGCCCGCAGCATCTTCACCTCGTGGGACGCCCGGGGCCACGCCTCTGCCAGCTTCTCATTGGCTGTCGTTCACGCCAGTCACGTTCCCATTGCCTGAGAGACGGCCGGCCATGCAAATAAGGACGGGCCCGCCGCCGCGCCGATTGGTTGGCTCCCGCGGAGCGGAGCCCGTCGACTTACGCTCGGATTGGCCCCACGGCGCTGACGACAGAGGTGACGTAGCCGGCTCCGGCCTGAGCGAGCGGCGCGCCACGTTCCGTGGCTCCTTTCGCGGGTGGCCTCGGACTGGCGCTCCCCTCGGCCGGTCCTGAGCCCGCGAGGCGTGCGGCTCCGCTGGGCATCGGCCGCCGAGCCTCTGGGTCCGGGTGGGGGGACTTCTTGAAAGCGCGGGCCTAGTCGCCCTCGGCCGGCCGTCTCCTAGGTAACGCGGCCCGCGGCGGGCGGGACCATGTTCGCTGACGCCGCGGGGGAGGTTGGACGCGGCCTAAGGGTGCGGGTGGCCGCAGAGCTGGCCGGGGCCTTGGGGCCCGGGGGTGGGGAGGTTAGTCCGGCCCCTGCATGGAGACCCGGTGCCCGTGGGGCGCGGCGGCGGAGCGCGGCGCGGGACTGTACCGAGTCAGTCAGCACCCCCCCACCCCCGGTGACACTTGGTGCGGCCCGGGCCGCCGGGGTTCGTTGGGCGTCGCGGGTCCTCGGGTCACCCGCTGCCCGCTGTCCTCGGGCCTTGTAGCTCCCGCCTGGCACGCGCCGTGCGACCGACTGCGCCGCCCTGGGCCGGCCCTCGGTGTCCGCGCCGGCCTGGTCCGCGCCTTTCTCCCCGCGGGCGCGCTCCGCGGCCCTGCCCTGTGGCCTGGCGGCCGGCTCCTGCGAGGGCCGGGGCGGCTACGCGACTCTGCCCCGGGGCCGCCCCGGCCCTCGCCTCCCGCGTGCAGCCCCCTGGCCCCCGGCTGCCCTCCGCCCGCGCTGTCCTTAGGGTCTGGCCTCGTGGGAGTCCGCGGGCTCGCGTCCCTTGCGCTCTCGTCCCGTGCGCTCCGGTCCCGTGCGCTCGCGTCCCGTGCGTTCGTTTTTGCAGCCCGGGAAAGAAGTCGGGCCTCACTCACGTGTGCAGTCGGGAAAAGGATCGTTTCAGGTGACTTTGGGCGGTGCTCCGGTCCTAACCCAGGTCCCCTTACAGCTCCTCTGTGCGGCTTCCGTCGGTCACCCCTGTGTCTTTTTGGGTGGTTATCTGTGTTCTGTCCTGGCCTCGCTCTCCTGTGCTGCTGTGTTCAGGACCCTTTCTCCAGGGCTCAGCATTCGTGGCAAACTCTCGAGAATTCCAGGCAGTGCTTAGTCCGACCTTCACCTACTCCCCCAAAAGCTCCCCAAGGAGGCTGGGTCTCAGGCATCCCACATCTCCTTTACTTCTGGGAAGGAGGCTTCCCTGAGCCTGACAGCACCTCCTGCCCCTCCCTTTCCTTGGGAACCACTGTTTGTGGGACTTCAGCCCAGCTTACCTCTTTAGCCTTCCTGGTCCCCCCCCAGCCCCGCAAAAAAGGAGGCTGGGTCAGGCTGGTGTCCTGTGTGCTGCTCACACTTGCCCTCTTGTCTTGCCCCCGACGGGGCTTTTAGGTTCTTGAATACAGGGCATCTGGCAGTCTTCTACGTACTGGAACACAATAAGTGCTTAGTAGGAATTTGTTGAATAGATCTACGGAAGCAAAGATCAAGGAGACTTCACGGCCCTTATTTTACAGACTGGAAACAGGCGGGAGGGCACATGTCTTTCTCGAAGGCAGAGAGGAAAGAGGATTACCTCCGACCCAGGGTTCCTCCAGTGCTGTCCCTGTTACCCTCTCGGGCCTCCTTGATGGGAAGGGTTATTAGTGGCTTCTGATGAGTCACGACTAGCTCTATGACTTTGGACTGGTTGTTGAACTTCTCTGAGTCTCAGTTTGCTCATCTCTAAGATGGGGATAATGATACCTTACAGAGTTGTTGGAATGATAAATGTGCAGCTGTTTGTGAGTGCCTGGCTCACAACGGGCTCAGTAAAAGCTTGTGCATTTTCCTCTTTTTTTTCCCCTGAAGAGCCTATTGTATCCTTTTCTGGGGTCCAAAGCATGGAACTCTCCCAGTTTTCTCTTTCTGTTGCTCATCTGGCCCTCAGGTCCCTTCTGCCCTTCCTCTGTGGCATTCCTCTTTAATCAGTCATTAAAAGACTTTTGCTTGGACCCAGCCCTGTCTGTGCAGAGCTCACAGCCTGGCAGGTCGTCAGTAAACATGTAGCCCTAGTGTGGAGTGGTGACTCTCCTGTAAGAGAGTTAGTGGGGGGGGGGGGGGGGAAGCAGCGGGAGGTGGGGATGGGGCACTCACTCTGAGGAGGTGGCATTTGATTTGGTGCCTAAAGGCTGATGCAAGGGTGAGAGTCGCAGTGGAGAGGAGGGAGAGTCAGATGGGAGAGTGTCTGGAAGGCCATTCTGTGAGGCACAGGGAAGGGAAGTCCTGTGGCTGCCTGGACTCCCACCCTCAGGGTCCCAGGTGTCGCCTCTCCCTCCATGGCCCCCTCAGACTGTTGCTGTCCTGCCTCCACTTTCTAGCCTCAGTATTTCAATATGGGTGGCAGGTCCTTTCAGAGGGGATGCCTTTCTCCCCAGTGTGTGTGCTGCTTGTACAGTAGGGGACAGTTGAGGGTAACTGAGCCCTCTGTGAGCGTGGACTGGCTCTTGTGTGTTCTTCAGCAGCATCTACCAGCCAGATGTGGCACTGCGTCCTGCGGTTGCCCAGGAAGAGGAAGGAGCCTGGGTCAGGAATCTGGGGCAAGTGAGGAGAGTGGGCAGAGTGGGTGCCTTCTAGGGCATCCATGCAGGGAGACTTCCTTTCTAGAAACGCTGGTCTGGGTCCATCATGGCATGCATTCTCAAGCTTATACTGAAGGTCCACGGGAAAACAAAAAAGCTTGAGGGTCAATGTTACTGAAACTTCAATTTGTTTTATGAATATTTATTGAGTTCTGATGGCGAGCTGGTCCAAGGACACAGGAGGAGTAAAGCTCTCTTTTCCAAGGAGTAGGCCAGTGAGCAGGTCAGCATGAGAAAGATGACAAGTGCTGTGGCCGAAGGAAGCACAGAGACTGTGTGAGCTCAGGGGCTGGACCCCTGGGAATGCCCAGGAAGCCCACCGGAGGAGGTGGCCCTTGAGCTGTCGGTCAGACCTCCTCTGTGTATAGGTTGTGGACAACTGTATGGTTTCCTGTGGCAGCTGTAACAAAGTACCACACACTGGTGGCTTTAAATAACACAAATTCATTCTTGTCCAGTTCGGTTCCAAAAGTCCAAATTGAGCCTCCCCTAGGCTGTGGTGGCTGGGTGGTCCCTGGGGCTCTGGGTGTTGGAGGAGAGATAGCCTGGGTTCCAGTCTCCCAGGGAAAACTTTGATGGCTCAGTATAGGTCATTGTTCCTCTTTGAATCAATCACTGCAGGCCCCTGGCTGGAATTGGGGGGGCAGCCCTCCCTCCACACGTGGAATTGGGTGAGGGTCCTTCCACAGAACAAGGGATATTGAGCAGACAAAGCTAACCCACAAAGAACAAAAGACAAAACCAACATTGCCATATTGACATGGTAACATGCTGGCTCTGGACCCCTTAGGGATGTGCCTGGCCTGTGGTGGGTACATTCCAGGTGAGGGTAGGACACTGGCCAGGCCCCTGGGGGTCTGAAGCTAGCCAGTCCTGTCCTGTCCATTTCCCACATTTGTGAGTGTGGACGATTTGGCCTGTGGAAGAGCCCTTCTCAAACCTTTTGGCCTCAGACTCCTTTACCCTTTAAAAAACTACTGAAGATCCTGAGGAACTTTTGTTGATGTGAGTTATATCTACTGATGTTTACTGTACTAGAAATTAAAACTGAGAAGTGCTAAAAATAGTATTAATTCATGTTAGCATAAAAACATTTTTTAAGAAAACCAACTATATTTTCCAAAACAAAAAAATTAGAGTGGAATTGTTTTGCATTTTTGCTAATATCTTTAATGTCTGACTTAATAGAAGACAGCTGGACCCTCCTGTCTGCTTCTGTGTTCAGTCTGTTGGGATATGTTGGTTGATGTATTTGAAGGAAATCATCCTCATCCAGATAATTGTCTCTTAGACAATTGTGGATATCCTTTGATGCTACACCTAAACTCCGCAAACAGAAGTTGCTTAACGATTTGTTCCAATGTGGAGTCTCCTTCCGTGTCAGTGGGCCTTTCACACTCCGTGACATTGAAGTCCTTTGGCCTGGCTGCACTTTGATCTGCTCTTACAGGATCTTGTACCACCATACAGTGTTCATTTGGAAAATGCTGGTTGGCTGAGTTATGTAGACCTTCCAAATATCGGCACGTTAAATCATACAGTTTTAGTAGATCACGTTTATTATGTCACTGCTCGTCTCATCAGGAAAGTCTTGAAGAAGTACGAAGTTGTGAGGCTCATCGTGGAGGATACAGATGTTCTTACATCTTAGTTTGGCTTGAAAACTCCATTTTGATTATAGTTTTCCTTGAAGGGACAGGCTCATTTCATTCATGTTTGAGTAAATATCTGCCAAGTACCCAAGTCTGAATAACCATAGCTTGTCTCTTTTTGGTTCTTTTTAGTAAAAATGATGTTGATGAAGGAAAAAAGCAAGTCTGGCTCTCAACCCAGTCTGTATTAGTCTGTTTCTGTAGCTTATGACAGAATACCTGAAACTGAGTAGTATATGAAGAAAGGAAATTTATTTCTTACAGTTTCGAAGGCTGAGAAGTTCACAGTCCAGGGGGCACATTCGGTGAGGGTCTTTTGTGTGGGACTCTACAGGGTCCCAGGGTGACCATTGTGTCACATGGTGAGCATGGGCTGTGAAGGATGTGAAGGAGAGAGCTGACCTGCTCACTCGCTCTCCTTTTAAAGCCGTCAGAACCAAGCCTGTTACTCCATGAGTGGATCAATCCATCCATCCATGAGGGCACCGTCCTCACAATCCAATCACCTCTCAAAGGCCCACCTTTCAGATACCATGATCCGATTTCCCACCCTTTTAACACTATTACAATGGGGGTCAAGTTTCCAGTAGATGAACTTGGGGGGACACACCTGACCCACACACAGTTACAGCAGGGCTTCCCTGGGGTGACCATTGCCCTTGAGCTTGCCCCAGAAATGCCCATTTCATCACAGACTATTAAATACTCAAGGGTGGAGATGTAATAAAATGAGTAGTTTTCAGGGCTTCAACAAAGATGTCTTAAATGAAGCTGATGTTTTTACTGTGAGTGGAGAACACAGTGACGGTCAGCACAGTGAGGTGCTGATGCCTCGGGTTGCGTGGGGGCCCAAGTGGCTTTACCCACTGTTGCCTTCTCTCCCTCAGCGCAGGCATCAGCACGGCGAGGAAGACAACATCTGGGTATTATGAAATGGTTTTGACCTCGTGGAGCCCCAACAGGATCTTGTTGAACCTCAGGGGTTTGGGGACCGCACTTAGAGGACTGCTGTCTTAGAAGAGCAAACCTGCTTCTCCTTGCTTGCTGTTTTAGTGTATGGAATTCAGCCTGTTATCAAGGCCATGATCTTAAGATTCTGTGTCAGCTGAAGAGAAGTCTAGAGAAGGTTCAGATCCTTGTCTGGCTGAAGGGGTCAAATAACATCTGTAATGGTCCTGGTCACTAAGAAGCCAGTAACACTCAGAACCTGTCCCAGACTGGCTTTAGCAACAAGAGACTTTGTTCCTGCAGCTGAACTGTCCTGGGGTGACAAGCTTTAGGGTGCCTTTGAGCTGGGGCTCTAATGGTGACACCCAGGCCCACTGGCTCTTGTTCCTGCTTTGCTCTCTGCTTTTTTTGTCAATGTGTGTCTTGAGGTTGCTGCTCCCTGGCAGGCCCCTGGCAGCTTCAGGCTGATGACCTCTCTGCTCCAAGGGCTCTATTTCCCTCCCTCACACCTCCTGGGTCCCCTCCACAACAGACCCACACTAGGGCTGGATTTCAGCTGCTGCTTGCTCCTGGTGCTCGACCTACATGACTGTACAAAGCAGCCCTCCATGTGCCCATCCCTAAAATAGTGACCAAGGCTTGGATAGACACACTCTGGTTGTCCTGTGGCGGGGGTCGGGGTGGGATACTCTAGAGCGAGATGGGCACATTTACCAGGGGAAGGCAGCATGGGTGCCAGCTAGCCACACAGTCTGCTGCACTGGGATTTGGAAGGTGTGATTGCAGTGTAAGGGTTTTGGGGATGGAGGTTCCTTTCGGATTTAGTGGGAGGCAAGAAACTTTCAAAATTGCTCTGAGCACTGTGGCCCTTACAACTTTTTTCTTCATTTGAACTCAAAGGTGCAGGTAATCCTGGAGGCCCAAGTGACCTTCAGACGGCAGAATGAATGACTGGCACAGGATCTTTGCACAAAACGTACTTGTCCCTCCCCACCCACAGAGGGCACGCCAGCTTTCGAAGGAATCAACAGCATTTCAGTGTGTCCTGAAGTGGCTTGAGGGACCGCTAATTAAACAGGTAATGAAATTTGCTATTTATTGTTAAATGCACGTTGTTACTGCTCTTGGCTGAGATGAGGTTTCCAGTTAACATGCTGATTTTCACTTATTTACTTGAGTCTTACCACCATATCCATTTCCTTGGGGCTTGGCAGTATTCAGAGAGAAAATGACCCATCAGCAAAGAGAATATTTGATTCAGTGACTTGGTCAGCACTTTTGACACTGGGTAAGGGTTTCTTTCTGCCCACAGTGGAGCAATTAAAAAACCCAGGCAAGCTGATTTCCTAGGTTATTTCTGGGCGGGGAGGCCTTTGCATGGCTCAGTGTGGCCTGCTCTTAGCCTGGCAGTGAGTGCTATGGGGGGCAGAGCTCTGGGCATCCTGGTATCTTGTCCATGGCTTATCAGAACCTTGTGCTCAGATATACCATGGCTTTTTGCATACTAGGCTCAAGCCCTATGGCTCTGTGTCCATCTGTGCCCTTCAGTTGACAGGGAACCTGCTGGAGAGGCTAGTGTTCTGTGCTGCTGCCCACAGAATGCCCACGTAATTGGATGGTGCTCCTGAGGCCCAGCAGCCTGTGGGAATTAATGAGAAGGATTCAGCCCTGCCAGTGTAAATATGTGGCTTCTTATAGGGTTTGGCTTGGCAAGACCGTGCCTTCCTCTGCAGCTTGCAGAGTGATATTTGCATACATTCCGCATTGTTGGAGTGCTGGGTCTGTGAATGATTTACTATTACTAAATCACTAATACCCTACATCATTCAATTTCAAGCTCTTTGGGCACCTGCTGCATGTTTGCCACTGTGCTAGGTGCTGTGATGGCTACCACTTTTATAGCTTTACTTCCTAGCATTCTACTTGTATTAATTCACTTAATGCTTGCAACAGCCCTGTGAAGTTGGTACCATCATTACCCCTGTTCCACAGAAGAGGAACAGAACCTGAGAGCAGTGACATCGGGTGCCCAAGGTGACCAGCTCTGGGTGGTCGGCTGGGATTCCAGCCTACTGAGACTGGCTTCAGCTGCCCCTGTCCTCCAGGAGCTCACGAGAAAATTGATAGTTGTTTTCTCTTTACTAGAAACTTTACAAATGAAATCTTATTTTTTCCCCCATTTTATTTTTTTTGAAAAGGTAATTCACACATTAAAGAGAATTATTCCACAGTGTGCCCAAGGCACCTAGTGTACCACACCCTAGATACAGGCAGTGTTACCTGTTTTTGGACAGCTTTCTAGAAATTCTAGACAAATACAACAAATAAATACATCTGTATGTATTTTTCCTTTTTAGAAATTTAAATGGTAGCTTACTATATTCTGCTCTGCACCTTGCTTTTTAAAAAAAATTCTCAATAGTATGTCTTATAGATTGTTCATGTTATTACATGGAGTATTTTCTTGTCCTTTCTTGAGACTACCTGATATTTCTTTGTGTGGATGAACCGTCATTTATTTAGCTAGGTCCTTACTGATGAACATGTGGACTTTTCCAGTCTTTTCTGTTAGACACTGCTACAGTGAATAGCCACATTCACATCATTTTTCATGCTCACATTTGTCTGTAGAGTAATTCCTGCAAGTGGGATTTCTGATCCAGAGTCATAAGTTAAAAGTTATCATTTAAGACCCAATTATATTTTGTTTACAAAAAAGTACACTTTAAACAGAGAAATAAACAGGTTAAAAGTAAAAAGATAGAAAAAGGTATCATGTAAATGCTAAGCATAAGAAAGCTTTGTGGCTATATTAATATCAGACAAAATAGATTTTAAGGTGAAGAGTATTACCAGAGATAAAGGGGTGTTTCATAAAGATAGTGATAATCAAGAAGACTAAATGTGTATGCATCTGTGTTGGGGGCCCCCAAGACCACCTCCCAGGTTCTAAGATTCTCTAAGTGACTCACAAGACTCAGCATGTGTTGTACTTACAGCTAAGGTTTGTTACAGTGAAAGGATACAGAGCAAGCTCAGCAAAGGGAAGAGGCATATGGGGGGAAGTTCAGGGCAAGTGGGCATGGGCTTCCAAGGGTCCTCTCCCAGCAGTTACACGGGATGCATTTAATTCCCCCAGCAATGAGTTGTAACAGCACGTGTGAAATGTGTGTCATGTACCAAAATTCCAGACTCCCAGAGGGGAGGCAGATGTTTAGCATAAACCACTGTATAAGCAGTTTAGGCACAGTGAGCTGCTGTTATGAGTTAGGAGGTAGGACCCCTCCTGAAATCTAAGTCCCAGACTCCAGCTGAGGGCAGCCCAGTAACCTTTCTTTTTTTTTTTTTTTTTTTTTTTAAATTTTCTAAAAGATGACCGGTAAGGGGATCTTAACCCTTGACCCGGTGTTGTCAGCACCATGCTCAGCCAGTGAGCGAACCGGCCATCCGTATATGGGATCCGAACCCGGGGCCTTGGTGTTATCAGCACCGCACTCTCCCGAGTGAGCCACAGGCCGGCCCAGCCCAGTAACCTTTCTAACCATAACAGGTCTGCTTTGATAACTTCTTTTTTGTGCACAGCACCCAATGACAAGACTTCCAAATACATGAAACAAAATTGAATAGAGCTAAAGGAAACTGTATTCAGGTTCACAGTGATAGTTGGAGACTTTTAACTCTCCTCTCTCAATAATTGATAGAACAAATAGACCAAAAAAAAAAAAAAAAAAGAAAAAATGAGGGTTTGGAAGATCCGAACAACCACCTTGACATCTCTGAAACACTACCCCCAACAAAAATAGGATCCATATTCTTCTCAAGTGCACACGGAACATTCTCTAACATAAACCATATCCTGGGCCATAAAAATGTCTCAATAAATTTAAAAGTATTGAAATTATAGAGTATGTTCACTGACTCCTGTGATATTAAACTAGAGATAAACAATAGGAGACCTAGAAAATCCTCAAATAGTAGGAAATTGACATACTGCTAAACTCATGGTTCAAAGAAGAATTAGTAGGGAAATAGAAAATAATTTGAACTGAGTAATGGAAGAATATATAAAAATTCGTGGGATATAGCTAATATGGTCCTTTGAGGGAAATTTATAGCTTTATATGACTATGTTAGAAAAGAGGAAAAGTATAAAATCAGTGACCTCTGCTTCCTCCTTAAGAACCTAGATAAAAAGAACAAATTAAATACAAAGTAAATAAAAAAGAGGAAATGGTAAATATATGAGCAGAAATCAATAAAATAAAGGACAGATAATAAAGTCAGCAAAGCTGGGAGTTGGTTCTTTGAAAAGTTAATAAAATTGATGAACTCTTAGCAAGACTGATCAAGAGAAAAAACCCCAGAAAACACAGATTAGTCATATTAGGAATGAAAGAAGAAGCACTACTACATGTCCTGCAGACATTAAAAATACAGTGTTGAATTTTATCAAATATTAAAGGAAGAAATAATACTAATTCTAGAAAAACTCTGTCAGAAAATAGAGGAGGAGCCAATGCCTCCCAGCTCATATTTATTTATTTTTTTGTGAGGTTTTTTTTTTCTTTTAAGTTTTTACTGAATCATAATTGACTGTACATATATTTGGGGTTGAGATATGTTGATTAAATCAATATTACTAGCATATATATTGTTACAAATTGTAATTATTCTTTATGCCTTTGTCCAATCTCTCCCCATCCCCCTCTCCCTCCCTGCCCTAATTGCCCTAGATTTCTTCTCTCCTTCTGAAAGAGTAATGGTTACTCTGTTGATTTGTTGCCTAGATGATCTGTCCAATGCTGAGAGATGTGATCAGGTCCCCCAATATTATCATAGCGCAGCTGCTTCTTCTGTCACTCTGAAATGGGCTTTGTGGAAAGAGACATCCTCTCCTTGTGTCAATGCACTTGAGTGGCTGGCGGGTCATTTGCATGTTGGTTGTGATGTCTAGCCGCTTTTGCAGCAGCCATGGCTATCGTGGTGGCTGCAGTGGGCCACCCACATGGAGGTGATGTTTTTGGCATGCTCCTTGGTCTTGATGGTGTGCCAGGTCGTGGGAGGGGGGTCCAGTCCCTGGCTCCATACCTCAGGTCCCTGGACAGGCCCTGAGGTGCTGGCGGTGTGTCTGGGCTGGAACTAATTTTTTGTTCTTTACTTACTTCTAAGATGGGGGAACTTCCTTTGGGGCTAGTACTTGAGCTCTGTGGTTGAGCTAAATTGCTGCTTTGCTGCTGATTCCTTAGGGAAGGCTTTTTGTGAAGCTCAGGTTGTAATGGTTGACTTTACAGGTACTTCTGGCTCTCCAGAGACCCGGTGCTCCTGAGTTATATAGAAACTCTGATCTGGGCCTGAGTCTTTTCATCAAACTGCACCCCTTGCAATTCTATATTCTTGACCAGTCTCCTCTGAGTGGTCCTGCACTGACTGGGGGGAAGATCAGCTGTCCTTGCTGTGCCCCAGTGTTCCCCCAGTGGGCCCATCTCCCCCACTGCCTCTGCTGCAAACACTTCCCGTGGGATGGGCTATGTGCCTGTCCCTTGCAATGACTCTCTGGCCTCTGAATGGCTCCTTTTTTTCAGTTGTTCTGGCTCCTTGCTCCTGTGTGGATCCACAGGAACCCTATTACTGGTCTTGCTGGCCTGGGGGCCACCAAGTCCCTCTTCTCCCCTGCCACCTCCAAGCAACTCCATCCGAAGGGCACAGCTGCAGCTTTTGCTGGCTCCTGCTCTGTGCTCTCAGCAGCTCCAGCCTTAAAGTGGCCGTGGCGTGAAATGGTTGGAGCAGTTTTTTCTTTCTCTTATCATGGCTTCTCCTGCCTTCATGCACTCCCTAGGTCTCTCCTCCTCTTCCCCTGAGCTCTAGTGGCCCCAGCGTGGCTGTTGTTACATTTTTATAGTTGTAAATTGGTTGATTTGTGGGAGAGAGTGATGCTGGGGACCGTCTATTCCGCCATCTTGACCGGAAGCCTCCCAACTCATTTTTTGAGGCCACCATAACTCTGATACTCCAACCAGTCAAGGATGCTACAAGGAAAGTACAGACTGGTATCCCTCATGAACATTAACACAAAAATCCTTAAAATATGAAGTCATCAAATCCAGCAATATGTATAAAAGGTAATATATCAACATCAAAGTGGGGTTCACTGCAGTAATGCAAAGTTGGTTTTACATATAAAAATCAATCAAAATATGCTGTTTAAAAGATAAGGTTGGAAATCGATGTTAAAAATAAAGTCTTACAAGTTTGTACAATTTTAGTTGTTTTGAGAATTGATATCTGTAGGTAATAGCAACCCTCCCTGTGAAAGGTGTTGGGCTAAGAATATTATGTGCTTATTTTGAACTTAGGGCATTTTATTAATCATTTTAGTATGTTTCTCTTGTTGCATTTACTTTTTTTGTTTAATTTTATCATGAACACTGATTTCATTTCTTTGGGATGGCTGTTTCAATTCAATTTGATATTTGCTGAGTGCCCCTTATATGTTTGGAACTGTACAGGGGACACAAAGCTGACTCTGCCCCATATCCTGACCTCACAGAGCTCTCAGTGGGGTGGGGGTGGATCAGCTCTAGAAACTTACCTGAATAGAATTGGTTACAAAGTAGTCTAGAGGTGGAAAGGGTGTTAGGGTCTGGTGTTCTGGGAAGACGTCCAAGCCAGCAATAGAGATTTGGGAGTTACCGGGTCCTGGCTGGTAATCACCTTCTGAGAGGATAGTGGGGAGGCGGGGAGGCTGATGGTGGAGCCCTGAGCAGTCCCAGAGGTGATGGGTGACAGGTGCATGTACCAAGCAAGTGGAGGGGCAAGGGGCTGTGTGCAGAGGGGTGGTAGAGGCAAGCCTTTGACACAGATTGGGTGGGCAGGCCTGGTCAACGTGATGATTGAAACTGAATTTGGATTCCTCCCCAGACCTGCTCTGCCCCATCTTCCTGTCTCTGTAAATGACACCACCTCTCTCCCAGCTGCTCCAGCAGAAGATGTGCTGTCATCCTTCATTGGGGATGTGGATGTACAGTGCTAGACCTGGGGAGGCCGGGCAGACAGGGAGTGCTGGTCACCCGATCCTTCCTACTTCTCTGCCCTATGTTCCATGTCCGCTCACCACCACGTTCACATAGTGTGCCCTTCCCGTCACCCCCTGCGCTGCCCCTGTCATCTGGCCTGGGTGGTGGCAGCAGCCTCCTGACTGGCCCCCACTTCTGCTGCTGCCCCCCACATTCTGGGCTCCACATAACAGCTGCAATGATTTTTTTTTCTTTAATATTTACCATAATACTGTTAAATAAAAGAATACATCTAAAATGTATAAATCAAGAACTTTAAAATAGGAGCGATTTAGGAAGTAATTATAAGATTTTTAAAATAGTGTTTCCCAAAATGTATTTGTTGGGGCACTAACCCCACGAGTTGTTCCTTAAAAAAGAAGTTAAAGAGTCACATAACTATGGGAGATGGTATGTGCTCTGTTTCTCACGTGGAGTGTCACAGTGCACATTAGTGTGTTATAGAATCTGAGGCCTTCAGCTGTAAGAAACTTGGGCTTTCCTTAAGCCCACTCTTTCTCAGATGTACTTGGAAAATTTTATGGGGTAATACCTTGTAACATTCCACAAACCACTCATTGGGCAGTGCTGGGCAATTAACATGGAAAGAGAGAGACAAGCTTCAGCTTTCTGAGTGGGGACGGAGTCTTCTACCAGAGAGATTTAGAGAATTCCAGTCCCTGTAGTCAGGGTTACTGCAGGTTCAAGTCTATGAAATGAGATTAAAAAAGAAAGAAAGAAAGATACAACAATCACAGTAATCTGTTGAACTTTCAAAAGGAGAGAACAGAACTGAGGTTATTAGAGGTGGGACGGGGGGTTAATGAGAAATTGGTAAAGGGCCACGAAAAGGGATTACATTCTGTGTTGTTGGATGTACGAATTATCCTGATGTGAGCATCACATGTTGCACACAGGTGCAGATATTCAGCGCAGTACCCAACAGATATGTACAACCAACTGTGTTTCAATAAAAAATGAAAAAGAAAGAGGAATGGATGCAGGAATGTTCTTAACATCCTGCATCGGTTTCTGTCATCTTGCTTGGAATCTGCCCTGCTTCTCGTGCTACTTGGAGTAAAAGCCCAGCTTCTGTGAGCGCTCTGGCTGCCCCTCTGCTGTCGCTCCCCCCCTCCCCTCGCTCTGTCTGCTGCAGTCATGCGGGCTTTCTGTTCTAGAATGTCCCTGGGATTTTGTTTCTGTTCAGCTATGGTGAGGCTGACAGATCACGAGACAACTGCTGTTGAAAGATGGTTTGTTACTCACGGTTCCCAAGAGGAGGGGGCAGGCTGGGCCATGCAGGGCCTCATGGGGAAGCACTGGGTGCTCAGGAGGCAGAAAGGGTTGAGGGGAACTTGTGGGCAAGAGCCTTTATTGTGGCTTCTGTGGGAAGGAGTGGGCGAGGCAGGGTAAGCAGCTGCACAGGCTTAGGAGTGGCCAGTGTGAATAATTTCAGCAGCCTCTGATTCTAGGGAGGCCCTGGTTGCCTAGTTCTTGGCCCCAATGCTGGGGAAGAGGAGTACTGTCTCCTGGAGTGGAAGAGAGTGGTGCAGGGGCGGGGGACAACCTGGATTGCTTTGTTTCTAGAAGGCAAGCCATTTCCTGTCTTTAGGAACTAGCCAGCCTTCGGAGGGGCAATCTCTCCCATCAGTGAGGCCCCAGATGCCAGAGCAGGGAAAATACAGCAAATAGGAAGATATTGTTAATAGAGCCAAATAAGGGGCCGACCCCGTGGCTCACTTGGGAGAGTGCGGTGCTGGGAGTGCAGCAGCGCTCCTGCCGCGGGTTCGGATCCTATATAGGGATGGCCGGTTTGCTCACTGGCTGAGTGCCGTCACAAAAAAGGACAAAAAAAAAAAAAAAAAAAAATAGAGCCAAATAAGGTAATAGATGTCTTGCTGGTCCCTGGGCACCCAGGCTCTCTGCTGCCCCAGGGCCTTTGATTCTGCTGCTCCTTCTGCCTGGCGCACTCTCCAGATACCCTGTGGCTCTTATGCTTCTCTTAGTTCTCAGCTTGAATGTCATCTGCTTAGAGCACCTTCCCAGACCATTCTCTCTAAAGTAGCAGACCCACGTGTCTCTCCTCTCACCCTGTTTTTCTTCATGTAAGCCCTGGAAGGGCAGAGATTTTGTCTGTTTTGTTCCCTGTTGTATCCCTAGTGCTGGAACAGTGCCTGGCACAGAGTAGATACACAGGATAGACGACTAATTAATGTTTGTTAAGTGAATGGATGGAAGAAAGCAGAGAACTATTTGTACCAGGTAAGAACTATGGCATTGCTGGTTGTAGCCAGTAACAAAGGAACTGAAGGCCAGAACAAAAACTTACTATAAGCAGTACAGCTGTGGGAAAGGGCACCATTTTTTTAGTGTCTGGTTGCTTTGTTCTGTAGTTGTAACCATGATTTCTCAACCATCAGAGATATGCTTTTCCTTTGCTAATACCACCCCAAAATAATTCTGGCAAGTTGAGAATTTAAAGTTTCTAGTTATGTCAGGACGGACTCATTTGGTTGTAAATGATTTAAAAAAAAAATCCATCCAAAAAGGCTTAAGCTAGAGGCAACTTATTAATTCATATAACAGACAAATCCACAGTTAGCATGAGCATCAGGTGTGGTTTGATTCAGACTGTCATGTCATGTCACCTGGACTTGTTCTCTCTTGGCTCCACATGGTGACAGAGTGACTGCCAGCAGCTCTAAGCTGCATCCTGGCAGGTACTTCTGTGTCTGCAGCTCTGAACTCTTGTCTCATAGGCTCTGGGTGAGTCTTGAGCCTGTGTCTGTTCCAGGGTACTTCAGTGCTTTGATTGGCCAGGGGAGGGCTGAGCACTTTGACTTAGAACCCCACCAACACCGATGGCTGCAGGAGAGAGGGAGTTCTCCAAAGGGACATTGGGCTACTGATTACCTAACAAGTGGGATGGATGCTGAGTGGCCCACAGTCCACTGGAGTGGTCCCTCCGTGATGGAGACTGCTCGTGACAATGTTGGGGACTGCTCATGACATTGTGGACTCTTCAGGGCCAATTCCCTGCTGTCTCCTAGGGTATACTGGAAGTGCTGTCCCAGGTGGAGTGCCATCTTCGAGTGTCTTTCTTTGATGTCACCTACCGACACTTTTTTGGGAGGACGTGGAAATCCACAGTGAAGCCAACCAAGCAGCTCTCGAGGCAACTGTCCAGGATCGTCTTCAATGAGGTGGGCCCTGGCGACGGCGGGTGGGGGCTGCTCCGTGGTGAAGGGCAGGTGTGCAGGGTTTTGGAGTGTGTGGTCCAGAATGTGGGGCATCGGCTCAGAGAGGATCGGTGATCGCAGACCTGTAGGAGTGCTGTGGAGCAGCAGACTCAGTCATGAAAAGCTTGTATTAGCGGCAGGGCGCTTTGTTCCCAAACAGAATCTTATGTGGAAGCCAGATATAAACAGATGAAAATGCTCTGCTCTGGTTGAAGTGATGGGGGTGTCGTCACCTCCAAGGAACCTTGGGGTTCAAGCAACAGAATTAGGAAAGTATTGATCTCATCTGCTGCTGCTGCTGCCTCCTCTTCTCCTTCGTGTTCTCTCTCTCAGATGGGGAAATTGAGATTTCCGTCTTGCACAGGTAGAAGGTGGCGAGGCCCGGACTCAGTTCCGCAGGCAGGTACTCCGCGCCTGCTCTTTGCGGGCCATTGTGCTGGGTGCAAGGGTGGTGACGGGGCTCCCCTAACAGCACTTACAGTCGTTGGGAGTAATTCCAAGTTGTGATAAGTTCTCAGAACGGGGAGACCTGCTTTAGGCAGGGAGATGAAGGAGGGCCTCTCTGTGAAGCTGACGCTTAACCTGGAACCTGCAGGATGAAAAAGAAACTGTCCCTGGGATGAGCAGGGACGAGGATGCTTCAAGCAGAGCAGGGCGAGCTCGTGCACAGGTGTGAGACAGGGGAAGTCTGAAGATGTTGGGCCCAGGGGCTGGCGGGGCAGGTGTTGGGGGTGGGAGGAGGGCCCAAGGGCTGGCGGGGCAGGTGTTAGATGATGGCAGGTGTTAGGGGTGAGAGGAGGGCTTGGGGGCTGACACGGCAGGTGTTAGGAATGGTAGAGGACCCAGGGTTTGGTGCAGTGGGTGGGGTTGGTAAGGTGACTGAGCAGTACCTTCTTGGCTGAATCCTGATGGGCCTTCTTAAGGACACTGGGATTTTACTCGAAGAGCTGGGGATGTCATGGAGGCCTTTCCCCATGCCTGTCTGCTGCTTCACAGCTGAGATTGAGGGGGGAGTGTCCTAGAGGGGCCACGTCTGAACACAGCGGGTCTGTAGTGATTTGACTCCTGCAGGTGGCGATCAGAGGGTCTGACCTGTTTTGATTTTTTATTTCATTTTGCTTTTGATTTATCTTTCTTGGGTGTACAGAGTAAGGCCCAAGGAAGCCTGGTATTGTGGCAGTTTGTATGATGAATAGTAGTGGTGGTGATGATGGCTGTCCTTTGAGACATTCCTGTGGGGACTGCCTTGACCACAGTTGGTGCTCCACCTTGGGCTGGCTGTGAACATGCTGCTCTCTGTGTCTGGCCATCACCCTGTGTTAGGGTTGTGTGTGTCTTGGCATGGATTGATTGACTGTTGCCCTTACTTAACATGGGTAGGAGAGGGTGAAAATGCCCCCAGAGGTCAGGAAGATTGAATCAAGCCTTGGTAAAATGTATCTGAAACTAGGCTGTCAAACAGCTTATGCAGATTCTTCCTAAAGGTCTCTCTGGCCAGCGTGTCAGAGAGAGGAGATTTCATGTTGTAAATCATGTGCGACTGAGGGCAGCCCCATGCAGTGCTGTCTCAGAATGGGCAGTGAATCGCCTCGCACCTGTGCCGCAGCAGAAAGAGGCTTGTCCTGTGTTTCTGTGGACAGCGATCTGGTGATAACCTGGCTGGGGCCCAGTCTTTGCTGCCTTTCAGCTGTCCAGGGTTGGGCTGTTTTGATTTTATTTTTCTGGTGTGTACAGAGTGAAGCCCTAGGAAGCCCTGTGTTGTGACAGTTTGTACGATGAGTAATGACCACTGTGATGATGGTCGTTCTTAACTGGGGTGGGGGATTTACTCTGGGCCAGGTATTGGCTCAGGAGTATGTTATGTTGCTTCATGCTTGGCAGCCTCCTGGGGAGGTCAGCATTCTTATGTCCCCATCTTAAAGAGGAGGAAACTGGGGAGTGGAGATGGGTGACTTCCCCAGGCCACGAGGTGGGTGAGCAGCAGGGTTGGCTGGTGAGCTTGGGGAGTCTGACTGCTCCGCCTGTGCTCTAACCACAGTGTCCTGTCGCCATTTTGAACCTCGTGTGTCAGCGGGGCCCGCATTTTTATCTTGGAAGTGTTTCGCAGAACGTTGAGGGACAGGATCCAGCTCTGAAACCAGCACAGGGATGCTTTGCAGGCACTGAGGTTACATGAAGTGCTCCCTCTTCCTCCTGCTCCTTGCCCCTGTTTTAGCTTTCTGTTTTGAGAGGGGCAGGATGGGCTTTACGCCATCTGTGCTGTGCTGTTCATGGTGCTTTACACCTGGGCAGGCGTGGGCTGCAGCTCAGTAGCAGGGTCTTCCATCTCCCCTATTCTGTGGTTACAGGGTAATCGTCCCTGTGGACACCAGTCTCACCGTAGGGACCTGGCATCAGAGTAGACGCTTCTCCTCTGTACGTCTAGGGTTGAGTCATGCCACTAAGAGGGCTCCCGCTGCCACAGAAGCCCAGCAGCACCAGCAGCCTCACTGTATCATGGTGGCTTGTACCTCAGGCCCACTTATTCGCGATGTAGAGCTCACTCTGGGAAGTAGGAGTCGGTCACTCAGGCCGAGTCTTGGATGCCTGTGCTGGTGGCTCCAATGGCAGTTGCTGTTGGAGCTGCTCCAGCTTAGCCGTGGCCACTTTCTGGATGTCTTATTCTAGGCAGGGGTAGGGGTGAGGGACAAGTGGAGCACAATCCTTAAAGTTTCTGGAAAAATCTGGACTCTCAGCTTTGGGTTACTGAGGTGGAGACTGCAGCCAGGTTAGTGTGGGGTGGCCAGGCCAGAGCATTTTCAGTGGTGCGGGTGATGCTGAAGCTGCTGAATTGCTTGGGGCACCTGCTTTTCTCCTGCTGCTGTGCCCACTGCGAGCAGCAGAGGCCAGTGGTGGCCCAGGAATGAACCCCATCCTATGAGCTATTTAGCAACATCTTCCATCCCGGGCAGCTTGACTCCTTGACATTCAGAATGCAGAAAAACAGGTTTTGTTCAAGTTCAGTTGACTAAAGAGAGTCCCCCTTCGCTGTGCATTTGTGTGTGTGTGTGTAGCATGTGTGCATGTTTATGTACACACATGGTTGAGGTGTGGAGGCCTCCATGGGTGGGCATTTATAGGCACTAGGATGCGGTTCTGTGACAGCCTCAAGCTGGCTAACTATTCTCCCTACACACCTGTGGAAACAGAGGCCAAGTACTGTGTGCTCTTTTTAGAGGTGATTCTGAGATTTACCAAAGTCTTTTTCTGGTTTTACTAATTGCCTGTGTTTTCTGGTTTTACCTATCAGCAGTGGCATGGGGGTGATGTGATTGGAGGCTGGTGAGCTGCCAGGAGCAGGGACGGTATGTGTAGCCACTGTGGCTGTGCAGCTTACACAGGGACTTGTAAGTCGGCCTCGTGTGCTCTGGGTCTTATTGAGCTGTCAGTGTGATAGTAGCCCTGAGAGAAGATGCTGCTCTACTACTTTGTAAACAGCAGTGCCCTGAAAAAAGACTTTGAACAAAGAAGCCTTGCTTTGAACCTGAGCTGGGTGGTGTTTTTTTCTGTAATTGATGAATTCTTTGCCCTGTGTTCATATTCCGCTCACAGGCTCTGCCTCTCGGCTCTGCCTGGTGGGGCCCAGGCAAGCCTCCCCAAGACCTCTCTCAACTCCAAGCTCAGAGCTCAGTGTTCGCCTCTGAGACCTTCTGTGGTGGAGAGGAATTGCCTTTTACTTCCTGAGACAGCTAATAATTCATTCAACCTCTAAAAAAGTATCTTTAAAAGAAATAATCCTGGAGGCCAAAGCACTGTGCAATTTCTACATTTTCTTTTTGAGATGGACATAGTTTTCCTTTAGATTCTTTCCTGAACTAGTCATAGCTCAGCCTTTCATGGCAGGCCAGTTTTCCTCCTTAATTTATTTGAGGAGAGTTGCAGGGCAAGAGTCCTGGTGGTTCTCGACAGACAGTCCTAACCCAAAGCAGGGGTTTCTTTCCTTTCAGAGTGCCCTAGCTCCAGGTGTTGCTCAAGTAGGAGGGTGCGTCACCTGCCCTCGCCGAGTGACCCAGGTAATTGGGTTGCTTTCCCTTCCCGTAACTAAAGCTATGAGAAAGCAACCCTCGAATGGCCCTTATTCATCAAAATAATGAGAGCAATGTAATTTCCCCTTTAAAAGTGGATGCTGTCAAGGAATATCAGTGTAATCCAGTGAAACTGCTGGAAGCCCTTCCACACACCCTGATCACTCAGTCCGGTTCTGGAATGTGCAGTTAACCCTCTCCCTGCACAGACACGCTGCCTCTCGTGTGTTCTCTGTGCAGCTCAGCAGAGGAAGGGCTCGTCCTGGTCATAAATAACCACTGCAAAAGCAGGAAATGAGCTTCATTTTGGAGAGAGCTGTTTCCACAGAGGTGGTCTCCCTGGCCCCCGGCAGGCTCTGTGTGCCCACCTGTCTGCAGCTGTGTCCTCATGGAGGGCCATTTTCCTCTCTGGCTCAACAGAAACCACTCCCGAGGGCTCTGAACCTGAAGTGGGGGATGATTGAGAATGGTTTCTAGAAGGAGAAATGATGTTTCCAGTATTGGGGTTTGGTTGCATGGTGATTGAACTGCCAATCATTTGGGGACGGTAGAAAGCTTTGTTTGTAAATTTGCTTGTCACGTGTTCATAACTGCATAGTGTGGGGTGTTTCTTGCCTTGGGCTGTAGCTGGCTTTGCTCACCTTTCTAAGTAAGCTGAGGAATTGTTTTTCAGACTGGAGTGAGGAATGGCTTTGGCCATGGGTGTTGGATTTGCTGTGGGATGGGTATGGGCTGAAGTCCTGCTCTATCACTTATTTCCTGTGGGATTCGGCAAGTTATTGATACTCTTTGACTCTGAATTTGCTCATATATGCGTGAGGGGTAATAATAATAATACACGATGCATAGCGCTGCTTGAGTACTGAGTAATGTGTTCTTCACAGCAGGCACCCAGCAAGTAGCAGGTATTCATTCAGCAAACACTGGGTGGGCCCCTGCTGTGTGCCAGGCTGTTTAGGAGCTGGCCGTACAAAGACGGATAAGGTAGCATGTGCTCCTCTCAGCCAGGGCTGAGTTTGCGTGGTTGCTCCAGATCGGGGTTTCTCAGCTCTGGCACCACTGACAGTTGGGGCTGAGTAATTCTCTGCTGTGGGGCTGTCCTCATTGTTGTGACGCTTCTCTGTGGACAACTGTGGGTTCCTCCCCTCCCCTGTCTTTGATGGGTGGTGTCTGGAGAACAGTCTGAACCCCCAGTGGGAAGCTGAGCTGGTAGATAGAAGCTGCATGAAGTATTTGTGAATTATATGCCTCCCTGAAGATAGTCTATTAAAGATTTATTTTATTTTATTTATTTATTTATTTATTTTTTGTCCTTTTCATGACCGGCACTCAGCCAGTGAGTGCACCAGCCAGGTCTATATAGGATCCGAACCCGCGGCGGGAGCGTCGCAGCGCTCCCAGCGCCACACTCTACCAAGTGCGCCACGGGCTCGGCCCAAAGATTTATTTTTAAAAAAATTCTTTGCAAGGTACTCGTTTAATTTCCACTTAGCTCTTCCCTGATCTTGTTGCCCAGCCCCATGTCACAAAAGTGTCAGGTTGAGGCAGTGTGGCAGGGTCTGCCTGGCTTCAGCCTCTTCATAAAGACGCAGCATCGAGGCCCAATTTCGATTCTGTCATTGGAGGTGAAAAATGGAAACTTGGCCCCGAGGCAGAATGGTGTCAGTGTTTTTGAAGATGAAGGCATTAAGGCGGGAGCATTTAAATGATTTATTAATCTGTTTATGCTGTCAGGGAGGAAACTTGTCAAGAGCAGGTGAGCGAGATGTGATGCAGGGTGAACGATGCTGCTGCCTCTGTGTCAGTGACCTTCTCCTGCAGGTAGTGTGCTGGGCTCGACTTCAGCTCCTAACCATGCAATTTCAGCCAGTGCACAGAATTTTCCTGTCAAAATGTACAGCTCTGGCGTTAAATAATTTTCCCTAGGCTGAAGGGCTGTTGGCAGGTCTCGCTCACTGAGTGCTCTCTGGAATTTTGGTGGAGTGCATTTCCTTGCTAGCCGGAGGGACGTGGGTGGCCAGATATAGGCGATCCAGTCCAATAGGACTTCGCAAGGACCACTGGGGTTAGGTGAAAGCTGTGTGGTGGTGTTTGTGTTTTCATCCTGGGGAGGCTGTTTGCTTCTGCAGTACTGCAGCGCAGTTCACTCCTGAGCAGTATCAGCACTTTTGTGCCTGCCTGTCCTAGCCTTTCTAAAGCCTTTGAGCCTTGAACTTCTTGAAGGATGTATTGTGTTTTCTGGGTTACTTATAAATTCTTTAGCATGGTGCTTTTCCCCCATGGGAATGTCAATAAATGATTTTTTGGAAAAGAGCAAATGGTCTTTATCAATGAATAATAACACTGACACAACCATCTGAACTTGAATGGCCTTTGAATATGCTGTGCTTCGATGGCTGCCCTTGTGATTAAAGGTGAATTCTTTAGATTCTAAGGTTGGACCAACTGAGATGAACAACTGTGGGGCTCTGTTGTTGTTTTCATCTCAAAATAATTGTTCTTGGTAGCAAAGGAAAGGGAGAGGCAATAGCTGTAAATTCGTCCTTGGGTCTTGTGCAAAGCAACTGGTCCCACTGCCTGCAGGTGGAGCATTTCAAGGTGACCTCTAAGCCGGGGAATTATTGTTGCTTCATATCAGAGTTTAAAATGTTTGTTCTACTGCTAAAAGAAAAAGTGGGTAGTGTTCATAAAACCAAAATGCACAGGTGTAAATATAAAAGGTGATAATGACAAACTCGACTTTACAGTGAGGCTTTTTAAAAACACTTCTTGAGTCTTGGAAACAGAAACATAATTCTCTCTTAGTCCAACCACCTGTCAGCTGTAAGTGGTCATTATTTCATCATTTTGCAATAAAAGATAATAGAATAACGATTTATATCTCATGGCTGATGTTTTAATGTCTCTCTCTGTTATCCTGGGCTGACAGTCTGTGATTATAGTAAACGTTTTCACGGTGACACCATGGTAATGACTTCTTAATAGGAGGATTATTCCAAGTTTAAATCATGCAGCTGCAGACCAGCCTTGGCCCTGCCTTACCTCTGTCTGCTTTGGGGAGATGGTCTTTGTGCTCAGCTGGTGACTCTACGCTGTGCTTTCACGCGGACACTCTGAGTCTACAGCCACAGCCCAGTGCCACTTCTGAGGGCCTGTGGGTGCCTGTTTCCTGTTGATTAGCAAACCCGATCAGTGGCTCTGGTTCTATCTTTTGTGGCTGTGATATTCATTAGTTTTAAACGAAAACAACTGCGTTTAACTTAATGAGCTAGAAAAGCAGTGACATTCTGAAGGTGCTCTTCATATCAGGTGCAGGGATGGCTCTGACTCACCTGTGCTGTCTTTCCAGGTCCCTCTCCCCTGGGGACTGGTGGGAAGGCAGGAGTCAGGTCTGTGGTTTGTATGTTGGGGAATGGAAAGGTTGCAAGTGGAAAATCTTTTAATCAGTTTGAATTTCATCTACTTGACTTGAGTTCCTCAAAACCTTTTACTAATATGATCTCAAGGTGATTTTCGTTATAAAAAGACATTAGTTGGGCTCTGAACTTGGGATAATTACCTGGCATCTACAGAAACATAAGAATTCTTCTTAGTTTAAAAATAACTAGTTCAGGTGGAACTCCATAATAGTTACGCATAAAACAGGGGTCTAGTCAGTACAGATACTGCTCGACTTATGATGGGGTTATGTCCCAGTAAACCTACCTGAAGTTGAAAATATTGTAAGTAGAAAACGCATTTAGTACACCTAACCTACCGAACATCATAGCTTAGCCTCGCCTACCTTAAACGTGCTCAGAACACTTACATTAGCCTATGGTTGGGCAAAATCATCAAACACAAAGCCTGTTTTATAATAAAGTGTTGAAGATGTCATGTGTGCTGATGAAACACAGAATGGTTGTGTGGGGACTTGAAGTGCAGTTTCTACTGAATGCAGATCACTTTCACAGAGTCATAAAGTCAACAAAATTGTAAATTGAGCCATCGTAAGTTGGGGACTGTCGATATTGGCAAGCTGTGATTGACGTTTCATATGTTGAGCGTTAGGTGATGCTTGAGTGTAAAATGGTCGGCGGATGAGTGTGTTTGCAGGGTCCTTGTGTAGCCATGGTCTGGCCTGGTGTTGCCCAGCCCTGGGGGCAGGGTGCACAGCTGCTCCAGCTTCTTTCTTCTCTAGAGGGTCTGGGGTCTTTTGGCAGTTTTTGTGGTGGAATTCCCAAGGATGGGAAGGTCCTGGAGCAAAAGTAAATTGTCTGATGTCATGGATGTTGGGCACTCCGGAATGACAAGTTCTGACACCGACTTTTGGCTCTGAGGGAGATTTTTGACTGCACTGTTCTCTTCCCTTGTGCCCCGGAAGGACTGCGGTATTCCACATGAGGGAGCGTGGTGGAGAGTCCTGGATGCTGGTGGCGTGTATGTGAAGACAGTCGTGGGGGCGAAGGACAGGGCCCACCTGCGTCCTCTTTCTGTGTTTCCTTCTCTGCAGGCTGCAGACGTTCGACCCGTCATCTGGCTTATGTTTTAGCTGTCCTCTGATTTCTGTTTTGCAGCCCTTGTATTTTCATACGTCCTTAAATCACCCTAACATCGTGGCTGTGGTAGAAGTGGTCACCGAAGGCAAGAAACAGGATGGGACTCTCCAAACATTGTCATGTGGGTTTGGAATTCTTCGGATCTTCAGCAACAAGCCAGAATCCCCTACCTGCGCTTCCCAGGACAAACGGTATCTGCCCTGTTCTCTACATCTGTGCGGTTCTCCAGCATCTCCAGGGTGATGTAACTGCTCATCTCTTAGTGACAATAGAAAGCTTTAAGTTTGTTATCTTTGGTTGTTGTGCGTTTATGACAGCATACTGTAGGATATTTTTTGCTTGGGGTGGGGTTTGTCTTTTCTAAGTAAGCTGAGGAATTGTTCTTTAGGCTGGAGTGAGGACTGGCTTTGGCCGTGGGCGTTGGATTTGCTGTAGGATGGATATGGGCTAAAGACCTGCTCTAACACTTACCCCTGTGGGATTCAGGCAAGTTGTTTACAATCTTTGGCTCTGAATTTGTTCATCTATGCACGAGGGGTAATAATACACATTGCATAGGGTTGCTTGAGTATTAAGTAATATGTTTTTCAGAAACAGGCACCTGGTAAGCAGTAGGTATTCATTCAGCAAACACTGGTTGGGCACCTACTTTGTGCCAGGCTGTTTAGGAACTGGACATACAAAGATGGATAGGGTAGTGTGTACTCCTTTCAGTCAGGGCTAAGTTTGCATGATTACTCTAGATCAGGGTTTCTCAGCCCTGGCACCACTGACAGTTTGGGCTGGATAATTCCTTGCTATGGGGCTATCCCACGCATCACAGGATGTTTAGCAGCATTCCTGGCCTCTACCCACTTGGTACTAGAAGCACCCCCTGCCCAGTTGTGACAACCCAAAATGTCTTCAGACATTGCCATGTGTGCTCTGAGGAGGCAGGAGCACCCTGGCCGAGAACCACTGCTCTAGATGCAATAACCATGGAAATTTCTCAGACATTGTCTTTCTTGGGACATTTCAGAGTTCTGTACATTTCCTTTGGCCCTGTTTTCTAGCTCTTCATATTTAGGCTGCACTGGACAGGCTGTATGTATTCCAGGTATGCTTGGCCAAGAACACTGATTGCTTGAGGGGCTCATGCTCTCCTCAGCTGCCTCTGTTTTCTGCAGAGGGTTTGGTTGATGGCATTTAGAAAGCTCTAGTAGGCATGGTGGTTGGGGCTCCCATGTACTTGCCTTTTGAGACGTGCAGCTGACCTTTGGTGACTAAGTGCGAGATGCAGCTAGTTGACGTGCATTCCCTGGCTCCTGTTTTCCAGGTTGAGGCTGTACCATGGCACTCCCAGAGCCCTCCTGCACCCGCTCCTCCAGGACCCTGTAGAACGTAAGAGACCAGGCCTGGCCTTGGTAGCACTCGCTGACCTCACAATCTTCCTGAGTATTCCCTGCTTTTAGCTCTGTCTTGTGATCTTTCTCAATGGGAACCACTATCTGCTTAGCTAATTTATTTAATAGGTTTGGCAAATGTATCAAGGGCTTGAATTTTTGGCATAATTTAAAGAACTGAAGTGTACTAGCCCAAAAGGAGGGTATTGCTTTGTGGGGTTGAGCGTGGGAGGGGTGTGGCCCTGAGAGAGCCACCTGGTGTGGGGAGTTGACCTCCCTGCCTCTTGGGTAGCAGCTTTGCCCAGCAGATGAAGTAGTCACTGTCCTTCACTGGCCTCTGTCTGTCCAGCGACACCTGTGACTGTAAGGTCCATTGATTATCTCCAGCACGGCAAGGCCTTCCCAGCCATGCCTAACTGATGAGGAACATTCTGCAGGAAAACCCGCCATGCTGTAGAACTCCTGGCCCGTCTTGTATGAGGCCCAAAGGCTGAGAGGCCTGCCTCAGAGCAGAGCAGCAGCCTCCTGCTCTGCCCCTGTGACCAGCCAGAGGGACGCCAGCGTGGAGCCAGTGCAGCCCCCTCTGCTGCTGCCCACCCACCTGGAGGATGGACAGGAGGGTGTACCGTGGAAGCTCGGGTTGGTGGGGCGGGGGCTGGGCCAGAAGGATGTTGGAGAGGCCCAGAGCCCAGAGCTCCTTCCAGCTGGCATTCCCCAAATTTACTAAGACGTTATGTCATGTGATTCGGGGTTCAAAGCATATACAGAAGTATAAAAAGTTCAGAGGGAGGTCTCCCTTCCCTCTCCCTCACCTGCCACCACAGGGGACCTCTCCCTGCATTCTTGTGGATCCTTCCAGGTCTTTCTGTGGACATGGAAGCGGACGTACGCACTAAGTACTGTACCTTATTTTTGCCCTCTTTTAGCTCATTGTTCCACACCTCGCTTTTTACCCTTAACGACAGTGTGTCTTGGAATGTTTCATATCCGTATGTAGAAAGTGCCTCATTCTTTTCATGGCTGTCACATGGTGTTTGTGGAATTGCTGGCCCATGGTTGATTGAGTCATCTCTACACGTGGACTGTCAGGGGCTTCTGTGGGAGTGGGGGGCTGCAGGCCCTGCTGCAGTGGCCTTCTGCCCTTTTGCAAGTGTGCAGTGTCTGAAGTGCAGCCACTGGGCCCGAGGGTCTGAGCATTTGTGGTGTTGTGTGTTCCTCCTCCTTGCCCGCCACGGAGGCTGTGCCAGTTTTCTCTCCGATCAGCCATGTAGGTTTCAGAGGCATTCAAAATTTTAAAGAAAGCAGATCCCATGTTTATAGGGATTAGGTATTAAAAACGGATTTAATTTAAGAATGGAGGGCCATAGCCAGAACTTTAATAGCCAGACTGGCCTAAGCTGGCATGTTGTGCCTCAGGAGGTGGTGAGGTCCCCGTCCGTGGAAGGCACCCAGCCCAAGCAAGGGTGCCCTCTGGAGGAATGTGAAGAGGGCATATGGAGGTCCCTCAGCCCCAGGGCCCTTAGGTGATTCTGGGTGTGCCTTGTTATGCTTGCCAGCTTCTGCTCTGCCGATGCTGCCCCTCCCACCTTGAGGGTCTGCCCCCCGGGTGCTGTGTGACTGGTTCGCTCCAGGGGGCTTTCCCTCTCACCTTGCCTGGGGGTCTTCCCCCCCTCCCGCTGCCCCAGTGCTTTATCCACACCTTTCTCATGGTTTCATCCTGTTCTCTCGTGTGCTGTGGATGTCAGTGTGTTTGTGTCTCGGCCGTCACCCCAGGAGTTCAGCCCCTTCTGAGGACAGGGCTGTGTTTCTGATGCCACCAGCTGCCCTGTGGTGCTGTCTGGCTCCTGTGTGGGCTTGAGGGTGTGGGTGCTGAGACTCGGAGGGAGGCAGGCATGGGGCCCAGCGCGTCTTCCAGCTCCCTCTGAGGATGCTGGGGAGGCCTCTCAGCCCCGTGCCAGCCTGTGCCCTCTCCATGCTGGGGGAAAGCTGGGCCAGAGGGATTTTGTTACATTGGATTAAAAGCAAATGTCTCTTTTATTGCGGTTTGACCAGAGCGAATTATTAAGGACTGATTTTTTCACTTTTCGGCTGAGCTAACAGAGTGATTCCCTCTCCTTAGAAAACTATGTTTTCCATTTGTGGTGTTTCTTTAAAAGTTTCTCTGCTTCATGGCTGGTTTGACCAGAACTACCTTTGGTTTCAGACATTACATTGGCATTCTCTCTCCCAGAAAACAGACACATGACCCTCATTGAGAATTGCAGCCTGCAGTACAGCCTGAAGCCACACCCGGCCCTGGAGCCCGCCTTCCCCCTGCTTCCCGAGAACCTCCTGATGTCTGGTCTGCAGCAGGTCCCCGGCCTCCTTCCAGCTCCTGGAGACACAGGTGAGGTTCTTGGCTTTCCTTCACTTCGAGTGTCTGTGTGGCTCACAGTCAAGCCTCCCAGGAACCAGGCTCCTCCAGGCTGAGCATGGGTGGTGTGCCAAGCACCCTTCTGCAGCTCAGCAGCACGGCCTGGGGGGTAGCTGTGGGGGGAGGAAGGAGGATGGGCACGGTCATCTCTTTTTCAGTCCCTTTCTGAAGAGTGTCACCTCTCAAGTCATTTCCTCCTCCTTTCCTTGGGAAAATGCTTTCATAAAACACATAGTTCATGTCTTTATGACCATGGCCAGGAAAACCATGGTTGCTGGATTTCACGCTTCCTGTACCACATACCAGTGACTTGACTATCAATATTATTATCATTTTAATTGAGGTAAAATACACATAACATAAAATCTCCCAGCTTAACCATTTTTAAGAGGACAGGCCAGTGGCATTACGTTCATTCAGACTGTTGTGCAAGCATCACCACCGTCCGCTCACCTGCAGAACTTTCTCATCTTCCCAAGCCGAAACTGTCCCACTAAGCACGGACTCCCCGTTTGCCAGCTCCCGGACCCTGGCGACCACTCTTCTCCTTTCTGTCCCTGTGATTCGGCTACTCTAGGAATCTCGTGTAAGTGCGATCATACAGTCTTGGTCTTTTTGTGACTGGCTTATTTTGCTTAGCAGAATGTCTTCTGGTTCATCCATGTTGTAGCATGTGTCAGAATTTCCTTTCTTTTTTTTTTTATAAAAGATGACAGGTAAGGGGGTCTTAACCCGTGGCCCTGGTGTTGTCAGCACCACGCTCACCCAAGTGAGCCACAGGCCGGCCCTAGAATTCCCTTCCTTTTTAAGGATGAGTGATGATGTTTCATCGTGTGCGTGGACTGTGTTTTGATTGGCCACTCATCCATCGATGGGCACTTGGGTTGCTCCTGTTCTTTTGGCTGCTCTAAATAAAGCCACTGTGAAGGGGGTGTGTAGTGACTTGATTACCTTTGAAAACCGAAATTCTTGTGAAAGGTGAAGGGCTCTGTCTTGGTGTGGTTTTAGCAGTCGATTCTCAGTGGTCAAGGGACTGCTGTTGTGGGGTGTGCTCTGACACTTTGGGGGTGCTCTGCTCTAGGAGTCTGCGGGGTGTTCCTCATGACCTGGGCCTTGTGCTCCTTCCAGGTGCTTCCAGAGGCCTTTTATCTCAGTCTTGAGGAGCAGGAGAAGGGGCCACGCCAGCCTCCCCTGTCTGTTGTGTGCTGGAGGTTTCCTGGTGCTGCTTGAGCCTGCTGTCTTGGGTGGGCTGACTCCCTGCTGTGCCCTCGGGAGAGCAGGTTTGGTGTCTTGTGTGAATGGCTGAGGTCAGGAGTAGTGGCGTGCGGAGTGTTTGGCTTGTGGAAATGTTCCAGACCCTGAAGAAAGGCAGCAGCTCCACTCTTGGACGGGTGTGTTTACTTTAAGGGGTGATGTCCCCATACGTCGTACAGGCACTCTGCTCCGTGCTGGGATGCAGATGTTATTATCTGAATTAATGAATTTCTTCACCATCATAAAGTCACTGTTTTTCCAGCATCCCAGACAAGAAACAATGGGAAATGAGAAATTTTCAGATCCCTTTACTGGCCAGGCACAAGAAAAAAACCAAACAACAAAAAATTGACTCTGAACAGGAGCTAGCTGGGGGTCACCAAGCTTTAAATGCCCTCCACAACCCCCTTTAGGAATCCTTACTGCCCTCTCTAATCTGCCTGTGGTCTCTGACAGGGAGAGGACCCAGAGAGAGTGCCTCAGTGTCACTGCTGTTGAGGGCAGAGGACATGAAAACCTGCATCTGGCTCTGAGACCTGGGCTGTGGCCTGTCCCCCTGGCCCCAGCCCTATTCATCAGGGATCACCCCGTAGGCACCTCTGTGACATGTTGCTGTTGTGTATACTGATATTGAGAACGTAGCTGCATGCTGACTTTGGAGTCAGCTCTGTGAGTTTCCCTGACCTGAGATTCTTGCCCATGGGTGTCATCAGAGCAGAGAAAATAGAAAGTACTTGCAGGTCACTGTGAACTTGTCTGCTTCATTACCAGGGTGGGGAAAGGGAAGATTAGTGCCAATGTCCCCCGTGTTTCTTTCTTTGTATCTTACATCATGTGTGGGGGGGTCAAGGAGCCACGTTAGGGAGAACAGAGTTCAGCTGAAGAAGCAGGAGTGTAGGATGTGTGATCTCAGCTCCTCATCCCTGAAGTTCATGGTTCAGAAGAGCTGGAGCCTGTTGGCCTCATGCTGGCCCTCCTGGTGTGGAGTGGCCAGCAAGTTATTGAGGCCCCGAGCACATGCAGACGGTGCCTGTAAAACAGCAGAAAGGAGCCACGATTTATGCTGCTGCTGTTTAAAATCTATTGAGCAGGGAATCTGAAAGCAGAGCCAGCACCTGCTCTGGTGGTTGGGAGCAAGTGCTGAGTCCACACAGACTGTGGAAGGGGAGGACACAACTTCTCCTGCCCCTCGGGGGCTGTTGTAGGAAAGAAAGCCATTTACTCAGCCTGTCACTCGTGTGCACGATGCCAGGTGGAAGGTGGGATGCACAGGCCTAAAGGCTTCCCAGGAACTTTTGGGCTTTTGTGACTCTCTCGAAAAGGGTTTTTTGTTGGATAATATCTATTAGGCTCTAAAAGGGCCAAGGCTGGGATGGGTTTTATTTTGATGTCATATTGGGAGTTGGATAGTTGTTCATTTGCAAAATGCCACAGTATAGGAGGATTGAATTATTTTGAATGGAAATCTTTATTGAGGCCGTTGTAGATTCATGTGCGGTTGTCATAAATAACACAGGTCACACCCAGGACAGTGACATCGATACAACTCATTGGTCTCACCTTAGGTTTCCCCAGCTTGGCTCACACTCATTTGTGTGAGGAAGCTTACTTATAAAAATAAGGTGACACCCATTTTCTAGAACTGGAACTGCAGGCCATGGTCCAGTGCCAGGATTGAACTGACTCCTGGGGAGCTTCCTCAGGGGGGCTCAGGGAGAGCCCCGGCCCAATTCCCACAGTGCTTTTAGGCTCTGGAGGGATGAGGGTGTTGCCTGGATAATCCCCTGAGCAGGGGCTGACATCCCCAAAGCATCTGAAGTGTACAGGGCACTTGGCCACCCCCCTACCAGGAGGTTGGTCGAGTGTGAGCTGTGCATTGTTAGGTGTCTGGGGAGCAGGCCAGGCTATTGAGGAGACTTTGGTGGAAGCTTGTTTAAGATCACAGGATGATGTTGTTGAGGTGTTGTGGACGGCTGTTCCTCATCAAGATGAGTCCAGGAGCTGGGTGCTGTGCGGGGACAGTGGTGGTGCTCCTGGGGGCCACAGCAGGCACACGCTGGTGGAGAGGTGGGCAGGCCATGCAGCTGCCACAGGAAGTCTGGCTGGAGGGTTGGTGGGGTGGCAGCCAGAGCATTGGGCTGGGAGCTGGTGGCTCGTGGCTGGGGCAGTCTGACTTGACAAGCTGCTGATGGCAGGGCACCCTGCTGACATTCATGGCTGTGAGTAGTCACTCGTGTGGTGTTTACCCAGGCTCACTGCCCTTGGCTCCCCAGGAGCCACCCCCCCTGCCTCCCTGCATGAATCTCCAGCATTCCGTGTGCCAGGCATGAGCTGGATACCAGGTTCTGCCTGGTTGCACCAGCTTGCTCTCCTCCAACTGGGCTCCTGCCCCTGTGTCCAGCGGTTCTTTCCTCTGAGCTAGCTGACTTACATGGAGTCTTGGGAAAATGGGATGTTGGGTGAAGAGAGACTGAGAAGCTATTCTTCTTGATCAGGTGAGTTGTTTGGGAGAAGACTGTAAGGGCACCTAGCACACCCCCGCTGCTGCTGCGGTGTCCCTGCTGTCTGGCTCTCCTGTGCGACGCCTCCTGTCAGGAACCACCCTCTTCAAACGCTGTCCTCACCACATTTCCTCCCAGGCCTACAACTCTTGGTGGCTCCAGGCTCTTCATCCTAGCTTTAAATGCATGCTCATGCCTGACCCTGTCTATCTACCTACCGAGGCTTCTAACCTGCCAGATCAGAATTTCTGCGGGCAGGGCTCCAGGTTCTTCATTTTAACAAGCTCCATGCAAGCTCCGAAGTGAGACCTGGGCACCTTCATGTGGTTGTGGGGTTCGTCCTCCTGCTGCTCCAGATCCTCCCTGTGTCTGGGAGCTCATCGTCCATTGCTCCCCTGCAGTCTGGGGTGATGTGGGCCAAGCTGGGCTCCCCCCAGTGCCGTTAGCTCCTGGATGGTGCTGATGCAGCATGCACTTTTGTCTTTTGTGTGCCCCTTTCAAACAGCGCCAAAGATCGTCTTAGAGTTAGACAATTAATCTTTACTCAGTAAATTCAGTAAAAACTGAAAATTCTCCCTTCTAGTCTCACTCCCCAGAGAAAACTACTGCTGATAGTTTGGTGTGTACCTTTTATATACTCATGTATTCATTGGTTTATTCAACAAATATTTATCGAATAGATACTGTGTGCAGCAGCAGGCCTCGTGCTGGGTGCTGAGAACACAGCACTGAGCTCTCAGGCGATAGTTAATAGATGCTTGATGAATTTAAGTGAGGGCAGATCTCAAGTCTAACCACAATCACCAAAGGCAACAGAAGGTGTTTTAGAATAAATGTAGACTAACTCAAACTCATTTTCATTCCTGCCTAAATCATTCCTAAATTTAGTTTTTATTTTGCTGCCGCTATTACAATGTTCTCCTTGTTTTATGAGGTGCATTTTTGTGAATTAAATGTTCTCAACAGAAGAGAGATGTCTCTGGGGGGCTGTGGACATTGGGAACTTGCTAGGGCCTGGGGGGTTTCTGCAGGCATCTTGGATGTTTCTGAGTGTTTCCCAGAGGATGCCAGTGGGCAGGGAGTTCATGCTTGTTAAGGGCTGGCCAGTAATCCCCATTTTCTCTGCAGTGCACTTGTGGGAATCCTAGGATCCAATGGATTGTTGTAAAGTGGGGTGTGTTTTCCCATTGGAGCAGTGCTATTTCTGGGAACTGCAATCTAGCCAGAGACTTGGCCACAGCTAAATTAAAGCGAGGCCCACTTACAGAGCGTGAGGGTCATGTGGCCCAGCCGCTGGGAGGCCAGCTCTGCCAAGGTAGGGCTCAAATGTGTCTCAGATGCTGCTGTTGGTTGTGAATGAATGAATGAGTAATTTCTGGTAGTAAAATGATGCTACGTGGGTGATGCTGGAGGTTGACAGACCTGCCATGAGCGCCTGTTCCGCTCCTAGCCACGGCATGAGCTCGGGCATGTTTCCTGAGCTCTCCAGACCTTAGTTGTTGTTATTTCTTCTCTGTAAAATGGGGACAGGAATAGGGCCTGCTCCTAGAGGCGTGTTTGGGAGGAAGTGATGGATTGGTAAGTCACTAGTGTCTGGTACTTAGCAAGTGCTCAGCAAACATGAGCTGTTGTCTTTCACCATGAAAGTGCTGACTTAAATTCAGCTGAATTTGTGCCTCCTATGCTGGAGCATCCTGGGAGGTCTGATCTGTTTTCCGTTTGCTGGTCCTTTAGACACGTGGGGAGAGGACTCAGCTCCTGCCGGCCTGTTCTTTCTCCAGTCTTGGCTTCTTGAAGGTCACAGAGCAACTTGGTGACTCAGCCAGGCTAGGACTTGGGTGCTTTATTCCAGAGCCCACTACACTCACAAGATGTAGCCTGGAGCAGGCTCGGTGGTACCCAGCGCTGCCCTGGCCTCCCGTGTCCTCCAGGGTCTGGAAGGTTGTTCCTGATGGAGATGTGGCCCCTCAGTCTCGTTATCCTGGTGAAACCTCATCTTTGCTCCCATAGGATTCCTGTGCATGGGACTCACTCTTCACCTCTCTGTGCAGACCAGGTCACAACTATTGTGATGGCTCCTGGGCCCGGGTCCATGTGCTCCTCATCATGGGATGGCCATGCAGAACTTGGGGCTCCCAGAGACCTGCCTGGCTTTCCTCTTTAGCTCTCAGTTCAGCTCTCCCAGGGGCCCAGTGGCTTTCTTGCCTCATCTTCTCTGAAGTTCTGTAGAACAGTCATGCACAGAGGGGGGCTTCCTGCCTCTGCTGTCAGGGAAGGTGGCCCTTCGGCTGCACCTTTTTTTTTTTTTTTTTAAAATTCCCTATATAAAGATGACTGGTAGGGGGATCTTAACCCTTGACTTGGTGTTGTCAGCACCACGCTCTCCCAAGTGAGCTAACCGGCCATCCCTATATAGGGATCCGAACCCGTGGCCTTGGTGTTATCAGCACCGCACTCTCCCAAGTGAGCCCCGGGCCGGCCCTGGCTGCACCTCTTTCTTAGTGCAGTCTGCAGTCCACGGTCTGAGGTCTGCCTCGCTTGTTGAAAGCAGTGTTTCTGCACCCCTCCTTTCTTGTGCTCTGACCATGGGGCTGGGAGGCTGTCAGTTCAGGATGTGCTTCAGACATTCCCCTGACTATTTCACAGAAAGGTGGACTTTATACATTCCTGCAATTTAAAAAAGTTGGGACAAAATTGACATAACATAAAATTTAGCATCTTAACCATTTTTAGGTGTACAGTTCAGTGGCATTAAGCACATTCACACTGTTGTGCAGCCGTCACCACCACCATCTTCAGTACTTGTCATCTTCCTGAACTGAAACTCTGTCCCCATTAAACACTAACCACCCCTCCCCTTCCCCAGCCCCTGGCACCCACCATTCTACTGTCTGTCTCTGTGATTTGACTACTCTAGGGACCTCGTGGAAATGGAATCACGCAGTACTTGTCTTTTTGTGACTGGCTCTTTCACTTAGGGAATGTCCTCAGGGTTCATCCGTGGTGTAGCATGTGCAAGAATTTCCTTCCTTCTTAAGGCTGAATAATACTCCTTTTTGTTTATTCGTTCATCCCTCTGTGGATACTCAGGTTGCTTCCACTTTTTAGCTGTTGTGAATAATGCTACTTGCACTTTTAATTGGTTCTGATTCATTGACTGGCCTGCTTTAAACACTTTTTTTTAATTACGAAAAGAATACACACATTTTCTCAGAAGCAGCAAAACTGATACATGTTTGTGATGGGGAAAATGTAGAAAACTGTAAAGAAAGAAATAATCTGCAGTTGCTGCCTACAGACATATGTGCATACATGTAACACGCATGCATTTAAAATAGAATTGGCATCAGATGGAATAATGTACAGTTTTATACGTTACTCCTTTTACCTACAATATCATGATTATCTTTAAATCATTAAATCATCTTTGACGAAATGATTTTTTGTACTTATTTGGCATGGGTGAACAACAGTGTAATTAACATTCCCCTACTGTTGAACGTTTGGGTGTTTCCCATTTTTCTCTATGACAAATAATGTTCCAACAATGAGTATTCTTGCACATAAATCTTTGCTCCTACGTTTGACTGTTTTCTCTGAATAGGTTAAAAAAGTATTAGTGGGAAAGAATGTGGGGGATATTTTTAAGGTTCTTGATACATATGAAGGGAAAGACAAAATTGCCTTTAGTGATACCAGCTTACAACCTTCCAGGAGGATAGTAGAATGTTCTTTTGACAGCAATTTCCTTGGCACTGAGTGTTATCTCACTCAGTGAGATAACAAATTTTCTTTTTTTTAACTTTGGAGTTGGCTTTTAAAAATCGAAGACCTTATACCTGAATATGTATGTAATCATAAAAAAAGTAGGAAGAGACAGGGACAGGACCAGAAGAAGATTAAGATGGTGGGGAGCTACGGGGTGGATTGCGTGGTGTTGTGTGATCATCTGGAAGCAGGTGGCTTTGCTGCAGAGCCGTGGAGGAGGCTCCTTAGAGGTCTGTCATGTGCTGCTCTGCCCTGACACTGAGATACCGGGCTACATCCTGGCAGCCACGGTCTGCCTCTGTCCTCAAGGAGCTCACAGTTCAGGAATGCTGCTGGATCAGGACCAGGACTTTTTTCTTGTGGTGCTGTGTTTTTGCCTGTTGCCTTAACGTGCTCATGTGAATATCTGTGTGTTTCCAAATGGTTCAAGGTAAACATAGTCAAGTAAGAAGCGGTGTATTTGGCTGCTTTCCTGCTAAAGTGGAAGTGAGTATTCCAGGGAGACCGTGCAGACAGGGAGCAGATGTCACTTTGCATTCTGTAATCTGTGTTCTTTGAACTGCTGAATTACAAAACTTGTTCCAGGAGGAGGTTTGGGGTAGAATTTGGACTGCGAATGAAATTTGTATTTGTTTAACCGGTTTAGCAGTTTGGCTTGCTCGGAGGTGCGTTCTGATGTGCTGTTCTGTGTAAGCAGTTCCTGAACTTTCTTTGCTGCCCATAGGTCCCATCACCTGTGGCCCGAGACCTCTGATGGGTGAGAACCCTCCGCTTGCTTCTGGTTGTTTCATTTCTGAGGATAATCTTACAGGAGCCCTCTCGTTGTTTCAGGTGATGCCCTCCGAAAGCCTCGCCTTCAGAAGTCTGTCACGTGGTACTTAGATGATTTGTTCTTCACCCTGTATCCCTCCCTTGAGAAGTTTGAAGAAGAGCTTCTGGAACTCCTTGTCAGTGACCACTTCCGGGAGGTACTGTCTCATGTCACAGCAACTTAATCTGAATGGTGGAAATGTGTCACAGTTGGGACAAGCCTCCAGCACCTAATGCCCCTGGGGACTGGCAATGTGGTCACGAGTGACATAGTCCTGTCTTTTTCCCTTTCCTGGCTGAAGAGGGACGCTCCTTCTGTCCCTGTATTGGTACTTAATGTAGGTTTTAGGGAACCCTTTTCCTCCAGCAGCCAAGCCCCTTGCAGAGCCTCCAACTATTGTCTTAGTTTTGGATGCTGGTGACGGTGCTGTTGGCCTGAGGAATTAATCAACGTTAATTTTGATAGACTGTGAAATAGTCCTCATAAAAGTAGGTTAAGTCACCAGGTGAGCATGGGGAAACCTGTAAAATACTCTCCATCTACACAGGACATTTTGATGATCTTTGGCTCGTTTTGGGAGGAGGCTGGAAAGAAGCCCCAGTCATCTTGCCTGTTGAGGTGGTTGCTGCGGGGGGCTCCCTAGACTAACACTCCTGCCTGTGTGAGCGCTTTCCCGTCAACTCTGCAGTGAGCGCCTGTGTGGGGAGCATGAAGCTGTTCCTCTCCGTTGCTTTTAAATACGTGGATTTGTCCAGGTGCCCTGGCAGGGTTATCCGGGGATACCTGTTTGTTAGGCAGCAACTTTCTGTTTGCCTGTGGTCCCCAGTACAGTACATGCCTATCGTACTCCCGTGCCCATCTGTACACGTGTGGCGCTCAGGCTTGCCTTGTACACAGGGTGCCTGAGGTTTCCTTTCTGGTCCCATCCCATTGCTGACCCAGCTTGCAAACTGTAAAACACCAAGGCCAAGGAATTTCTAGAGTTTTCATCCCTCTAATGATAAGGATTCTCTTGGATTTTTAGTGTAGAAGTTTGTATGACAGAAGATCCTTGGAAAAACCTTTGTAGATTTGGGGACCTCTGTTTTCTCCAGGCAACAATCTTTCCTTCATCTGGAAAATTAGGCCTGATTGACTGTTACAAATGCTGTTAGATCAGGGTCTGTCTGGCTGTTGCCAGCGTAAGTGGGAATGGGAGCGTGAGATGCCCTGCAGCCTGCTCCTTCCTGCTTGGGCCCTGAGCCTTGGCCTCGCTACCTGCTCATTAACTGATGGCCCTGAGCTTGAGACAGGTCATCCCCGCTGTTGCTCTCAGATCTGAAAGAAGGGGCCTCTGGAGATTTACTGCGGACAGACTGCTCCTGGTCTCCCTGCCTAGGAAGAGTCTTCACTTCTGACTTTTGAAATGAAAAGAAAGAAACTTTACCAGCAGAGGGCTGAGAAACTGGTGGGGATGACATCTTGCTACTACTTAATGTCCTGTCCAGATTCCACCCATTTCATCCTGACTCACACCTGTGGCAGTCCAGGGACCATGACCTTGTGGCCTGAAGAATGAAGACAAGGGAGCACTGGGTGGCCAACTCCTGTCCTGCTCCTCCTGGTTATGCCCTTTCCCCCACCCGACCCCCAGGCTGTTATTCTAATCATGTCTTCACTTTATGTTCTGGTTTCATGACCATTAGCCACATCTCTAAATTATGTAGGCTTGCCTGCTTTTGATCTTTATTTGAATGAAATCATACTTTTTCTTCTAAGTTTTGTTTCTTTTGCTTAACACCGTGCTCCTGTAAGATTTGTTTTCACAGTTGGCATAGCTCTGTCTGCCCACGTTCTGTGCTGTCTAGTACTCCACTGTGTGCGTGCACTGTGATTTTTTTGCCCATTCTAATGTTGATGCACTTCTGGACTGTTTTCAGTTTGGGGCCACTGTGACTTTGCTGTGAACATTTTTTTGTGTGCATCCTGGCTCTGACTTAGTAGAATCTTGAACAGGAAGTAAAAGGGACTTTCTAGAAAAATACTCACATGTCTGTAGTTAGCTGGTGGGTCAGCTGGGGGCTGGCTGGTCTAGGATGGCCTGGGCTCCCTTGGGTGCCTCATTCTCCAGCAGCTAGTCTGGGCTCATTCTCACAGAGGTAGAGGACTGAGAGGGGAGTCAGAAAGGCACAGACTTTCTCAAGCCTCCTTTTGCATTAAATTTACAAATCCCTGGCCAAGTCCAGTTAGAGAGGTAGGGGACTTCGAGTTACAGGGTAAAGGGTGTATCTTCAGAGAGGCATGACTTGGCGCCACGAACGAGTCATCTACCATAGGGATTTTGGTGGAATTCCCAGATTTTGCAGCAGTAGCTCAGGCATGGAACCCCACCTGCCTCCCCTCGGAGCGAAGGGCCCAGGTTTTGTGTCTGGTCTTGGTGCCCACGTCTTGAAGGCTGTGCTGTTGTCATGCCACCTTCCTCGATTGGTGGCTGTGGATGATTTTTGCTGCTTTTGTTGTTTTTGCTCATTAGGAGTTGGGGGAAGGAAATTGTCTGAGGACATGCCAGTCTGCCATGTTCACTTGGAAGTCCAGAGAATATCTTTTTTTTTTTCTCATTCAGTAGTCAAAGTGGTCTTTTAAAAACATAAATCCAGTCATTTTTCTTCTCTGTTGGAAACCTTCTGCCAGCTTCTCACTGCCCTTATGTTCAGGCCACGTGTGACTTGGTCTTACTCCGGGTGGCTCCCCGGGCTGCTTCCCTGCTATGTGGGCCTTGGTGGCTGTGGGCTTGTGCTCATCCCTGCATTGGTGGTCATGGCTCATGCTTGTCCCTGCCAAGGGCCTTTGAGTGGGGAGTTCCTGGACGTTCTTCTTGCATAACTTTGCGTGGTCCCTTTAAGGCCTCAGGTCTTGCCTACCTGCTCTGGGCGGCCCCTGGGAGCACCTGGCTTTCTCAATCTGTCCATGGGTCATCACCCATCCCCTGTGGTGAATGTTCGTGTCACAAGCACAGGACTTTGTTTTGTTCATCACTACATGGGATGTGCATTGAAGGTGTTGGGCGCATAGTAGGGCTATATCATTTAGTTGTGAGAATGGATGATTCCGTCAGTAGTCAGAATTCTAGTAGTCTATGAAGTTAGCAAGTTATTGGTTACAAATGTATGTGAATGAGCTGGACTTTTTTGCTCTCTGCCCACTGTTGAAAATGTAGTTCCATGTAATATGGTCTTATTTGAAATACAAACACAAGGCAGAGAATAGCACCGAAATAACAACGTCCATTTTCTTGGTTTAGTTTCTGCTGTTTTCTTATTTTCAGAGTGGATTGTGTGAGACTAGAGATGTTTTAAGAGTATCATTGTTGAAGTTTGTACATTCCCATAAAAATCATTTGTGTTTTTACCACCTTTGTGTTTTTGTTTCTATTCAACTTGCAGATACTCAGTTATCTCCATGGTTTTAGTTTCATTATCCAAAGACTAATAGGATGAACCTAAGTTTGTTCAGCTTGATTAATGGACAGTGGAAGAGAATTGAAAATTTTGCAAAGATCTCATAATTTAATAAACCTTAACAGCCTGGAGGAATATCCCTGTTCATTTGTTAGAGCACCTGTACATTTTTGGTTAAGATGAGATAGTTTAATATCCAGTGACCAGTTTGGGGCAGATTCCCTTTTTATTGGTTTGTGCTTACTGTGTAGGCCTGCTACCTCTTCCTGCCCCCACTTGTGCCCCAAGTCTCTAGTCCCTGGGTGGACAGAGCTGACTCTTGACCTGCTCTGCCTCCGGGCACCTCTCTGTTATTGTGTCCCCTCCACTCAGGGGAGGTGGGCTCCTAGACCTTGGAGGCCTGAGTCTTGTTGAAGGAGTTGAGGTCTCTGGTGATGAGTTGCTCACCCTGAGAGTTGTAGCTCACTCTTGGAAAGCTGGTGCGAGGGTTTGGCCATGGAGGCATCTGCGGGGTGTGCTGCATTGAGTAGATCATGCTGTGTTGGAGAGCCAGTGCCACCTAGGAAATGCCCTGAAGCTATGGTCATGACTGGGTGATGTGTCCTCTGTGTGGATTCATTCTGACTGAGTGTCATCTGATCTGCAAATGCCTGCAACTTCTGTGGTGGTTTCTTTGCTGGTGCCAGGCTCATCCCCTCTGCCCTGTACCTGTTCCAGGGGGGCGGTGTACTGGACAGTGGCGCCCTGGAGATCCTGGAGCGGCGCCTGCACGTGGGCGTGCACAATGGTCTGGGCTTCGTGCAGAGGCCGCAGGTCGTCGTTCTGGTGCCTGAGATGGACGTGGCCTTGACGCGCTCAGCCAGCTTCAGCAGGAAAGTGGGCTCCTCTTCGAAGACCAGGTATTTTTCACAGGGTTCTGAGTCTCACCCACATGGAGTTGAGAGGGCTGGGTGGTCCCATAGGAGGAATCACAGTGGAATGAGGTGGCTCTTGGCATCAGGTGTGGACTTGCCCACATGGAGGTTCCTCCCCGTAGTTTTCCTTTCCTCTTGCTAAGTTGTACCCTTTAGGAACAAACGTCAGATGTGTAAGGCTGGGAAAAGCCCATTTCAGTGCTGTGACAGTTTTGGAGTTAGCATTAGGGATGCTTGCAGCTGTGGAGACCCCCGCATGCTTCTTCCAGATGTATCCTCTGTGGTTTCCTATGTGCTGGAGACCAGACGGCCTCTCTGTGCAGACGAGTGCTTCCCAAATCAGATGCCACAGTTGTCGTTGTGAGGCGTCAGGCCTCTCTTCTCTCTTGTGATAGTGGGCAGAGGCCAGCTGTCTTCTGCAGCAGGCCCAGCCCTGCGGAAGGAGCCTTGCTCTTTGTGCTGCTTCCTGGTTATGTGGCTGTAATTCCACCCTCCTGCAGGCAGGCTCTGGTAATTTGGAAAAGGTGTTGATTGTGACACTTATAAAAAGCAATGGTTTAAGGAATTACCTGGGGGGCCACACCACGTGGAAGAGCTCGGCAGCAATGCATGGTAGACTCCTCACATCAGCCTGCCCTAGGCCCCCCTTAGCTGTCACTAACAGTGGTGGAGGTGGGTGCAGGGCAGGGCGCACGGACACTCTAACCTGCCTCTGGCTTGTGTTTTTGGCCCAGCTCTGGAAACCAGGCTCTAGTTTTGAGGAGCCGCCTGCGCCTCCCTGAGATGGTGAAGCACCCGGCGTTCGCAATCGTCTTTCAGCTGGAGTATGTGTTTAACAGTCCTTCAGGAGTGGACGGCAACGTAAGAACAATCATTGTGTGTTCAGGTTTCATCTGGTGATGGGCTCTGGGTGGTTAGGATAAGCACGGTTGGCATTCACATTTTTTTTTTTCCCATTAAAAGCAGTGTAATTGTTATTAGCAATGTGGATAAAAAGTATGGGATATGATTCTAGAAAACACTTCTTCCTAATAATAGCTTTGTTATAATCATGTCACATCTTTATGGCCATAGTCCTGAGACTATAGGAAAAAAACAAACTCAGTTTCTCCTGCTATACTCTCACAACACACTTCTGATACCAGATATGTGGGGGATTTTCCTCAATCAAGCAAGCAATCAATTCTGCATGGACACTGGTTGGGTGTCCTCTAATTCAGGTCAGTTCTGACACTGTCTGCCAGGAGATAGCAACACCTTAAGGGCTCAGTCCTCAAGACTGTCCCCCACTTCCTATGATGATCTCAAAACCCGGGTTGCTTTGCTTGTGCTTCCGACCCACTGGCTTTAAATTGGGGTTCCCACAACCCTCTCCTCGGGTTTGACTTTCACTGAGCAGCTCACAGAACTCAGGGATACTGTTTACTTACATTTACCAGTTTATTATAAAGGATATTACAAAGGATACAGATGAAGAGATATATGGGGTGAGATGTGGGGAAGGGACGTGGAGCTTCCATGCCCTCCCCAGGCAGCACCCTCCAGGAATCTCCACGTGTTCAGCTGTCTGGAAGCTCTTCAAACCCAGTTTTTTGGTTTTAATGGAAACGTTATTACTTAAGCATGACTGAGTAAATGACTGGCCACTGACCAATTTAACCTTCAGCCCCTCTCCTGTCCCTGGAGGTTGTGGGTGGGCTGAAGTCCCAACACTCTAATCCTGCCTTGGTCTTTCCTGTGACCAGCCCGCATCATGAAGCTCTCTACGGGCTGCCAGCCATCAGACAACTCATTAACATACAAAAAGACAGCACTTTGGAGATTGCAGGTATTTTTGGAGTTGTATGCCAGGAAATGGGACAAGGACCAAATAAACGTATATTTCATAGTATCATCAGTACATTGTGCTGGCTGATAGTAATTAATAGTTCTATAAGTTTAATGTATCATAATAGCATTAAGTTCATAATTATCAAATTCATGATTATTTTGAAAAATGAGGTCATTTTAATGTATTTTTCATATGATAGCAAGTGTGGTAAAGCTTGAATATGCATAAGTGATAAATGGCTTTTCACATGGAACTTTATATGTACCTATATCATAACTAAGAGTAAAAATGTATAGATTCAGGTGGAAGAAATATAACGTATAGACATCATCTGCATCATTGATACAGATTCTTTGGAAAACCTAAATCATGCTATACTTAAGATTCAGTTTTCTGTTTGAAAAAGCTATTCAACTTAACAAGTAAATTAAAAAATAGAAGAAGGCTCTAAAGACATCTCCCGTGGTGATCTGGCCTGCTGTGGTTCTGGGCATAGCGTATGGAAGAATGTGACGCATCGAGGACAGTCTTGGGTGTTGGAACATAGCTGCCATTTCTTGTTCTGATCTCTGGCAGCACTGACCTCCCCAGTGTCCACATGTCAGGTCTGTATAATCCAGAGTCCTAATTAGGTGAAAAAAGTCTAGAGGTAGTAGGTATCCTTGTAGCCTAATCCATGGTCACAGTCATTTTAATGAAACTGTTTTTCCCAGTTTTGCTTTTCTTTATTATCAGAAGTTTCAGCTAAAGTGCAACTGTGTGTGAGCACTCCTGGGTGGGTGGAATCGGGGCATCCTGGACTGGGACGTGGCTCCCTGAGGCCTGGAGCTTCTGGGGCTGGGAGTGATGGCCTATGGGTGCCTGGGGGTGGCGGGAGGAGCAGCATGGGCCTGGTGCCTTGGTGGGAGCTCCCTGCCTGCCACTGTAGATGCCTGACTCACAATTAGACGCCTTACTCACAGTGTCCTCTGTAGAATGTTAACTACAATTTACTTGTGATTATGGAGACTGTGTGCTGAAACCGAGGTGTCTTATGTGTTGTTTTATTATCTTTAACTATTCACTGAAATGCTTGCAATGGCAGGTGGTTGCCGTATGTTGCTGCTTTGTGGAGCTTTTGGAGTGTGGCTATGTAATAGCTCATCAGTTCTTTCTGATGTGGAGGTCGATCATGACACGGAACATTGGATTCCATTTTACCATCATCAGGTGTACTTTCTTCAGTGTAGTCTGGAAAGGAAATGTCCCAGTGTATGGAATGTTTTCCACACAAATTATATGTCCTGTGGGACATTGAAAAACGCTGAGCTCTCAGTGGGTGAGGCCTGAATCGAGCATTCCCAGCATGAGCAGATGTGGATGTTGGAGGGGAGACCAACAGTGCCGCGTGGGTGCTGGCGTGGCCTATTGTTCCTTCCGTCTAGTGGGTCTGTGCAATGGTGGGGACACAAGCCCAGGGCCTCTGCTGCAGGCTTAGGCGTGGCCCCAGGAGGGACGTGGCCCATGTCAGCGTGTCCTGTCTCCCTTTAGCAGTCCATTGCAGAGCTAGTGAGCTTCAGTGGGGATGAGGTCTTCTCAAATGTACTTATGCATTCAGGCGCAAGTTTCCTTCTTCCTTAAGACTTTATGGGATGGAGATCTCAAGCATAAACAAAAGCGGACTGGATAGTAATATGAACCCATGTAGCTTCAGCAGTTTTCAATTTAGTGGATAACTTGCTCCATCCATATCCTTTCCCACACCCGTTTTGAATGATTTTGAAGCAAATTTCAGGCGTCATTTTATTTCATCTGTAAACATTTTAGCGTATACATTTCTTTTTTTTTACAACTTTTTTATTATGGAAAATTTGGAGCATGATGGAAGGTCGAGAGGAGTGTGTGATGAACTCACGCGCCCATCACCAGATACAGCTGGGTTGACTCCCAGCCAGTCTAGCCTCGTCCCTTCTCCCTGTCCCCATTCTACCCAGGTTCTTTAGAGTGAGCTCCAGACCTCATGTTGTCTCATCTCATTTTGAAGTAGTTCACTATGGCTCTCCAAAAGACAGGGCTTAACAACATCACCACGAGAGCCACGATCACACTGAAAAACTGAAATAAATTTCAGTGTCATCAAGTATCCCGTCAACCTGGGTGTACATCTCAAGTATTTTACTGAATCAGAAACGACAAACCAAAACAGTGTACCTTTCTCTGGAAAATGACTCCCGAGCGAGGTCTTCCTGCATGAGCTGGGCAGCCTGTGTCTTCTCCCTTGAGGAAGGAGTCCTGGCGTGACCTTGACACTGTGATCTGTCTTCACAGTGGCCTCTGCACCCATCACATCGTGTTCCTTTATTCCTCACACTTGAAGAACCAAAATGCTCCAGGCTTCCGGCGATTGCTTAAGTTCGCTTCATGCTTCAGAGCAGGAGCTGAAAGCTGCGGTCTCCTGAGGCCCTTTGTAGAAGGATTCGTCTTTAAATGGCCTATCCAGGTGGGTGGGAGACCATCCAGGCTAATGAGAAAACTGGCTAAGTACTGTATCCAATTTGGGCGAGCAGGAAAGGCATAAACCGAAGTAAAATGTGTTTCCTGGACTCTTTAACACGCATCAACACCAAAGAGCAACTCTGACTCCTGTGACTTAATGTGTGGAGTCCAATAGCAAGCAAGCAGGTCTGCAGCAGACACCAGCTGGGTGTCCTCTAATTCAATTCAGTTCTGACACCAGCTACCTGGAGACAGTGTCAGATCCCACAGGGCGAGGGCTCAGTCCCCAGGAGTACTCCCCCCACCCCCTTCAGATGCCTGTTGCAAGCTTAGGCTTCTGGAACTTCTGACCAGCTATAAATCAGGGATCCCACAGCCCCCTCCTTGGGTTCGATTAGTATGCTTGAGCTCACAGAACTTGGGGAAACTCTTACATTTACTGGCTTATTATAAAGGTTGTTACAAAGGATACAGATGAAGTGATGGATGGGGCGAGTATGGGGTAGGGGTGTGGAGCTTCCATGCCCTCCCTGGGCACACCACCCTCCAGGCACCTCCATGAGTTCAGCTGAGGAGCCCTTGAGTTTTTATAGAAGCTCCATTATGTAGGCATGATTGATTAAATCCCTGGCCATTTGGGATCAACTTAATCTTCAGTCCCTCTCCCTTCCCAGGAGGTTGGGGGGTGGGACTGAAAGTCTTGCCTTGGTCTTTCCTGTGACCAGCTCCCATCCTGAAGCTACCTAGGGGCCACAGCTAGCTACAGGGCAAATGATTAGCATATGAAAAGATGGCACTTTGGAGATTCTAAGGATTTTAGGAGTTGTGTGCCAGGAGACAGGGAATACATATTTTCACCATATTCCACAATTTTCACTCAACTGCCTGAGTCCATGTGAATTTTTTTGGCCCTGAGTATTTTGTAGACGTTAAAAACTGACTAGAGGGCTGGCTGGTTAGCTCAGTTGGTTACAGCATGGTGTTATAACACCAAGGTCAAAGGTTTGGATCCTGGCACTGGTCAGCCACCAAAAAAAGAAAAACAAAAAAACTAGAAAAAAAAGTTTTCAGAAGACACACCCGTTATTTTTAATCTGTCATTAAATTTTTGCATTTTTTTGTTAGCCAAAGCAACTAAAACCCTTTCGTTGTAATTTATCTTTGTGTTATCCGTGAAGAGCCCAGGAAGTAATTCCTCCTGTCCAGACCACTTCCCTTCCAGAATTTTGGGGACAGTGCAGACTTCCTTAGATCGCCAAGGCCAAGGCACTACCTCTTTTGAAATGCTGTAAGCCTGCAAGTGTGGGCTCTGTGCATGTGTGCTGACTGAAGGAACGAGAAAGCAGACTCCTCGCAACATGAGCGTGAGCTGTAGTGAGGCTGCAAAAATAGCCAGACCCAGTGTCTTGTTGCATTTTTATGTCAGAGTAAGTGTCCATCCCTCTGGGGCTTTCAGGGGTAAAAACAGTCCTTTTGTGGGTCACATGACAAAATGACCACCTCCTCAAATCTCGGAGTTAAAGTCATACTAATTTGTTGTTTATGTATTGACTGATATTCTGTGAAAAATCAAGTTGGTTTAACAAGAATTTGAGCGTTTACCATGTACAAGGGGCTGGTCTAGGGACCTAGGATACAGCAGTGCTGCATACTTTAAATATTCTGTATTTGGAGCATAAGTATCATGGCCTGGATTTATTCTGAAAATTATATAAATTTAGATTTTCTAAAACTTGGAATATGGATGTCTTGAGGGTTTTCTTGAAATCTTTCAAGATAATCCAGACCCTGTCCCTGGAGCACGGCACATGTCCCAGCCAGGTCACCGTGCACGTGGATGGCGGTCTGCTGCAGCCAGAGGCTTCGCTGGTGAGGTCTCCCCAGAGCAGGCAGGGCCTGCTGAGTTTTGAATTGTCTGCATAGGCAAATGTGAACAGTCTGCACTTGAGGTTGCTGAGGAAGGGATAGTCTTGTGTTGAATCTTCCATTTTTTCCTGAATGTTGGGCTTCTTTTATGGTTTTAGGATATTGACTCACTTCTTAAAAATTCTTTCATGACTTGTCTTTTTAAGAAAATTTCTTTTTTTTTTTTAGGCTGAAATTCACATAACGTGAAATGATGTGAAACTGTACAATTAACTCAGTGGTATTCTGACGTTTCATAGTAAGGTTTTCTTGGTCTCCATCACGTCTTTGGTTTAGCTCAATTCCGCTAGGTTCAAAGCCTTAGGAACTGGGTCTTCGTTATGTTTTGGTTTTGGCCCCAGATTGCAGGGTGTGCTGACTCCAACATCTCTTACTGTAGGTCCTCAGCGCCACAACCCACCTTCCCCCTGGCTGGCTGCAAGCCCAGCAGTGCTGCCCCGGGTGCCGCCTGCTTCCGAAGAACTAGGAGAGGACTTCCAGCCCAGGCCCAAAGGAAGTCTGAGAAGGTGACAACCCTGCCTCACTTGTGTGTGGTTCTTTCTGCTTTGTAGACTTTACAAGTCTTTGGTTAAACCTGGAGCTGGAATTCCTCTTTTTTATTTCTCTTAGAGATAAGATTTTTAGCCAGAGAACTGTCACAGGTAACGGTGACTCTGTAATTGATCCCCTTATTCAAAAGCTCTTTAGGCCTTCACTTTGGGAATAGCTGAAGATGTCTTGCCTTTAGTTGATTCCAGTACCTCCTACAGCTCCAGGGAACGATCTGGAGGCCTTGTCCTGTTCCGTCTTTAATTTGGTAACTGCTCAGCAGGTTAGGATATAAGTCACCTTTGCACTCAGCGGCATCTGTCTTTTTACTCTTCCAGGTCGGGTTGGGGTTCTTATGGTTACTAGAAAAAGAAACCCGACCCAAGTCAGTTCTCATAGCTGGCAAGTCGAGGAGGAGTCTGCTGTCAGGAATTTGAGGGGCTCAAATGATGTTTTTGTTTTTTTCTTGAAGTAAAATTTACACACATGACCTACACAGAGCTGAGCATGCGTTCTGTGAGTTTTGGGTCACGTATACACTGGTGTAACCACCACTGTATCAAGACACGGAACTTCTCTACCATTTCTGCAGGTCCCTCCTGCCCCTTTCCACATTTAGTCCTGTGTTTGGTGACCATTCACAGTCTTCCTTTGTGAAGCAGCCATCCCACTGTTTTGCCCATTTTTGTGCTGGATTGTTTGTCTTTTTCTTATTGGGTAGGTATGGGTTTCTTTTATGTGTTTTGGACGCAAGTCTTGTGTCAGATATGTGTATTCTGGATATTTTTTCACAGTCTGTGGCTTGCCTTATTATTTTCTTAACATTGTACTTGTAAAAAAAATGGCATAGTAGGGCTTTATTTTATTTCTTTAAAAGCTTTTTATTTGGAAATAATTTCAAACTTACAGATAATTTGCAGAAATACAGAGAATGCGGGTTTACTCTTGACCCAGACTCATTGGTTGTCAACATTTGCCCCATTGTGGTATTTACCTTTGTGCTCATGTGTCCTCCCTGTCTCCTTTGCTGTGTCTGTGTGTATGTGTGCCCATTTATGTGTAACTGTGCACGTGTGTACACGTGTGCCTCTTCCCTGGTCCAGCCACTGCTGTGAGGAGCCGTGGTTGCCCATGACCTGCCTTTTTAAAATTAAACTTTTTATTTTAAAACAGTTTTAGATTTACAGAAAAATTGTAAAGCAGAGAGAGTTCCCATATACCTCACATCCAGTTTCCCCTAGTGTTAACATCACTAGTATAGTACATTGGTCATAACTAATGAACCAGTATGATATATTATTATTAACTGAAGTTCATAACTTATTGAGGTTTCCTCACCTAATGCCCTTTTTCTGTCCTAAGATTCCATCTAGGATGCCATGTGGCATTCCATCATCCTGTCTCCCTAGGCTCCTCTAGGGTGTGACAGTTTCTCAGACTTCCTTGGTTAAGCTCTGATTCTTTTTAAAGGGGAATGTGTTAGAAATCAAGATCTGGGTGCTAGGTGTGGCTTTGCTTCTAAGCCCTTTCAGCAGATAGAGCTAGGAAATCTTACGTAAACACAGAGCTACATATATACATGCACACACATGTATGTAGGTATGTATACCTACATACTTGTGCTTAAACACACACATGTGCATGCATCCATGTACATACACACTGCTCAGAACTTGAGTTCTGGCTGGCCTGTCCCTGCAGGCCCCTCCTGTGCTTCTCCTTCCCTTGGTACCTCTCTCCTTCCACAGAGAGAACTTGGCTCCCAGCACCGTTCACGCACTGACTCATTTGTTCAGTCCTAAAAGACATCTAAGATAAAAACTGCTCCGTCTACACCACCGCAACACAAAAACCTACCAGACAGCATTCAGGATTCGTTCGCAGCCTCTCTGCACCCTGAGACTGAGAGGTGTAGTCCAGCAGTGTTTTCACAAGGCCTGTTCCCTCCATAGCGTGGTGACTTCATTCATTAGGACTACGGCTGGGGCCTTCAGTTTCTGTTTGCTTTCAGTTTTATCTTTCCCATCCCGTCTGTACTTATTTAGTTTTCTATTTTGAATATAGAACGCTAATACGAGGGGACTTGAAAAAGTTTGTGGAAAAATGGAATTAAAAGATAAGAATAAGAAATATAAGCTTTTTTTCTCAACATAAGCTCCACCAAATTCAAGACACTTTTGTAAGTGACGATATCAGCCATTTAGTCCATCCCTAAAGAACTGAGGGTCCTGGGAATTTAACCCTGTCAATGCAGTCTTTTTTATATTATTAACTAAAGAAAAAAATCTTTAAAGATTTTTTTAAAGATTAGGAAACAAAAGAAGTCAGAAGGAGCCAAGTCAGGACTGTAAGGTGGATGCCTGGTGATTTCACATTGAAACTCTTGCAAAATTGTTTGATGAGAGGAATGAGCAGGAGCGTTGCTGTGGTGAAGGACTCTCTTGTGAAGCTTTCCTAGGTGTTTTTCTGCTAAATCTTTGGCTAACTTTCTCAAAACACTCATATAAGCAGATGATATCATTCTTTGGCCCTGCAGAAAGACAAGAAGCGAAATGCCTTGAGCATCCCAAAAAACTGTCACCATGACCTTTGTCCCCGACCTGTCTGCTTTTGCTTTGACTGGACCATTTCCACCTCTTGGTAGCCATGGCTTTGAATGTACCTTGTCTTCAGGATCATACTGGTAAAGCCGTGTGTCATCTCCTGTTACAGTTCTTCAAAGAAATGATTCAGGATCTTGATCCCACTTGTTTAAAATTTCCATTGAAAGCTCTGCTGTCATCTGCAGCTGATCTGGCTGCAATAGTTTTGGCACCCATCGAGTGAAAAGTTTGTTCAACTTTAATTTTTCAGGGAGCATTGTGTAAGCTGAACTAACTGAGATGTCTGTGGTATTGGCTGTTGTTTCTGCTGTTGTCAGTCCTGGTCAATTAGGGCATGAACAAGATTAATTTTTCCTTGCAAATTGACATAGGTGGTCTGCCACTGTGGGCTTCACCTTCAACATCATCTTGTCCCTTCTTTAAACCAAGTTATCTGTTTGTAAACTGCTGATATCTTGGGGCATTGTCCCCATAAACTTTTCATAAAGCATCAGTGATTTCATCATTCTTCCACCCAAGCTTCAGTGTAAATTTGATGTTTGTTCTCTCTTCAATTTTAGGAGAATTCATGTTGAGAGAGAAACCAAAGGGGGCCAAACTCATACTTTTATCAAGAACCCACTCCCATGTTAATGGCTTTAATCCATTATTGAGGGCAGGGCCCGCATGGCCTAATCTCCTCTCATTAGGCCCCACCTCCCTGCACTTTTGCTCTGGGGATTAAGTTTCTAACACATGCTTTTTGTGGGACACATTCAAAGCACAGTACTGCCAGTGGTAACACTGTCTTTTGATGAGGACAGATTCTTATTTCTAGTCCAGCAGGCCAACTTTTTCTTTTATGTCTGGTGCCTTTTGAGTCCTCTCCGTGAACTGTCTGTCCTAGGGGGAGAAGCTTTTGTCCTCTGTCCGTTTCATGTGTGTTCCCTGTGTTAGCCTTTCTTCCTTCCTTGTTGTCTGCTTCTCTCCCCTGTGCCCTGGAGTTGGGGTAGGGGTGTGGCTGTGGACACTTCGGCTAACTTCGTTCCTAGCTGGTGACCCTGAGTGAAGGAGAGCTTCCTTCTCCCATGTCCCTGGGTCCCAGCTCATGGAAGTGCCATCTCATGGAGAGCTTGAGACCGGGTCACATGAGCCCCTTCCCCAGAGTAGTCGTTGGCACCAGGGGTGGAGTTCCCTATTGCCTACTCTGTGGCTGAGCTGGGGATGCCACCCTGAGCCGGGTCTCAGGGAAGGAGTGTGCCCATGGGAATCGATGCTGGGCTCAAACCTGAACCAGGGCAGGGCAGGTTCTCAGGGGAGGCAGAAGCAGAGGCCCCACGGTGCCCACGCACTCAGTCTCCAAAGGGCAGGAGGCTGCATGCTGGCCCCGTCTCCAAACTGTGGCAGACTCGCTGTTTCTTCTTTCAGTCATTGTCAGGTTGACTCCTGTTTTGCACAGGGGGCCAAAGTTTTGTGAACCGTTAGCCAGTATGAAGAGTTATACTAGGTTATGTCTTTAAAACCATCCCCCACTGTTTTTCATTGCTCATGTATGTACTTAAAAATAATTACTCAGTAGAATGAACTGAAAATATTGCCTATTAAATAATTACTGTGCTTTAAATGACACCGCATATACTGTGTTCTTTGGGCAGATTAAATGACTTTAATTACATGTTGTTAGGCTTCCTTTTCCACCGTGAATGTGTGAGGGAAATTAGCCTACAGCAGCTGCCAAGTTCGCTGTACGTCTAATTTGGACAAGGTTTGGCATATAATTGATCCCTTTTATGGAAGGAATGACTTCAGGCTGGCATCCGGTGTGCAAGCCTCCGCTGGAGAAGTGGCAGTGGCTGTGCCCAGGGTGTGGTACCTGGGCCCCCTGCTCCTCAACAGGGAAGGAGAGGGGACGACATAGCTGTGGCCCCCTGCTCCCTGTCACTCTGCACTGTGTGGGCTTCAGTCTCTCTGGCCTTGCAAAGTTCGCCTCAGCAGCCAAGGACCCAGAGTTAGTCCTCTGAGGAGAATGCTCGAAAACAGGTCATCTGAAAGGAACCTTGGACTGTGCTGCTGTCGGAGTTCCCAGAACGCTCCTGTGCGCCCAGCCCATCGTGCAGGTGGTGGACACCTGGCTCCACCTCCTAAGATGCCCTTGGCTCGTGTTGCCTGGGTCGGTCCTCAGGCCCCTACTGTGTGCCGTCGATAGCTCTGTTGGTACCGGCTCCTAGGTGGTTGTCATCACACAGGGCGTGCTGGCGGTTCTGTGAGCTGACGCACATAGTGAAGGGCACCTGTGTTGGCCAGCCCTGACTGCTGCGGTGGCCTCACACTGTGTGAGCGGAAACTTGCTTGTTCCCAGGCAGGGTCCGAGCCTGATTCTCCACAGTGATCTTAGGCCTCCACAATGATCTTACCTAATTTTTTTCTCTTTTTTGCTTCTTTCAGCTGCCCCTTCTTTTCTCTGTGATTTATTTGTGTGCTATGGGGAATATTCAGAGATGTTTTGATGCAAGAGTTTGTCTTTTTAAAATTTGTGTTTGGCCAAGTGCCCAAATGTGGTCACATCCATCGAAGATTTTGTCTCAAGAAATGGACTTATGAGCAGTGGAGCATGTGCAGCTTGGGTGGGACCCCCTCCCATTGTCCAGACAGGGTGTACTGGGACCTCCCTATGAATTCTCAGTCCCTGGGGCTGACGGTCCCAGTAGAACAGTGTCCTGAGTCAGTGGTGTGGTGACCCAGGCAGGAGTAAAAGGTCTCACTGAAAATCTAAGGAAAATGAAGCTCATGAAATAACATGACGTTCCTCCAAGTGAGTTCACCTTAATCTGAGGACAGAAGCCATCAGGGAACTATATCAGTTTCCTGGGGTGGCTGCCGTATCAATATCACAAAACTTGGTGGTTTAAAGCAACAGAAATTTATTCTGTCACAATTCTGGAGGCCACGGATCCAAAATCCATTCTGCTGAGCCGCAGTCCAGGTGTTGGTGGGCTGTGTTCCTCCAGAGGCTCTGGGGCAGGAGCCTCCTTGCCTCTTGCTCATTTTGGTGGCTTCTGGCAACCCTTGGCTTGTGGCTGCATCCCTTCATTCCCCGCCTCTGTTGTCACATGGCCGTCTTCCCTGTGTCTCCCCCTCTGTCTCTAGTTTTTCTCTGCCCTGTTCTTGCCAGTGCGTTTAGAGCCAACCTGGACAATCAAGGATGATCTCATCTCACAGTACTTAATTATATCTGCAAAGGCCCTTGTTTCAAATAAGCCACAGTCACAGGTTCTAGGGATTGGGATGGGGATGTATCTTTTTGTAGGCTACCATTGCAGCCTCCACAGGGACTCTGGTTTGTAGCATTTCCAAAGCTCAGGTGTCTGTTTTCTGTTTGTGGCTTTGCCTGGTGACTTCTGTGCCAAGACAAAACCTGGCTCATAATTCAGGTGTATTCCTTTGGCCTTTTGTATATTGTTTGCTATTTTAGTTACAAGTCTAAATGGGAATAATTCAGTATATTTTGGGCTTTTTTTTTTTCAGTTTGCATGAATTCAAATGCAAATTTGGCAAATTTGGCAGAATAAGAAATTATAAAGTAGCTGATCTAATGTCAACTGCTGGAATTCGCTAATAGGAGGAGCTGACGAAATAACTGCTTTTGCTCTGCCCACGTGCTCGGATGCACTTGACCTTCTCCTTAGAGCCAGCAGGTTTGGGGACGTTCTCTGAGGGCTGGTTGTAAGAGAGTGGAAGCCAATGAATGGCAGCTGGACTGCCACTAGGCCCTGATTATCTCCTGAGGTCTCAGAAGGAGTGATCGATGACTCACTTGACTATTCCTGTTTGTTAGAGCTGTAAAGACAAAGGTGAGGAAAAATGGATATTTATGTAACTGAGAGTTCACAGAAGAGATTTATATCGATTGAGAACCCAGAAACCAAAAAGAACTGTGAAATTGGAAAATTAGATATTGGAATCACCTAATTTGACAAATTAAACCAGAAAGAGTTGCACAAGTAGCATGAAAAATTGGATACATAATTTATTTCATTTTATTTTGATCCTGTAATAAGCTTCTGTATTTTATAGGAGAGGACTGCTTACAGAAGTAGTCTAGACGTTGTTGAGTCCCTACAGTTTTTTAGTGACCAGTTTTCCTAGTACATTTATAGTGATTTTATTTTTAAGGAGCCATGGGTTTATAATCGACTTTCCTTTGCTGTGCTCTAGCTGCTCAGTGCTGTTTTACAACCTGTCATCCATCCAGCTAACCGGCTGGGGAGGAAGCAGCTGTTGTTCTTGTGTTTGACACACATTGGAAGCGTGGCACAGGGCCACGTGCTTCCGTTTCTTACTCTTCCGATTCTTTGCTTGTACTTCCAGCATGTGGGTTTTTCTTATTGAATTGCCAGGAACCCAGATCCCTGCTTACCCTGGACAGGGGTGGGAATGTGGCAGGATCCTGAGCTGTGATCTACGGTTTAGCTGTGGGAAGGATCAGTCTGGGTCCTGCTGAAGTGGGCATTTGAGGTCCAGCGATGATGGGAGGAAAGGTTAATTTAAAATTAGATGCTGATGGGCCGGCCCGTGGCTCACTCGGGAGAGTGCAGTGCTGATAACACCAAGGCCCCGGGTTCGGATCCCATATACGGATGGCCGGTTCGCTCACTGGCTGAGCGTGGTGCTGACAACACCAAGTCAAGGGTTAAGATCCCCTTACCGGTCATCTTTAAAAAAAAAAAAAAAAAAAAAAATTAGATGCTGATTCTGGACTTTTCCCACATGGATATAAAGGGTATAATGGGATGGAGTATCATCCAGCAAGGAACAGTCTGGAAGAGACTGGCTTGGAGGAAACAAGGACTGTTTCCTTTTCTGTATTTGGATCTGCTCATGTGTGACCTTGGCTATGCTTTAACCCAGCAGACCATGGAGCTGTCTGCATCATTCCAGCCAGAGGCCTATTGTGTGTTTTTTTTGTGTGTGTGTGCATGTGTGTGCGTGCATGGGGATCTGCCTTGGATGTGACTGCAGTCCGTCTGGGCAGTGACAGTGGCATGGCCACTCCTCTGTGTCCAGCCAAATATGCAAGGTCCATTGGGACCCCCAGCCACCACCGCTTGCCGTCCTCACTGGCTTCGGTGCAGCTCAAGTTGGCGAGTCCCCTTGGCATATCCTTTCCTGGTGGATCGTATTCTCTACTCATCCCCGGCAGGACATGGGCTTCTGTTTCTTGTCAGGAGCGGGAGGCCCCTGCTTCCAGGCTGCTGGAGTTTGTGCTCTCAGATGGCAGTTAACAGGGACGGGCCTTGTTTCATCTGGGGACCCCCTTGGCTCCCATAGGTGAGCCCTGGAGCCCCAAGCCTACTGCCCAGGGGCAGTGAGGAGCCACCCCATTCTTTTGCTTTCCTCGTCCTTGAAGGGCGCGGCTGTCTCTGTTGCCCACAGGAGAGCACTGGGAAGTGGAATGCTGGGCTCATGCTCCATCTGCCACCCCCGCCCTGGGTGGCTTCTTCTCTGCACATGGCCTCCGAGCCTGGCTGCTGCCCTTCCCCTGGGCTGTCTCAGTCTCTGAGGTGGAGGCAGGACTCTGCGCACCTCACTTAGGTCCATGCAGCTGTGCTCTTGGGAGAGGAAAGAGCTCTGCCCTGGGTTTCCAGGCTGACCCAGCGCTGCCTGTACCCTGTGTGCCTCTGGCTGAGTATCAGCCTTCCCGGTGATGTCAGTGTGCCCCACCTCCCGAGGGGCCTGCAGATTCTGTTGTTTGGGGCCTTGGCTGGAGCTGGTCATCTCTGAAGTCCTCTTCTGTGAGATGGTAAACTGCAAGTTTCATTGCCCAGGCTGAGTGGGGATTTCAGTACCTGACAAAGACACAGAGTTTAGCATTGTTTTTCCTACTTTTTAAATAAATGGATGAAAGTGGTAACTTTAGAACACTTTGCTGAGTCAAGCCCTAAAACCGTGTTTATGAGAATGACTTTCTTTACATGTGGCTGCTAACCCAAGCATTTTTGTGGTGTCCTCATTCCTTTCATTTGACCAGTGACAGAGAAGAACGAAGGAGCAGTGCATAAAATTTGTCCTGATCGATGTCCCATTTTCATGTACAGTTACACATATGAAATACACCATTTTAAGCTGAAACTTCACTGAAGAAAATACATGCTAATAACCCTAAGTTGAATAAACATGTGCATTCTTCATTATTTTGCAAAGTTTCTTATCACCAATACAAAGTGCTGTTTCTGATATTTTCCTAATGCCTTTGAGTAGATGTTGGCAAGGTACAGAGTGTTTACAAACCTGCAGAAAGAAACTTCTGGGAACAGATGAGTAAAAACAGTGTTGCTCTTCAGGAGGGAAGGCATTGCTGCCTTGAGCTGGAAGAGAAGACTCGTGTGGGTGCACAGGGGCCCTGGGTGGGTTAGAGAGTCTCAGAACGGAGGCTGTTTGCACCGGGGATGCCTTGTCCCCTCCTGCCTCAGTTTCTTCTCTTGTGAAATGGAGCTGACGGTCCCTGCCCTTTGTCGTGCTGTGCTCTGGTTGAATTTCATGGTGAGAGTGCTATGGATTTCCCTTGCAGGTGGCTCCTGTGATGACTCACACACCCATCCCTCTGTTTTCACCCTAGGCAACTTCAGCCACATCTTTGTCCAGCTTGGCGTGTATGCACACAGTCCGCTGGGCCGCTTGGAACCCCTCGCTGGGAGCTGGTCCTGGGAGGGTGACCTTGCCTCTGCAGGGCGGGATCCAGCTCAACCCCTTTCACCGGCTGGTCTATAAAGTGCCCTCAGCCAGCATGAGCTCTGAAGAGGTACGTCGATAGATACTCCTTACATATGACACTTCTCTGGTGAGCTTCTAGCAAGTTCACGCATTTTCAGAACTAGAAGTTGACAAATGTGTTGGCAGATGTCAGTTGCTGGTTATGCCCTTAAGATAAATATGATTACTGAGTTTCAGTCAGATATAAACTCAGTGAGGCCAGTTTTGGGTCTTATATCACCCTTGTTCACCTGTTGATCTCCTGAGGTGGCTTGGTGGATCTGTGACTCTGATTTGTACACTTTGCAATGAGACCCACTTCTGGCTACGTACGTTTGGTGCATTGGAGGAGGATGGGGCTCGTGACCTTTGCTAGTGGGTTTCCTAGCAGGATGAGTGCAGTGGTGGCAGCCAGTTGGTCTGGCTTCCAGCCCTGGCTTGTCCTTGTGACTTGTCACTAATTCCTGCTGGACCATGGCTCTCTCAGCTGAGTACAGAGGGGTAGATCCTTAGCAGAGATTCTCAGGTTTTAAAAAAACTATTCTGAAATGAAATGTTCTCTGAACCCTAATACAGAAAGCAAATGAAGGTAGGGGAGGGTAGGCTGAAGTGCGTGTGCGAGGGGTCACATCCCTGTCCTCCCCCTGGTCCCATCGTTGGCCTTGGAGGATCATTAGTAGTGACCTGGGTGCCACAGACATGGCGTGAGACCACTTCCCTGACGGTGTCTGGGGTGCACCCTGACTCTGAGTGCGTGCTGTTGGGTGTGCTGTTTAGTTCTTCTGCTCAACCTCCTAAAATACGCCTGTGTCAGCGGTGCAAACAGGAGCCTTTGAGTGTGCTCAGTTGTCTCATTTTTCTAAGGGAAAGGGGCTGTACCTGCCATTTCAGTATGTCACCTCTGTGCTGACTCTAGTGACGACTATCCTTTTCAGTGTTATTTATGATTTGGATAAGGGAACAGCTGATTGTTGCAGCTTTTCTTATTACAAGGAATGTCCCTCGTCATGGGACCATATTTTGCTGCATTTCTACACAGTCTCGTTTGAGTCCTTATTATAAAATTGCCATTAGAAACCCCGAAGCCATTACCATTCTCTCTCACTCTTCCTCTTTCTCCCCCCCACCCCCATCCCCAGTCTGGGTATGTATGTAAATAAATATTCTATTTACTTTTAGGTTTATCAACATTACATTTCCTTTGCTTTTTAAAGTGTAAGCTATATTGGGGCATGAGTGTTTTGAAGGTTTTACTATGTCAAGGACACAAACGTATCAAATACTGCCATTTTTCACAAGGGACACCACTTCTAAATCATGATTTCTCTACCTCAGCACTATTGACACGTTGTGCCGGATAATCCTGTGCTGTGGGGCGTCCTGTGCACTGGAGGTGTGTAGCAGCATCCCTGCCTACACCCACCAGATGCCAGGAGCACCCCCCAAATTGTGACAGCCCAGAAAGTCTGTGGATATTGCCAAATGTCTCCTGGGAGAAAAATTGCCCCTGGTTGAGGACCACTGCTCTAAACAGATATCATTAACAAAAACAGTGAACTAAAACTGGTCACAAGCTCGATTCACTCTCCCGTACTGTAAAAGCACTCCTCTGCTTCTTCCTGTATTTCTCACATAATGGTGCCGGCACCTATCAAATCAGACTGGATGGAAACCTAGGAATGCCTTGTCTCTGCCCCCATACCAGTTAGTTCTTTATCTCATTCATTCATTCAATGCATTTTCATTGAGCACCTACATGTACCATAAGAAAAACATCCCTGATCCCATAGAATTTATGGTTGGGTAGGAGTGGCTGATGTTAATCAAAGAAAAATAAAAATATTATAAAAATTCTATAATTTTTGGCTAAGTAGATTTTAGGGTTTATATCATTAATGATTATTACATTGTTATTTACTGTGAAATGAAGTAATGTATCATGATTATCTTTCTTTCTTTAGACAACTCCTATCTTTTTCCTTTGAGTGAATAGTCACCCCTTATAAAAATATTTGTTTCCATAGGCAGCCACTTTCCACTTTTAGCTGTGACTTATGGTATTTACCTGTTTTCTAAATAATATGAATCTACTGCTGTTTCTTAATTTATTGATTTTAGACATTATATACTGACTTTCCATGATGATAGATAAGAACTTTAGCTCTTTTACACGCTCCTGCCTCTTTTTAGAGCACTCTGTCCTCCCACTGCTTGGCCCTGGATTCAGGCACCATCGCAGAAAGTGTGCAGCACAGCAGGGCAGTCAGAAAATTGAAAGGGGCTCTTCAGGGAACTGGAATGTACCAGCGAGATCACTGAGGGAGAAGCTAGTGAATCGCCCTTGTAAAGTTGTTCACGAGACCTTGGGTGCGCCCCCAAGCCACACAGGTGTGGGTCTGACCCTAGGTAGCATATCAAACACTTTGAGAATTGAACTGTGGGATAGGCTACCACCAAGTCCCAGGGTCTCCCACTGGGGGAGCACATGCAGGGGAGATCCAGGAGCACTGCCCAGGCTTCGAAAATAGGGCTGGCATTGGAACCACAGCCCACACGAGACTGGTCAGAAACTGTGGCCTGAACCCAATGGTGCTGGTTCCTGCCTAAACCAAAATTTCTCAACGTTCTTCATAGGATTTAAGTAAGACTCAGAGTTTTGTAATGTTCAAAATGCCCATGATATGATCTAAATTAATTATCATATGAAGAACCTGGAAAATCTCCACTTGTAGGGAAAAGACATTTAACAGACACCAACACTGAGATGACACAAATGTTGGAATTATCAAAGAATTTAAACGAGCCATTATAAAAATGCTCTAGTAAATAAAAGCAAACCCCTTTGAAACAAATGGAAAGATAGAAGGTCTCAGTAAAGAGACAGAAAATATGAGGAAGAATCAAAATTTTAGAACTGAAGAGTAAAATAACCAAAATAAAAAAATTACTAGATGGCCTAATAGCAGAATGAAGATTACAGAAGAGTCAGTGAACTTGAAGACAAATCAGTAGAATTTTTCCACCCTGAACAAGACAGGAAAATGGTTGTAAGACATTGGACAAAGCCTTGGCCTTGACCTGTGGGGTAATTATACCAAAAGGCTGACCCCTGTGCCATCAGAGTCCCAGCAGAGGAGAAAGAGTATGTCACAGGAAAAACTATTTGAAGAAATAATGACTGAAAACTACCCCAATTTGCCAAAAGACGTAAACCTACAGATCAAGAAGTTTAGAGAACCCTAGAGATAATTGCCAAAAAATCCATACCAGACACATCATAGTCAAACTGCTGAAAATCAAAGACACAGAAAAAAATCTTGAAAACAGCCATAGAAAAATGATGCATTACTTACAGCAAACAATAATTTGAGTGACTCTGGATTCCTCATCAGAAACCATAGAGGCCAGAAGGAAAAAGGGACAACATTTTAAAAGTACTACCAGAAAGACCCCAGAACCCAGAATTCTATATCCAGCAAAAATGATACAGGAACAAAGGTGAAATAAAATGTTCTCAGATGAACTCAAACTAAGAGAATTCATTGGCAACAGACATTTTTAAAAAGAATTGCTAAAGGAATTTCTTCACATGTAAGGGAAATGATACCAGATGGAAATTTGGAACATCAGGAACGAAGAAATAACAGAATGATAAATATAATACAGTATTCATATTTTCTTGAGTTCTTTAAAGTATGTTGGATGGTTGAAGCAAAAATCCAACTAGTTTCTGGTAGATTTTCAAGCTATGTAGATGCAGTACATAAGACATTATAAGAAAAGGAGGGGTGGTAAAGGGACTGTATGTTGACAGGTACTGTGCATTCCACTTGAAGTAATACGTGAACCTAGATGGTACAGTTTATTACACACCGAGGCTATATGGTTTAGCCATTATAATCTGTGGGACCACCATTGTATATGCAGTTTGTTGTTAACCAAAACATCATTACGTGGTACGTGACTGTATTTATATTTTAAATCCTCACAGCAATCACTAAATATAAAATACAAAGAGATGGTTAAAAACCCAATGGGTAGATAAAATGGAATTGTTTAGAAGATGGCAGGAAAGGGGAAATAGGAATAAAATATCAGAGGGAACAAATAATAATAAAATGGTAGTCCATAATCTAAACATACCAGTAATTACATTAAATGTGAATAGTCTAAGAACACCAATATAAAGACAGATTATCAGGCTGAATGGAAAATAAGGTCCAAATATATACTGTCTATAAGAAATATACTTTAAATATAATGATGTGGGTTATAAGTATAAAAGAATGGAAAATATTCTAGGAAAACACTAAAAGAAAACTGGAGTGTCTGTATTAATATCAGACAATGTAGACTTCAGAGCAAAGGAAATTTCCAGGAATTAAGAGCGATATTACTTATGATAAAAGGGTCATCACCAAGAGACATAACAATCCAAAGTTTTTGCATCTAGTATAAAGCTTCAAAATACATGAAGCAAAACTGATAGAACCAAAAGGAGAAATAGACAAATCCACAGTTATAGTTGGAGACATCAATACTCCTCTCTAAGTAAACTTAGAATAAATAGATAGAAAATTGCCAAGGATACAGAAGAACTGAACATCACTATCAACCAACTGGATCTAAATGACACATGTAGAATACTTGACCCAACAGCAGCAGAATACACATTTTTTCCAGTGTACATGAACATTCACCAAGATAGACAGTATGCTGGGTCATAAAACAAGCTTTAGTAATTTTTTAAAAATTGAAATTATAGAAGGTATATTCTCTGATCATAAGGAAATTAAACTAGAAATTAATAACAAAGATAACATAAAAATTTCCCAACAGTTGGAAATTGAACGATGTATTTCTAAATAATCCATAAGTCAAAGAGGAAGCCTCACGAGAAAGTAGATGATATTTTGAACTGAAAAAAATGGAAATACAACATATCAAATTTTAAAAAATTTGTAGCATTAAATGCTTATATTAGGACAAAAAAAGATCTTAAGTCAATAATCTGACTTGCTTTTAGAAATTGGAAAAAGAAGAGCAAAATGAACCTAAAGCAAGAAGAGGAAAGTCAGTAATAAAGAGCAGGAACCAATGAAATTGAAAACAGAAAAAACAATAGATTAAAAAATAGAGAAAAACCAATGAAACAAAAAACTGAGTCTTTGAAGAGATTAACAAAATTGATGAACCTGTAGTAAGACTGGAAAAGCTACGATAATCAATACAGAGTGCTATTGGTGAAGAGATTGGCACAGAGATTGATGGAACAGAATAAAAGTCCAGAAATAAATCACAGTTTCGAAGTTTCTTATAAAATTTGATACATACATACCATATGACCCAGCAGGCCTACTCTTGGAGGAGTGAAAATGTGTGTTCACACAGAAGTCTGTACATGGAGTATATAACAGCTCTATTTATAATCATCCAAACTGCAGACAACCCAAATGTTCTTAAATGTGTGAATGGCTAAATAAACCATGGTACATCCATGCAACAGAATGCTGCTCAGTAATAAACAGGAGTGACCTGCTGATGTACAGGCAAATGCTACAATTTGGATGGATGTCATCAGCATTACGTTGAATGAAAGAAGCCAGTCTCAAAAGCTTTATATCACGTGATTGCATTTACGTCACATTCTCCAAAAGACCGAACTGTAGTGCTGGGGAAGGGATCAGTGATTGCTGGGGTTAGAGGGGGCAAGATATGACTACAAGGGGCAGCTCAAGGGAGTGTTTGGGTTTATGGAGCTGGTCTGTATTCTGATTGTGATGCTGGTTACGTGAATCTACATGTGTGTTAAAACCCATAGAACTAAAATTTAAAAAGTCAGTTTTATGTAGTTTAATTTAAAAAAAACACATTCAAAACTGGAGATATACAGGTTGAGCATCCCTCATCCAAGAATCTGAAACCTGAAATGCTCCCAAATCAGAAACTTTTTTGAGTGTCCACACGACGCTCAAAGGAAATGCTCACTGGATATAATGCAAATATTCCAAATTCTGAAAACATCTGAAATTTGAAACACTTCTGGTTCCAAGCATTTCAGGTAAAGGACACTCAACCTGTATTTTTAATTTCTAGTTGGGTAATAGTCATTCTGTGATAATATGGTCCTGTGGGATTTTAATGCCATAACCAGTTGTTTTCTGCTCAGAAAATTACTTGACTATAATCTAAGAACATGTGGCTTCAGAAGTCTTTGATTTTACTTAGACTCTGTTCTGGGGCCGGGCGTGTTGTTCCTGGTTGAATCATTGTGACAGGACTGCTGACAATGGGAGAGGCCATCATTGTTCTCGTTGTGCTCAATCCCAGGTGAAGCAGGTGGAGTCAGGAACGGTCCAGTTCCAGTTCTCCCTGAGCTCCGAAGAACACCAGGACATACCCACAGAGCATGCCAGCAGCACCGGAGCAGAGCGGAGGCCCTCCAGGAAGCCACCCACGTCCCCATCAAGTAAGTGTTCCCACAGAGCTGACTTTACAGGCACACAGCACGACTTCCATCTGTTCCCCGGCAAGAGTACTTAGTCCAGTATAGTAGTCACCACACTCTTAAGATAATTGCCACAGATTGCTTTAATTTGAACCAGTTAGTTGGGATTTTGCTTGGTATGGAGGTGTAGAATTGGACAGTGACAAAGTGTGGCCCCGCATTTGTCACCTGTGCTTCAGCCACTCATCTCAGTTACTTGACAGCTCCCCGGCCAAGCATCTGTGGGGGGTTCTGTCACTAACGCCTAAAAGGGCACTTTATGTAGGTGTCCTGCAAGCCTGGGGCTGAGGATGAGAGGCTGCCTGAAAGCCAGGACTGCCTGCCAGCTCTGTTCGCACTGTTAATGTAGCTGTCTTCTCACCTTGAAGCACTGTCCTTGGGGGCTGAGAGTCTATCTCAGTATGTGGCTTTCTTTAGAAAGGGAGTAATAATTGGCTGCAAGCAGCCAGGGCTACCAGCAGAGGTATAGTCCTTGCCTTGTGGGTGGTGACAAAGCTGCGTGCATTTAGATGGTTAAAAAGCTACTGCCAGTTGTCAGTAGTATTTGGTTGGCTCAGTGTCTTCTGCTGTGGCCAGTACCCTGTGTTCAGGGCCTCTTAGTTTAGACCCGTGTCCTGATGGAGAATTTCATCTATAATGAAGTGAGGGGCAGAAGTTGAAAGGGAGTGTTCCAAAAGTCCACCCTGAGTGAGTAGATCCTTGGCACTAGGCGTCTGGAGATCTCGCTAGTCAAAGAAGGTTCTAGGACCCCGAGATCACAGGTCGTTATTCTCTTTGCTGGTTCTACATGGAAGGATCAGGAATGAACAAATGTGTAAGCTGGTAGAGGGAAGCTTCGTGTTCCCTGTCCTCCCGATGGCTTTCCTCTAGCTGGTAGGTGCCGGTGTCCAGGGAGGACTTGCCTTCTCTTCTCAGTGTGAGTCCTGGCACAAAGGTGCTGGTGATTCTTTCACTTGGGAGTGATTTTCTTTATGAGTTGTGATTCTAGTTTATGGAAACTAGTCTTGTTGAATTTAATCGAATTACAATTGGTGACTGCAGCATTCTTATTTCTGTGGCCTAGAACTTGGTATGTTGACCTCCATTTTCATGGTCTTCCAGGGTTTTCTGAGTTGCCTACAGATTTTCAGGTACCAAAACTTGATGGTTGATTGCTTAGAGACAAACCATATCATTAGATATTTTTCTTCTTCATAGAGGCAGTACATTTGATGGTTTTGATCATTTTGTTCTTTCAGTTTTTGAATTTTCTGCTTTCCAGATTGTTCTCGGTATTTCTTTTTATTACCAATGTATGCATTAATAATCCATCTTATGTAAGTGGTACCGAAATGTACAGCACCCCCTGTACTTGAGGTATTGCCAGAATGTCTGCTGGAACCCTCGCAGTGGTGGGTGGTAGGCATGTATTTTCTGTCAGAGTCAGTTTAGAATAAATTGCCAATTTTATTTGAGAAAGCTGAATGCATTGAAGACTTAGGACTCAAGTTTAAAAATACTAAACAAAGGGTCAAATCTATTTCTCGCCCATCCTCTGCTTACAATCTAGTATCTTTCCTTCTTTGACATATATTCATAGTTACATTTTAAAAATAAAGCAAATATCAACCTCTAAGAACATAAATATGAAAGGAAGATTGGATCCTAGGTTATAAAATAGGTATATTTTGTGATTAAATATAAACATAATTGCTCTGATTTTTGATTAAGTTACTTAAAAGAACTATAATAATATGCAATAAACATAGTTCACCTGTGTTTGTAGAAATACCTGAATAGATAATTTCTTTAGAGAATGGACCTATATAGCTACCTTTAATGGAAGAATATAATTACCTTTTCTGGAAAGGAATTTTCAGGTGTTTAGATTATGTTGTAGTTATGGCATTGGAAACAAGCAGCTACTTACGCTTGAAGACCTTCTGATCAAATGAATTATAAACTCTGATGGGACGGCCCTGCTGTTGGGCTTCTTTTGGGCTGGATCAGTCGTGGACGTCCTCTGTGGATTTTGTTCTACTTCCCCAGTTACTGTGTGTCTTTCACGAGGGGATTGTAATCTGCCGCTGCCTCTATTTTCCCAGAGTTGTTCTGTAACTGACTCTTTGCTTGCAGTTCATTGAGCTTATTGGAACTCTGGATTAATAGTTTTCATCACATTTGGAAAATTTGTGGTCATTATTTCTTCAGATTTTTTCTTCCGTCTTCCTCTCTCACCCTCTCCTCTGGCGGCCCCAATTACACGCATATCAGCCTGCTGGAAGTTGTCTCACAGCTCCCTGGTGTTCTGGTCACTTTTCCTGATCTTTTTTCTCTCTGTTTCATTTTGGGTAGTTTCTGTTGCTGTGTCTTCAAGTTCGCTCATCTTTTCTTCTGCAGCGTCTGATCTGCCATTAATTCCATCCACTGTATTTTTCATCTCAGATACTGTAATTTCCATCTCTAGAAGTTCTGTTTGGGTCTGTTTTATAACTTCCATGTCTTGACTTAACATGTTCAATGTTTCCTCTAACTTTTTGGATATATGAAATACTCATATAGTTTTGTTGAAAACTATTTTATTTCATTGTATTTATATGAGATACAGTATCTTAATATCCTCATTTACTAACTCTAATATCTTTGTCAGTTCTAGATTGGTTTTGTTTGATTGATTTTCGTTTTAATTTGGATTATATTTTCCCACCTCTTTGCATGTCCGATAATTTTGTATTGGATTCCAGATATTGGGAATTTCATCTGGTGCTGAATATTTTTGTATTTGATAATTATTCTCAAGGTTTGAAAGTTGTTTGAGCCTTTCAGGATTTGTTAGGTGGGATTAATTATTCCCTACTAAGATGACGAGACCCTTTTGAGTACTCTGCCAGTGTCCCATGAAAAATGGCTGGTGTGAACAGGCGCTATGTCTGGCACTGTGAACACCAGGTACTGTTCTCTGTAATCCTTTCTGTTGGTTCTTTCTCTGGCCTTTGTTAGTTTGCTTGTCAGTACCCTACTGAATGCTAGAGGGAGACCCTGTGTCACATGATCAGAGTTTTCTCTCTGGGTAACTCTTCCTCTCTGGTGCTCTGTCCTTTGAACTTGAGCTTCCTTGGCCTCCCTGAACCCTTACCTCTGTCTTCTCAAATCAGGGTCCACTGTGCTCTGCCTGTGTTTTCCTCCCCTTCTCTGTGACCTGCAGACTAGCTGAACACAGTAAGCTGGGGCAATTGCAGAGCTCCCCTCTTTTGTTTCCTGCCCCTCAGGATCACTCTCCTTTGTTACCTGAAGTCCATTGTCTTGAAAACCATTGTTTTATATATTTTGTCTGCTTTTAGTCTTTAAATTTGTTTCAGATAGGAGGGTAAATCTGGACCCTGTTACTCCGTCTTGGCAGAAGTAGAAGTCTTTCACTGCTATTATTGGTTTCTAGGCTACTGAAATCTTCCGCCCCCAACGCTGATAGTTTGGTAGTTTTGAGACTTTACCTAGCTACTTGTGCCATTGTGATTCACTATCCATGCCATGTGTTTCCTTGACTTCGAGTCTTTGGCTCATGCTGTCTGCCTGGAATGTATTTCCCCATGGTCTGAATTTACTTTCATTTAAGATAGATTCTTTTTTTTTTTTTTTAAATTAAAGAAATACATAGTTAAGAACAGCCAAGGCATTTTGAAGACGACGGGGGGCTTCACCTTTCTTGATTTGCAGGCTTACCATAAAGTTATGGTAATTGGAAGAGTATGGCATTGATGCAGAGATAAATAGATAACGGTACAAAAACAGCATGGTGCATGACAGCTTACAGATGCGGAATGTAGTAGTCTCCTGTTGCTGCTATAACAAATCACCACAAACTTAGTGACTTAAAAACAACACAAACTTATTACTTTATAGTTCTGGAGGTCAGATGTCCAAAATGGGTCTCATAGGCTTAAATCAAAGTCTCAGCAGGGCTGGTTCCTTCTGGAGGCTGTAGGGGAGAATTCATTTCCTTGCCTTTCCCAGCTTCTGGAGGCTGCCAGCATCACTTGGCCCCTTCCTCCATCTTCAAAGGCAGTAGTGCAGCATAGTCCAGTCTCTCTCCCTGACCCTGTCTCTCCTGCCTCTCTTCCACCTACCAGGACTGTTGCGCGTATGTTGGACCCACCCAGGTAATCCAGGATCATTTCTCTGTCTCAAGGTCAGCTGATGAGCAACTTTAATTCCCTTGGCAGTGTAACATCATATTTATAAGTTCTGGGGATTAGGATGTAGACATCTTTGGGGTAGGGAGCAATGATTCTGCCTATGCAGGAGTAAGGAAGGCGCAATCAGTACATGGTGCTGGCATGATTGGTTATCCATGTGAAAAATATAAAATTTAATTCTAATTTCATATCATGTATAAAAATAAATTCCAGATGGATTAACAAACAGAACTTTAGGAATTTTAGAAAATTTTAGAATTAGAAGATTAGAAAGAAGAATATTTATAGAAAGATTGCCTCCAAATCAATAAGAAATACATAAACAACAGGAAAGAAAAATGGGCAATGACACGAAGAGGGAATTCACAGAGAAGAAATCAGAATAACCAATAAACATATGAAAAAGTAATCAGTTTCACTAGTAATCAGAGAAATGCAAAATAAAGTGAGAAATCTTTAAATTTCCTCCTATTGGAAAAACCTAGCTGTCTAACAGCATGAAGGCTAACGAGGCTGTGGTTAAGCGGGGGCTCTCACCACGGTGGGAGGAGTGGAGTGCGCATAGCTGCTTTGAAGAGCAATTTTGTGATGTTTAGTTAATACCCTAGAAGTCAAAAATGCCATTCTAGGCACCTGTTGCAGAGAACAGCTACTTCTGCTCATGACAACACGTTATAATAGCCAAAATATGACAGCAACTGCCTGCTCCCCAGTTGTGAAAGGATAAGTAGTTGATTAATTTGGACAATGGAATGCTGTAAACTGGTTAAATGAATGAAACAGATCTATACATATCATTATGGGTAAATCTCGATGGACGTCAGAAAGGAATTGTAGAATAAGGCAGTATTTAAGTGACTGTCAGAACAGGTGTGTGCATTGTTTGTGAGTGCAGACTTACCGGGTGTTGTATAGACAACCTTAACAGCCTTATATCTAGGTTTTTTTTTTTTTTTGGTGGCTGGCCAGTCTGGGGGTCTGAACCCTTGACCTCGATATTATAACACTGTGCTCTAACCAGGTGAGCTAACTGTCTGGGCCCATACTTACTAATGGAATGGTATCAGACCAATTACTTATGTCTGTTACTCAGTTTCCTCAGCATAAAATGGGGTGGATTAAAGACCTAAGTGTGAAAAACAAGACTTGAGAAATTTTAGAAAAAAACATTGGAAAATATTTTTATGATCTTGGAGTTAGGAAGGCGTTCTTGAACAAGATAGAAAAAGCTTAAACCAAAAAGAAGAGATTGAGAAATATGGTTATGTTAAAATATAAAACTTTTGGATGAGAGAAGACTCCATATTACAAAGTTAGGAGGCACATCTCAGACTGAAAGATACTTGCAATACATATAGCCATTAAAAATTAGTTGCGAGAATTAGAATTAGAAGACTAGAAAGAAGAAAGACTATAGAAAGAGCTCTTCCAAATCAATAAGAAAAGAAAAATGGGCAAAGCATATCAAAGGACTGTAGAGAAGATTAGATGAGTAAAGACACATTCAAGTGCTCAGGACTGCCTGGCGTGGAGCTCATGCTCAGCAATCGCCATCGGCTGTCACTGTAGCATTATTCTTATACTGCTGCTGTTGGCAGGACTGCTGGGAAGTGACCACATGTATGTGCTTGTATTAGTCCATTTTTGTTGCTTATAACAAAATACGTGTAACTGGGTAATTTATAAGAAAACAAAATTTATTGCTTACAGTTTCTGAGGCTGGGAAGTCCAAAGTCCATCTGGTGATGGCAACAGTGACCCAGGGGTCTCACACTGCAAGATGGTGGAAGCAGAGAGAGCAGAGCAGAGAGCCAGAAGACTCTCCTCTTCTTTTACAGCCCTCAGAACCACGCCCCTGACCACCATTTTTAATCCATTCACTACTGCACGGTCCTACAAACCAGTCACCTCTTCAAGGCTCCACCTTTCAATACCATGATAGGATTTCCCACTCTCTTAACAGTCACAATGTGGACTAAGTTTCTAATATATAAAACTTGGGGGACACAGTTCAAGCTTCAGGGAGTTTTGGGGGGGAAATAATTCAATCCACTACAGTGCTCCTTTCAACCACATTCAATTAAACGAGATCCAAAGTCTTCCTGGCAGCAAGGTGGCCACGAGGGCAGGAGCAGCTGCAGTACACCTCCATGGAATGTCTCTTGACCCCACAGTCCTTAATGGGCATGACACTATCCAGGAAATTAGGTTCTCACTGGGCCCAGAAAGCTCAGTGCTGGCCATACTTCTACTGTCTCCTATTAGCCATTCTGGAAGAACTTAAGGGTGTGGTGACTCAGATAGGGTTAGTTCGAGTGTATCTCCCTCCCTCCCACCTCCCTCCCGCCTCCCTCCCGCCTCCCTCCCGCCTCCCTCCCGCCTCCCTCCCGCCTCCCTCCCGCCTCCCTCCCGCCTCCCTCCCGCCTCCCTCCCACCTCCCTCCCACCTCCCTCCCTCCCCCTCCCTCCCCCTCCCTCCCTCCCACCTCCCTCCCACCTCCCTCCCTCCCCCCTCCCTCCCTCCCTCCCCCCCACCCCCTCCCTCCCCCCTCCCTCCCACCCCCCCTTCCACCCACCTCCCTCCCACCTCCCTCCCACCTCCCTCCCACCTCCCTCCCCCTCCCACCCCCCTCCCTCCCACCCCCCTCCCACCCCCCTCCCTCCCACCTCCCTCCCACCTCCCTCCCACCTCCCTCCCACCTCCCTCCCTCCTCCCTCCCTCCTCCCTCCCACCTCCCTCCCTCCTCCCTCCCACCTCCCTCCCACCTCCCTCCCTCCTCCCTCCCTCCTCCCTCCCTCCTCCCTCCCACCTCCCTCCCTCCTCCCTCCCTCCTCCCTCCCTCCTCCCTCCCACCTCCCTCCCACCTCCCTCCCACCTCCCTCCCTCCCCCCTCCCTCCCTCCCACCTCCCTCCCTCCCACCTCCCTCCCTCCTCCCTCCCACCTCCCTCCCACCTCCCTCCCACCTCCCTCCCACCTCCCTCCCACCTCCCTCCCTCCTCCCTCCCACCTCCCTCCCACCTCCCTCCCACCTCCCTCCCACCTCCCTCCCACCTCCCTCCCACCTCCCTCCCACCTCCCTCCCACCTTCAACGATTTGGCAAATACTTACTGAGGGTCTTTGATGTGCCAGGTACTTTGTTAAGATCCTGACCTCAGAACTTACATTTTAAAAAGACAAAGTCAACTACTAAATATATTAGGAAGCAAAAGAATAATGTACCACTCTGGTGCAGGATGTTGATAGTTGGGGAAGCTGTGTGGGGACAGGGAGTTTATGGGAACTCAGTGTACCTTCTATTCAATATTGCTGTGAACCTAAAACCCTGCTCTAAAAAACAGAAAAAGAATAAAGTAAGACAGAGAGGTAGAGAATGACTTGTGGAGAGCTTTACAGTTATGTCCATCTTGATTCGATTAACTTGTGTTCAGTGTTTCTGTTTCAATTTGTCTCTATAATTGAGGATCATTTATGGCAGAGGTCAGCAGACTTTTTCCATAAAGGCCAAATAATAAATATTTTGGGCTTTGGGGGCCAAATGGTTTCTGTCATCTACTCATGTCTGCTGGTATACCATGAAAACCACAGATGATATGTAAGTGAATGAACATGGCTCTGTTCTAATAAAACTTTATTTGCATACATGGATTACAGGCTTTATTTGGCCTGTGGGCTGTAGTTTGCAGACCCCTGAGCCATCGCTTTCTTGTTTGTCATGTCTTTCAGAAGGAAGCTTTCCATCTTTTTCTGTGCTTTAAAAGGCATTAAACAAAAAGCAGGACCTATTTCTTGAAGGTCTGATGAAAATATCAGGAACCTGAGGGTTTTTCAAGGGATTTTTGGACAACCATTTAAGTTTATTTTCATGGTTATTGGCCTGTTTACATTTTCCACCTCATTTGTGTTAACTTTTGGCATATATGTTCTCTAGAAAAATAGCCAATTTAATTTACAAAGATGTTGGAATAAAGTTGTATCTAATTTAAAAATTCTAGTTTGTGTCTATGGTTAGATTCCTTTCTCATTCCTATTATTTTGCTGGTACTCTTCCTTTTCTGGTTGGGCTTATCAAAGGTTTGCACATCTCATTAGTCTCATCAGATAATCGGCTACTGTTTTCTCTTATTGGTTCTCTTGTTCTTTGTTTTTATGTTTCCAATTTTATCTTCAATTAATTAAATTTAATTTTATCTTAATTCCATATTCTTAATTTCTTCAGGTTTTTAGGAAGTTGAATGCTTGGCTTATTTTTCATTTATGTTGTTTAATAAAATCATTTCAGGTTCTGCAATTTTCTTCCAAGTACAGCTTGGACCCCATTTCATGGGTTTTGATTTGTAGTATTCTTAATTCCTAAATTGTTTGAGTTTTTATTTCCTTTTTACCTAGAATTTGGAAGTTTTTTTTTTTTTTTTTTACATATGCCCACATTATTAAAAATACATACAGCCATAAAACACTTCTTGCCATTTCTTATGGAAACTTCTACTCATCTCTGAAGCCCAGCTTGAGGGTCTCGTCCCTGCAGAGCTTCCTCCTCAGTGCCCCACAGCCTCTGTGGGCTGCTGCTGATTTTGCGTACTCGTGTGCTGTCTGCAGTTCCTCCTTCTACTCTTCCTGGAGTGTATTAGTCAGGCTTGCTGTGGTAACAAATAATTCCCACATCTCCGTGGTTTAAAACAAAAAGGTTTACTTTCTACTCTGACTGCATGTCCGTTGTGGTTGGTGGTGGCTCTGCTCAACATGGCTCTACATGGCAGTTGCCACTTGGAACATTGCTGGTCACTGCATTGTATGACTGATAAGGTCAAGGGTGGGGACGTCTGTCCTGGATCACATGCCCTGTCTTGGTATGGCTGTTGGGCTTGCTGTTGACTATATGGTTAAGAGCTGGGAGGGTGATTCCCCAAAGGAAAACCATCAGAAGACAATGTGGATTCAGGGTGGGCAAAACCCTCAGGTGTTGGTTGCCCCCTGGATTGAGGAGGCTGACCTCCTGACCCCGAGTCCTCATTCTGTCCCCCACACCCTGCTGCTTTGACTGTGTGGTTGCATTCCAGCTTTGACCACCTTTCTGTGCACTTCTCCACCAGTGAATGAGTGGATGTTAGTAGTTCCTGCCCTTCTTCCTGCTGTTGGAGGAGGACGAAGACAAGGGAGAAGCAACCTGTCCTCCAGAAGCCACCATCTAGACCTTTGGACAGGGATCTGGGTACAGAGAAGAGGACCAGGAGGCCAGATGTGCTTGGGCTCGAGTGGGTACCATCGAGGTTTGGGGAGAAGGGCCCCTCTTAGGGAGGGCTCCCCACAGAGGTGGCTCACTTCTGGGCTCCTGATTATCCTGTCACTCACTGCAACAAGCATCTTTCTAGGTGACTGGGCCGAGGGAGTTATTTTCCCAGGTGTCATTTACCTATTTTCCCACTGGGCAGCAGATTGACTTTGCATGATGCAGAGCTCCTGGGTGCACACACTTTTGTCTCTCTACCAAAAGATTTATCATGTGTCCTTGGCAGAGAGGAGCATATTTTGATTATAGGAAGGATCGGGAACTGAACTGTTGTGTAAATGTGCTATAGCAGCATAATCTATCTTTTAGTTACTAGGAGCAGACCAACAGATCTACATGGATGGAACCTGATTTAATTTGGTTTATTTAATTTGGATTTATGGCTGCATTCATGTCATGTTAATGTGGTCACCTTCAGCCCATGTTCAAGCATTTGAAGACAGTGCCTCCCAAGACTCAGAATAAGAGACTTTTAAATATCCACTAGTGTTTAACTTATGATGGAAACTTTTCTTACTCCAGTATTTTATGAACTTATATGGTTCCTTTGGAGATCTTAATGATATGCGGCTGTCACTTTAAGTGAGGTACTTGGGCTCTCCGTTATGAATAATCCTTTTTATTTTTTCTATAACGTTGCAAGGGAGCTATAAAGTCCATTCATCACCAACATGAGAGAGTGTGTGTGGAGCCACTAGAGGGCACTCAGTTTTTATTTTTTGTAACTTGGAATTTCCCTGACCTGTATTTTGCTTTTGAATGTTCTGGTGGTGTCAGGATTTTGATCTGTTTGCTTTTGATAGATTTAGAAACAGCCATGTGGACATGTAATCATGGTGTTTCCCAGGATATGTGGACTTAGATTCTTGCCACGATTGTGCCTGCTGTGCTGTGTTCTTGTCTGGAACGTCCTCTCCGGCAGACAGATCCCTCGCTGTCATTCAGTATATCACGCAGCAGGAGGGGAGAGTTCCAGGCTGTCGAGGAGCTTTTTGGTCGCCCTTTAACAGAGGGGTTGGAAGTTCGTGTGTAGATAGTAAGGGAGCGTTTTGCTGGCAAATGCTGGCGAGAAAGTGTTCAGAGCAATGCTGTGGACAAGGGAGGGAATGCTCCTGAGACCGACCCTGAAGGTGACCCCAGTGTGGGCTCTGGGCTTGTCACAGAGCCCCGCCACTCCTCTGGGCCTAACTGAGACAGCATGCTTCTGCAGTCTGAGTTCATTCTGCTGGAGACCCACGCCCATGCCATCACCGACTGTCCCTTTATCTTTTCTTAGATTTTGCTTATTTTTCCGTTCCTGCAATCAAAGTCTTAGGAGGAATGACTTTTTACCCACAGATAGGAATAAAGGCCTTTCAAGTGGGTGTGCCTTGTGAACTCTTGGCATCTAGAGCACTGTTAGATGCTGCTTCCTCCTTTAATGTCACGGTCTGATGGTGGGACGCTGCCTTTTACAGTCTTTCTGTGAGTCCCAGTGACTACATCTTTTAGCAGTGAGGGCCCTTCCTGTCCCCTGCTCTCAGGCCAGTGTCTGCACCATGGCCACCTCCGCTTCTTCCTGGGCCAAGACCTGGCCCTTTGCCAGCCCTTAGCCTGAGCTACGCAGCTTGCTAAGTGGATCATCCTTGGCCGCCCCTTCTTGTTCCTCTGGGATTTTCCTCTCTTGCCAATAACCCACCCTTTGGTTAGACCCAGGCAGTTTTGTTGCATGGGGCGGTTGGTTCCGGAACTGAGCATTTTCCTCTGTTGACACCCTCACTGAGCCTGCCTGCTGAGTCTCCTTTCCTCGGCGCAGGCGTCTCAGCCTGGGCAGGTCCAGGAGGACAGAGAGCATTTTGGGATCAGGGACACCAACGCTGCTTCCTGTGCAGGGCCCGCTCCTGCTGGGGCAGGACGATGGTGCTGTGGGCCCCCCATCCGCATTTCCAGAAGGACACCATCAACTCCCACACGCTTCCTGATGTGCCCAGGGGACTTTGCGCTCTGCAGCTTGGGCAGACATCTGGCTGAAGACCACTGCCCATCTCCTGCTTAGCTCTTTACTTGTCTTTCCATCTTTCTGTGGCCTTGGCGTGATGTCAATGCATGTATGAAAGTAAAGGTGGTAAAACCCCATCCTTTGTCTCTCCTTGTTTCTGTTTTTACTCCTTGTGGCAGTGTAACTTGCATACTGAACAGCGCATGGGTTGAGGGCACAGATGGCCACTAGCGAAACCCTAGGTCAGGAGATGGATGCCATAGCCCTGCACCTCTGCACCCCTGTGGACCCCTCCTCGCATCGTCAGCACTTTTAACCTGTCTGGCGATATGACACCAGAAGTGAGAGAGTTGCTGGAGGGATGCCGCCTCATGCCCCAGTCTTGTTCCCTGCGGCACCTGCCGGGGTGACCGTGATAGAGAAGCAAAGCCCAGTGCGCTTCCTTTGAGAGAGCCCTGTGCCCGGGAGGGACAGGCTTGACTGGAGAGCACCTTCCTCCATTTCTGGCTGTGGATTTATTGTTATTATTCTGAACGATAAGGTTCTTTTCTGTTCTCTACCCAACATGTATAATTGGGAGCCGTGTTGACGGTCTCCCTGGGGGTGGAGGAAGGAGGCTCAGGGTGTGTTCCAGGGGATTCTTGCCCCTGGTTCTTGCCATGGTTGAGCATTATTTTCTCACAGTACAGCTTTTGTTTTTTGACTCACTCAAAGTGCTGTCTGGGACAAGTTGACCTGAGAAGTATCCCCTCTCCCTGGAGTGCGAAATGCAGGCTCCCGCCAGGAAGAATGTAGAGCAGGCCTGCAGACCAAGTGGGACATGTGCTGCCCAGGGCTGGGGTCAGAGCGCAGGCCTCTGCCTTGCCTGCTAAGGCTGTGTCTTAGTCAAGTGTAGGGCGTTTGAGCTTCTTGAAGCTAAATTTATGGAAGACTGGGGTGGACAATTGAGGCTTGTTGACAGGGGTGTCCAGCAAATGGAGACTGTGTGGAGGGTAAGAGTGTCAGGGAAGATTAATCTTCAGACAGGTGGCAAAGCCTGTGGCAGCTGCAGGTCGAAGCTTTTCCTTTGTCTCAAGCAATCAGTGTGGACCGTTTCAGATCTCAGTTCGCCCTGATATCATGAGAACCCACTGCTTTAGTCCCCTGCTGCTCCCTTTGGGTGATGGCTCTGTGCAGCTGTGGTGTGCTGGTGATACCACTTTTCAGGCCCTAATGGCCCTGAGCTGCCCAGAGTGGCCATGGGAAAGCTCGTCTCTGAGTTTCTGTGCTCTTCTTTTTAATGTCCATTTTTTTTTACCTGAAACTAGAGTCCTGCGGTGGGCTCCATGCTACCTGCCGGTGGAGGAGCCCAGCCTCCCGCTGGCCTGGGGGAGCAGAGGGGCGCACTGAGGGGAGAGGCGGCCGAGTCCGCAGCTGCAAGCTGTGGAAACCTCATCTCTCACTGCCTGCTCCCACTGGTATGCGTAGTCCAGCCAGGAGCAGACTCTGGCAGAGACATAAAGTCACACCTTATAATGACCATTAAACTAAAAATTAATTAAAAAAAAATTCTACAGGTAAAATGAATACATGCTTGCTAAAATGATAAGGGGGACGTTGCAGCCCCTCTCCATTGCTCACTGCTCTTAAGTGCCGCTTTCTCTTAGCAAAGATAATGGAGCCATTTCCTGCAGTTTTTCTCCGGTATCGAAATTGGCTTGTGGAGTCTCAGAGCCCCCATTTAGGGTGGAGCAACGTAGAGATCCCCTAGCTACCTTTCTCTGTCATCTTCTAGGCCGCTTTGGGGGCGGGTGGGGAGTGCTGTTGGGAAAATAGAATAGTTTGGTCAGGGCCCTCACCTCGGGTCTGGTTGGGTGTGGTTCAGCATTCTTTGTAAGCAAATTATGTGTGTGTGCATGTGTGTGCGTGTGCGTGTGCGTGCGTGTGTGTGTGTGTGTGTGTGTGTGTGTAGTTAGTGCACATGCAAGTCAATGTATCTTTTTAGTTTTGTTGCTATTCTTGTGTTCTTCAGAGAGAGGGGGAGAGAGACAGAGAGAGAGAGAGAGAGTAGAGGGGAGTTTGGTGAAGCAGGCAGGTGGGTGTTAGCCTTGGGCGTCCACTCCTCGCAGCCATGCTTTCCAACCTATGGCTCCAAGGACCTTTTGGCCAGTTACCTAGCTCATAGACCTGCGTGAAGGGGTCTGGTGATCCAGCCTGGCATGTAAAGAGTTTCTGGCCCAGTCTGTGAATGGGCTTGAGGGGTCTGGGAGCTCCAGACCCAGCCCTTGCTCAACAGTTGGCCCAGTTGGTGCAGGATTACCGGCAGGTAAAAGAGCTCAACAACTGGCGTGGTCGCCTAGCTCTACAGTTGGCGTCACGAACAGGATTAAGAGCTAGACAATTGGCACTGTGAGGATTCCAGGCCTTAGCCTAGCCAGACAAGTGCTTTCTGCATGGAGCTCGGAAACTGTAGTAGATGCTCTGGCAGTTGGGGGGAGGTTTGCAGTTTTGAGACCAGTTGGGCCCTGGCAGAATCTTCATCTGCATTTTTGCTTCTAGTGAGATTGTGTCTTCCTGGGGAAGCAGAGCTTGCTGGATGATTTGCAAACTCCTTCCGAAGAATATGGGCTTATTTCTGGAACCACAGGCTCCTCTGACAAGAGTGCTCCAGAGTTCCTCAGGACTACGTTAACTGGGCTTGTAGAAGAGCTGGGATGGGCGAGTGGAAGCTGCTTAAGAGGTGGCGGGACTGTGAGCTGTGCCTGCTGGGCTGGGCGGATGGCTCACCCGAAATGTGGGGGCTCCCTGTGGCCCGGCCCCCACTGCCTTCCTGTCCCCATGAACGGGCCCTCAGTAGATCAACAGGGCCTCCATTGACCCCTCAGGCTGAGGTGAACCTGCAGCCCTTTCCCAGGTGGGCTCTGGGAGCTGCTGGAAGGGGCTTGGACAGCGAGTTGGCTCTAGGGGTGACAGCAGCACTGGATTTAGGGTGGTGCTGCAAGTATTTGGTTCCTCCTTGGTAGAGAGTCTTTTTGTTATTGCCATTTTGTTGCAATTCAGAATGGAACAGGAAGTTGCTGGGCATTCTCTATACCAAGTATACAGGATTTAAAATCACAGACCTCTGTGGTGTTCATTTGATGGTAGGTACCGAGTTTCTGCCCTGTGCTGTGTGCCGTGGGGATTCAGGGAGTACAGGGAAGTATGAGGACTCATTGCTTGACATGTCATAGCAGACATAGGCCATGCAGGGACTTTGGAAAGTGGAGGCCCCAGGGGAGGGAGGGATAGCTCAGGGCGGCAGCTGGGCCAAGCATACGGGCAGACCAGGTGGCTGGCCAGGTGAGGGTGACAGCAGGCGGAGCAAGGCCATGGCGGGAGGGTGCCATTTCTCAGGAGGCCCAGGATATTCTGGAAGTCCAGTAGGAGTGGTGTCTACTTGAAGTGGACAGAGTCTGTTCACCATGGAGGGGACTGTAATGAGCCAGGCAGGGCATGGACAGGAGGGCTGGAGGTTAGGGCTGGAGGTTGGAGCCATGGTCCTCAGGGTAAACAGACAGATCACCCCTGCTGGCAAATGCCCAGGGCTCACACCATGTGCCAGCCACATCCTGGCCTCTGGGTGGGTGAAGGTGGCCCCTCAGGATGGGCTTGGGGTCTGGCTGGGGCAGCCTGCACTGTAGACTGAAGGTAGTGACCACAGCGGGTAAGGCGGATGGTGGTACATGTGAAATGACCATAAGGTGATAAATGGCTAAGGATGCCCAAGCACAGTGGTATAAGTGGTAGATTTTGGAGACTTGAGCTGTGCCAAGGGACCTATGTGCTGGGGCGCTGCTGAGCCTGGGCAGCTGCTTGGGCCTCAGTGTGTCCATGGGTCCCAGGGAGGGGGGTGCAGAAGCAGCACACACACCAGCCTGACCTTCCTTGGGCTACCGTGCTGTGACGGAGCTTGGCAGGTGCAGGTGGCTCCCTAGGAGGACCTTGGCCTCACCAAGGTCAAAGGCTTTTCCCAGCCTCTCACTGCAGGGGAACCACATGAAAGGCTGGCCTGGACTATTCCTGCAGACCTCCCGAAGCCCACCATGCCCACACCCAGAATTAGCAGGACTTGGAGAACAAGCTATGTTAGTGGGCATTGGAGGGGCCGCTGGCGCGGCTGGCAGCATCTGCCGTGTGTCTGCTCCGGAAAGTTTCTTGTTTAACGAAACAGCAGTCGCAGTTGGCCCAAGCCAGGGAACCACTGGGGCAGGCAAACATCAGACAGAGCTGTGTCAAGGCCGGGTGTGTGAGTGGACGGAAAGATTGGAAAGCAGTAGAGTAAGCATGCTAGGGGACTTTGAGTGTCCGAAGCATTTCATGTCTCGCTAAGCCTCACTCATATTAAGACTGCCAGATCCCAGGAAGAATGAGGCAGAGCAAAGCGAAGAGGAAGCGGATTTAGCTCCAGTTCCATTCTCCCAGGCAGTGACCCAGGAAAAGCCTCCGTTTATGGCATTTTATGCAGCCGGGAGCATTATGCATGCTGCCAAGCTTTTGTGCCAGGCTGCTGAGCATAGGCTACGGATGAGGCGAGAAACGTGTTAAGTCTGGCTGTGGTGGGGTTCAGGGGCCTGCTGGACTCACAGAGACTGACGGTCCCCCACCCCCTGTGCTTCCTCCCAGGCCCTCCAGCGCCAGCACTCCAGGGTCTTGCTGCCACCCAGGACTCGCCTGTGGGACCAGGGGTAAGTCCAGGCCCACTAGGGCCTACCTCAGAATTCTATAATAAATTACTTGAAAGTTCTGGGTGCAAGAAAATACTCTTTGTGTCTTTAAAAACAGTTGATCTGTTTGCTGTTGTGTGGCTGGGCTTGCTGGCTGCAGTGGTGGGGGCATCTTTAGTCCCCTCTTGCCATTTCTGTGTGGCCTGTTCTCACGTGCCGGCTCATAGCATTGGACTGTCAGGTTGGTGGCTGCCCGCTGGTTGTTAATGATGCTCCAGTTTGCTGTCTAAGGCATGTTTCAACACTTTAAAAAATGCTCTATTCTCCCTGGCAATTATGTCTGATGGTTGAGACTCTGTCAGGACTCAACAGCCTTTGTTTTTTTCTGAGAGACACCTCTCTCCCAGACCAACTGTGCCAGGAGAGGGCGTCTTACAACCAGCAGCACCCAGAGTTGCCAGGCTGCCAGGCACCAGCTGGCCCTGCAGGACCCCAGCTGGAGACCTGGCAGCCTGGCAGGTGCATGAGATTTCCTGTGTGGAAGGAAGGCTCCTTGTAGCTGGGCTGTAGCCTGGCCAGTGGACTGGGCCGTTGCCTGGCCAGTGGGTTGGGCCATGGCATGCTCCTGCTTGGCTGGCCCTGGAATCTTCCGTGGCCCCAGGGCTCACCTGTGGCTCTGGGCTGGCGAGACCCGAGTTGGCTTGCTCCTCCTGAGATGACTTTGTCTACCAGCATCATCCTGGAAATTGACTTTCTAGAAAAGTTGAATAATTCAGTATCCAAGGCTGTCTCCAGGAAGCAGCTTTAATGTGTAACATACAGCTTGGAGACTGGATCACAAGTGAATATTATATTCGCCTGAAGATGCATGTCTGTGTAATTCTCACAATAGTCCTGCAAGTTAGGTACTCCCGGGCTTCCCAGTGGCCTAATCCAACATTTTCCCTGTAGCAGTTTCCACAGTACCCCTGAGTGTTCAGGGACCACAGAGCAGCGCTCCCCACTTCCAGAGGCAGGAGAGGCCTACAACACCTTTGGGGTCAGGGGAATGAACAGACCCTGAAGGTCTCCTCTGCCTCCTGACGATGCCACCAGCATGCCCCACTGCTTCACGCACCCCTCGTCCCTCCCTCAGCGCCTCTCCATTGTGAGCCCTTCTCTGTGCCAGCAACTCCTTTGGGCCAACTGTCACTGTTGAAGTGAACATCCCAAGTGGCTGTGTGTGTTGGAATCAGAGTCAGAACTTGAGATATGTGTCTTCAGTAGAGTGTGGGTCCCCATCCCTCCACATCAGCCTTTTTGTAGCAGCATGCATTTTTAAAATATTTGTAACATTTATAGAAGGTTTGTCATGTGTCAGGTACCATGCCAAGCCCTGCTCATTTAATTTTCACAGTAGTCCTGCAATTTAGGTACTGTTGTTATCCCCATTTTACAGGTGAGGAGACTGAGGCAAAAAGAAGTTAGCTGACTTACCTGAAGTCTTGTGATAATGAGGTGGTAGAGTGGGGATTCCGTCCCCAGCTGTCTGTCTCCAGAGCCTGTGCCAGCTTCCAGTGTGGTCACCGCCTGTCTGACAGGAACGCGGGTGGCTAGAGTCGAAAGGGGCCTTCAGGTGTTCGGTCCAGGGACGGAGGCGAAGCCCAAGAGGCCACAAGCCAGTGCCCTGCAACCCAAGACTCCTCTCCCTTCTCTACTGGCTTTTCCTTGTTAATAATATTTTTATTCAACTATTATGATCTGGGAAAGATCATGGAATCACACCTCTCTATTATTAAAAGGAAGGAAATTTCGAAGCGGTTGTAGGTTCCAGAACAGCCACTGACCAGGAGACTGCAGACGTCACCCCCACCGTGGCTGGATCCAGAGTTGTCCTGCATCCCGTGGGTCTGTGCTGCCGTATGGGGGGGGTTTTGCGAGCTGACCTGAGTGCGCTTGATCATCTCACCCAAGCTCTCTTCCCTTCCAGTTGTCACTTTCCCAGCTGGCAGCTTCCTCACAGTCCCCAGCTCAGCGCCGCTCAGCCCGACCCACTTTACAGCAGCCAGGCGGCTCTCGGCCCTCCCCGGCCCAGGCAGTAAGTGTGCCCCCGCCCCCCACCTTCTGCCAAAGAAGCCACGCAGCTCCTGAGTTCTGTGGACGCCTTTGATTTCTCAAGCTGTGCAGGGCCTTAGTTAACCCTATATGGGCTGTAGGGACGGGTGGGGTGGGGGCATTGCTGACTTTCCTGCCTCAGACATACGCCACCTTTCTGTCTCAGAGATCGGGGAAGAAAGTGTCTGTGAGCTCTTCTTGCCACAGCGCTTGATGGAGATTTTGGCCTCCCTGAGAAAACAGAGAGGACGTTCCTGAGATCTGTGAAGAGGCAGGAAAAGGGGCCTGTGGCCGCAGTTGTAAACAGAGGCTGGACAGTCTCCAGCCCCTGGGCTGCCCGGCTGTCAGCAGCTAGAGGAGGGTTGGTGTAGCCCACCCTTGGGTTCAGGTGGGGCTGGTGGCTAAGATAGGCTCATGTTGCCATTAACCTTGACAAAGTCACATGCAGTTTGGTCTCAAAACCCGACTGTTCACCTGTGAACTGCGCCTCCAGTCTTACCCTGAAAGTTTGTTGAGCAAAAATAGCTCCTGTTAGTTAGTCGTTCGAAAGCACTTGGCATCCAAGTGTCAGATGCCTTATTCTGAAACATTCCTGAGGCTCAATCGCTGCTCAAGAGCTTGCCTGTCTTTTTATTATTGGTACTTGAGGCATGTGGGGGTTGCCTCTGGTTTTGTGGGATCCTCTTTGTGCTGAAACAGAAAGTGTGGGAGTCAAGCTTGAATGAGAATATTCTGGGCCCCTAGACATGCTCTCCCTTTCTACTACGTGGGGGGAGGCGGAAGGTGGAATACAGGTGAATGACTAGACTGTTCAGAGGACGTGTGGACAAGAGAACCGTCCAGACACACCACCAGGGCTCAGTACCACAGTTTATCTCTGAGTGTTGAAGGAAGCTTCCTTCATCTTTGTTCTATAAACATGTTTTGATATTAATTTACCATCTCAGGTGTCAAATATCTCCCATGGTTCATAAAACTGATGATTCCTTCCTTCTCACTTTTCGACTCACAAATCAGGTTGCCACGTGAATATGAGATACCCAGTTAAATGCTGTGTTCAGATTAACAGCAAATAATTTTTTAGTGTAAGTATTTCCCAAATATTGCATTGGACATACTTACACTAAAATTATTCATGTTTACCTGAAATTAAAATGTAATTGCACCTCTTGTGTTTTCATCTGCTGAAGGTTGCAACCCCACAGGGTCAATTCATTGATAAATCCCGTTAAATCTGAGCATTGTTGGTCGTTACAGGTTGAGAGCCTTGCTGGCCTCACCTGGAGGCCCTTATTTTGTTCAGCAGGAGCTCCCGTTGGAGGGCAGGATCTCTCACTTGGAAGCTGACCTGAGCCAGACTTCCTCGGTTCTGGAAACATCCATCGAACAGCTACAGGAGCTGCCTTTCACACCTTTACATGCTCCTATCGTTGTGGGAACCCAGACCAGGAGGTGAGCTACGGGCCTGGGAGGGACTGGACCAGGAAAGTGCTGTGCAATCAAACCGTGGTTCTCTGAACAACAGGCTTTACACGCAGAGGGCACCAGCAGGCCCTGCCATCTCTGCCATCCTTTCCTGGGAGGCTGGCTGAGGAGTCTTTGTGTTTTAGTTCTGCAAGTCAGATCTCGAGAGCCTCAATGGTGCTCCTACAGTCCTCTGGCTTTCCTGAGATTCTGGATGCCAATAACCAGCCCGCTGAAGCTGTGAATCCTACAGATCCTGTGAAGTTTAACCCTCAAAAGGAAGAATCAGATTGTCTTCAGAGCAATGAAATAGTGCTACAGTTTCTTGCCTTTAGCAGGTAGGTTCTTGAATGTTCTGCCTGTGTTATTCTTCTTGGCTTTCACATTTCTTGTGTGGTTCTGACCTGGCAGAACTCTGTATCTTCAGGTCTTATTACAGTAAGGAGTACTATCTGTTTTTATTTTGGCTGAGACCCACCCAAAGCCGTTCTAAATGCTTACAGCTTTGCCCAATCTTCTGTGGTCCTTAAGTGAAATGTGGACAGTGTGTTGCCCAGTTCTCATGAATTAGTGCAGCTCTAGGAACAGAATTCTCCAGCCAAGAGCATCATTACGCCTGGTGAGGGCTGAGTCTGGCTGGCTTGTTGAGATCTCAGTGCAGCTGTTCACGCAGGTGACAGGCAGCCTCTTAACATTGCCCCAGCGACTGCGGTGCCCCGACTGTCTTCATACGCAAGTGCACGTCACAAACCCCAGGCTCCCTGTCATGGACATTTGACTAATTCAGAGCTGTTGTTGGATTCAGAGCAGCCCAGGATTACCGAGGAACGCCATGGCCAAAGACTGTGTATTTCACCTTCCAGTTCTACCGCTTCCCACCTGTGACAACGCCACGACTGCAGCTGGTCAAGCTGGACACGGCTGGGAAGACTGGCTCAGGCCCCCTGTCCCACGTCCTTGTTCCAATCAATAAAGACGGTGCCTTTGATGCTGGTAAGTGCTTGTGCACGTGGTGAGCACAAGAAATCCCACACCAAGCTTTGTGTGTAAATTGTATTATTAAAAAAATAATGTACTAAGAAAAATTTGAAACATATGCAGAGTTTGAGAGAATGGCATGATGGATCAGAGCACCGAGCAGTTACTAACTATACCCAGCCCAGTTCCCTCCCCACAACTGTGGTTGTCTTGAGGCAGATTTTTGTCTATAAGTATTTCCTTATGTATATCTAAAAGGCTAAGGAGTCTTTTTAAAAAAAAAAAAAATTTTATTGAATCATAATTGATTATACATATTTTTGGGGCTCAACGTTGACATATGTTGATCAAATCAATATTACTTGCATGTATATTGTTACAAATCGTACTTATTCTTTATGCCCTTTGTCCAGTCTCTCCCCAACCCCTTCTCCCTCCCCCCTCTAATTACCCTAGATTTCTTCTCTCCTTCTGAAAGAGTCATGGTTTACTCTGTTTTGTTATGGTTACTCTGTTCATTTGTTGCCTAGATGGTCTGTCCAGTGCTAAGAGGTGTGTTCAGGTCCCCCATATTATCATAGAGCAGATGCTTCTTCCATCACTCTGGAATGGGCTTTGTGGAGAGAGACATCCTTTTCTTTACTTTGGTCTCTGCTGGTGACTCTCCTTGTGTCAATGCACTCCAGTGACTGGCGGGTCATTTGTATGGTGGTTGTGGCGTCCTGCCACTTATGCGGCAGCCGTGGTTATTGTGGTGGCTGTGGTGGGCCATTCACATGGAGGTGATGTTTTTGACATGCTCCTTGGCGCTGGTGGTGTGCCTGGTTGTGGGAGAGGGGTCCGGTCCCTGACTCCATGTCTCAGGTTCCCAGGTGGGCCCTGAGGTGCTGGCAGTATGCCTGGGCCAGAACTAATTTTTTGTGCTTTGCTTACTTCTAGAATGGGGGAACTTCCTGTGGGGACCAGTACTTGAGCTCCATGGTGTAGCAAAATTGCTGCTTTGCTGCTGATTCCCTAGGGAAGGCTTTTTGTGCAGTTCAGGTTGTAATGGTTGACTTTACAGGTACTTCCGGCTCTCCAAAGACCTGGTGCACCTAGGTTGTGTAGAAACTCTGATCTGGGACTGAGTCTTTTCATCAAACTGCACCCCCTGCAATTCTATATTCCTGACCAGTCTCCTCTGAATGGTCCTTCGCTGACTGGGGTGCTGGTCAGCCGTCCTTGCTGTGCCCCAGTGTTCCCCTGGTGGGCCTGTCTCCCCCACCACCTGTGCTCCAAACACTTCCCATGGGACAGGCCATGCGCCAGTCCCTTGTGATGACTCACTGGCCTCTGAGTGGCTCCTTTTTTTCAGTTGTTGTTGCTCCTCATACCTATGTGGGTCCACAGGAACCCTATTAGTGGTCTTGGTGGCCCTCTTCTCCCCGCCACCTCCAGGCAACTCCATCCAAAGGACACAGCTGTGGCTTTTGCAGGTTCCTGCTCCATGTGCTCAGCAGTTCCAGCCTTATAGTGGCCATGGCACAAAATGGTTGGAGCGGTTTTTTCTTTCTCTCATCGTGGTTTCTCCCACCTTCATGAACTCCATAGGTCTTTTCACCTCTTCCCCTGAGCTCTAGCAGCCCTAGCTTGGCTGTTGTTGCTTTTATGTAGTTGTAAATTGGTTGATTTGTGGGAGAGAGTGACACTGGGGACTGTCTATTACACCATCTTGACCGGAAGCCTAAGGAGTCTTTTTTGAAAAACATAAACTTAATATTATTTAACCTAAAAATTTAATAATAATTTCTTAATACCATCAAATATATAGGCAATGTTAACGTTTCCATAGTCACTTCATAAAGTTTTTTTAATAGTTTGTTCAAAAATAAGGTCCATATATTGTAATGAAGTGGTGTGAATCCTGCATGTCTTTACATCTGTAGTGGCTGCCACCATCCCCCGTCTCTTTTTTCTTTTTAGTTTATTTGTAGAAGAAGCCTCCCTGTCCTGCAGAGTGTCCATCCCACATGGATGTCCGTCCCACAGTCTGGTGTCCCTCTATCCCTCTTTTCTTGTAAATTGGGAGTTAGATATGGATGCATGTCTTTTGTTTTTGGCAGGAATTCTTTGTAGTTGGTAGTGTATACACCATCTCGGCAGCTCCATAATGTCTGGCTGCTGCTTTTTATGTTACGTCAGTGGCCATTATGACCGTCGCTTGGATTGATTATTTCATTCAAGATTGTGCAGGGTGACATTCCACTTCTAGAACACCTTCTTTGTCAGCTGGAATGCTTCCGTAACCAGAAAGTTCCCCTCATCAAGTGTTTGGTTACCTCCAGGTACAGTTCAGGTAGGAAAGGCAGGATGATGCTTGATTCTTCCTCTTTATTTGCCAATTTCCAAAATAATGACATGGTTTCCTAGCATCCTTCAAGGGTGGGGCCAACGACTTTTGGATTTAAACTACAGTGGATAGAAACATACCTGGCATGTTGTTGTTTTATTGGCGGTCAATTTTCCCATCTTTGGTCAGTGGCACAGTTCCTAAGGGACTGAGCTGGGGTCTGAGTTGCTGCTGCCTCTTGAGGCGGGAAGTAAAAGGTAGGAAGAAAAGCTACATTGCAGTACTGACCCCAGGTGGAAGCCAACACCATTAACATCAGATGGAGCAGACAGAGGCAAATGCAGTGCTAGGTTAAGTAATAACCAGGAGAATCATTCACTAGGAAAATAAGTAGCTCTGAGTCTGTGAGCTTCTAACATAGATAGCCTCAGAATATAAAGGAAAAATTAATGGACTTATAAGGAGAAATTGACAAACCCTGCAATCATAGGGAATTTTGACACACCTCTCCAGTAAACTGATAGATCAAGCAGAAACCAAATTAATAAATATATTATACAATACAATTTGAAGAGGTGATCTCAGAAAACCTATACATCCAATTTGGAGAATATGTATTATATTCAAGCATACTTTGAAACTTATAAAAACCGATCGTTCATATATATATTTTAGGCCTATACCAAGAGAATCAATGTCAAATCTAATTATGGCATTCTCTGATCATAATGCCACAGGGTCAGAAATCAGTCACTCTTCCATAAATGCTCCAAATTGCTGTAATTTTTTTGAATTTTAAAACATACTTCTAATTATTCCATGGGTCAATGAAGAAATCAAAATAGAAATGACTAATTATTTAAAACGGAACAACAAAATAATATTGTATATCAAAACTTGTGAGATGCAAGAAAAATGGTAATTACAGGGAAATTTGCAGTTTTAAATGCCTGTATTGGAGAAGAAGAAATAATCCTTCATACAGACCTAATTGTTCAACCCAAAAGTTTTGGGTGAAAAAACAGAACCAACCCAATAAAAGTAGAAGAAAAGAGATACAAAAATGAGCATAAATGCTTAGAAAACAAAGAAACAGTAGAAAGGATCTACTGTTGGGCATGAGGAGTCAACAGGTACAACAGGTAGTTCTCCTTGTTTCTTGTCCAAGGTGAGAATCCATCCAGAGTCAGATGGAGGAGATTGAAATACTGCTTTTCTTTATAACATATTTATTTATAATAGAGCAACTAGGGAACATGGTCAGTCTGAGAGCCAGCTGTGCTTGCTGCTGCCCACCCCTGAACTGGCTGACTGTAATGCAGGTGGGGGTTGGGCCAGACAGCTGTAGGCCTCCCACCGGGGGTAGAGCTGTCGCCCCTTGCAACCCTAGAAGCACATCTGAGACTTGAACGTGCTCTCCTGTGGCCAATCTGAGGAGAAGAGAGCAGTGGGGAGGGGTGAGCAGCCGAGGCCCTGTCCCTTCCCCTTTCTCCATACCCTCAGTTGGAGGAGCGGCTCCTGCCCTGAGAGGAGCATGCGCTGGGCTGAGAGGGGGCACAGCAGTACCCTCTGCATGGAGGCGCGAAGCCAGGGGAAGGACATTCTCCTACAGCCGTTCCCAGGTTTGCTTCTCTCAACTCACTGGCTTTAACCATTAAGTTTATGGCCAACTAGGGGTGAGGCCATTGTCTGGAGACCAGTCACCACTCCAGAGTGGTTTCCAGCTTTCCCGAGATCACTTCTCCCAAACTAAACACCTTTCCTTTGTCCATCCTCCTGGGACAGTTGTGGGCTGTTCAGCTTATGTCCCCAGAAGGCTCTGAAGTGGATCAGAATAACGCGCTAATTTCAAGGCTCCTCCATACCCCTTGCTGCAAACGCATTCCCGATTCTACTTCCCATTCCAAGTTCTCCCCAATCATTTTGTCCAGTGTAGATCATCAGAGGTTCTGCAGTGAGGTCGTTAAACAGTAGCGTTGAGATCATTCAGTAAAGAAGGCCAGCCACTTAGAGCTGCACCTGACTTGAGTATGAACCCCTTTCCATGATGGATTTCCCAGGGAGAAACTCAAGTCCCCAAATTAAATTTTCTTAAGTTGAAGTCCAAAGGAAATTAAACTCCAAAAATTAAAAATTAAAATAAAAAATTAAAAATAAAACTCCAAAAACCGATTTTCTTGTCATTAGGAATTAAAACTCTGAGTTCAAATTCTTAAGTTAAACTCCAAAAAAAATAAAAGTTCCTTTCAGTTTCTTATATAGCAAAATCTCTGCCACAGGTACCTGTCCTCTGCCTGGTCAGGTTGGGGTTCCCTTCAGTAGCTGCAGCTAGGGAAGTGGGGTCCTCCCTCAACGGGCACGGTTCCTTGGGGAAGTTCTTTTGGTTCAGCACCAAGTCTCTCATGAGCCTCACTTAAAAGATATTTGTTGTTGTTGTTGAAATATAATATGCAAATGGTAAAATGCACGGATCTCAAGTGTATAGTGTAATGATTTTATAAAAATTAACGTTTCATTTTTTTAGAGCAGTTTTAGATTTACAGAAAAATCCAGACTGTCCCCCCAGCAGTTTCCCCTGTGATTAACATCTTGCATTGGTGTAGCTCATTTGTTATAATGGATGGACCAATATTGATACATTATTAATTAAAGCCCGTAGTTTACTCTTTGCATTATACAGTCTATGAGTTTTGACAATTGCATAACATCATGTATCCACCATTACGGTATCATACAGAATGATTTGACTGCCCTAAGTACCCCCTGCAGTGTTCCCTGTGTTCTACCCGTTCATCCCTACCCCCCTCCACTGGCAACCACTGATCTTACTGTCTCTGTAGTTTTGTCTATTCCAGAATGTTGTACAGTTGGAATCACACAGTATGTGGCTATTTCAGACTGGCTTCCTAGCAGCGTGCATTAAAGGTTTCTCAGTGTCTTTTCGTGTCTTGACAGCTCATTTCTTTTTATTGCTGAATAAGTACTCTGTTATATGGAAGTGCCGCAGTTCATTCATTCATTCCCCTATTGAAGGGCATCTTGGTTGCCTTCAGTTTTTGGCAATTATGAATAATAAAGCCTTTATAAACGTTTGTGTGCAGGATTTTGTGTAGACATAAATTTTCAACTCATTTGGGTAAGTACCAGGGAGTGTGATTGCTGGATCATATGTTTAGTTTTGTAAGAAACCACAAAACTGTCTTCCAAAGTGGCTGTACCATTTTGTGTTCCCACCAGCAGTGAGTGAGTTCCTGTAGCTCCACGTCTTTGCCGACATTTGGTGTTGTCAGTGTTTTGGATTTTAGCTATTCTAGTAAGTATGTAGTGGCATCTCATTTCCGTTTGCCATTCCCTAATGACATACGATGAGGAGCGTCTTTTTGTGTGTTAATTTGTCATCTTTATGTCTTTTTTCATGAAGTGTGTGTTTAGACTGACACCTGAACAGATGTCTTTGTGTATTTTGGATGCAAGTCCTTTTTCAAATATGTGTTTTGCAAATATTTTCTCTCAGTCTCTGGCTTGTCTTTTTCATTCTCTTACCAGCGTGTTTTGCAGAGCAGAAGTTTTTAATTTTAGTGAAGTCCATGAGTTCATCAGTTATTTCTTTCATGGATTGTGCTTGGTGTTGTATCTAAAATGTCATTTCCACATTCAAGGTCACCTAGATTTTGTTCTAAGTCATCTCCTAGAAGTTTTATAGTTTTGTGTTTTTCATTTAGGTCTATGATCCATTTTGATTATTTTTTATACCAGGTATAGTTTTTATAAAGTGTACACATCTGTGTAACTACCACCCAACCCACCTGGGGCTTCCCTTATCGACCCCCTCGACCCCAATTTCTAACCTCCCCAAGGGAACCACTCTTCTGAATTCCATCACTATAGATTACTTTTGCCCATTTTTTTTTTTTTTTAACTTAAATGGGACCATTTTGATTCTAACTTTTTTTGGCTCTAACTTCTTTTGCTCAACATTGTGTCTATGAGATTTGTCCGTTTTGCTGTCAATAGCAGTAGTTCCTGGCTGTATAGAAACCAGTGTCTGGAGATTCCACAGTGTTTTTCCATTCAAATAGGCACTTGAATTGTTTCTAGTTTTTGGATCTTTTGAATAACGTTGCTGTGGACATTCTTTTGGTGCACATGTGCATGTGTTTGTCGAGTTGGGTATGTGAGGTGTTTTGTAAACTGCTGGGCTATGCGGTAGCACATGTTAGGTTTGGTAGATTTGCTGAGCAATTCTCCCCAGTGCCTGTGCCAGTTCACACGTCCTTCAGCAGTAGACTGGAAGCAGTAGGTTGAAAGCCACTTGTGTAATGGTTGCTGGTTTTGTTTGTTCTCTTGACCACCCTGGTGGGTGTGCAAAGGCACCTCATTGTGGTTTTTGTTTCCCTGACTGATGATGTCGAACACCTTTCACATGCTTATTGGCCTTAAGGATATCCTCTTCCATGAAGTGTTTGTTCTTATGGTCTGTGTGTGTGTTTTAGTTTACGGGCATTATGTGTGTACCCTGACCCCACGTCCTTCTTCAGATACTGTGCATGTCTCCTCCTACTCTGTGGCTTGACTTTCAACTTTGTTAGTGGCGTCTTTTGGTTAACAGTAGTTTTCCATTAAAATTAAGTCCATTTATCATTCTTTTCATTCATGGAAAGATTTCCTAAGCTGGGCATAAGAAGTAGTTTGTCTCTACAAAGTCTTGAAGATATCCTCCTGCATTATCTTCTGGAGGCTCTATTTATTTATTTATTTATTTATTTATTTTTGCGTTTCATATTCAGACCTGGAATTCATCTGGAATTGATTTTTATGTATTGTGTGAGGTGTAGGGATCAAGATTCATGACCTTCATTTAAAGAATCCAAACAGTTAACAGGACATACAAGATTTTAAGAGCACTGGCCCATGTACACCCCAGATTTAGAAAACCAGCCAATTCCCAGCCCTTGAATAGTTATCCTAAGTAAAATTGTGTTCCCAGAATGTAAAACTTGCATCGCCAGAGACTTGGGGTGTCTGAAGAGTGAGGGTGGATAGGGGAAGCCTGGGCCACAGCCTCTCCATGCTACTGCCATCCTAGATGGCAGGGTCTCTTCCTAGAAGGTGGCATTTGGGATGTTCTTGTCTCCTGGCAAGAGCCCGTACCAGGCTCTTGCCACATAGATCCAGTGGGAGGAATGCAGCCTCCTGAGTGGAAGCTTCTGGAGCCCCGGGCTCCTCCAGACAGTGCTTTTCCTTGTTCTTTGGTGTTGTGAGTTGCGAATGGCATTTCTTTTTGTCAGCGCCTTTTCTTCAGCAGTGGGACGTACCTCTCGTGTTTCTTCACCTCTGTGCCTTCTTTCCTCTTTATCTCCATTGCTTCTGGCCTGGACTTCTGTCGTTCTAATATGTTCCTCTCACTGTTATTGTCCTGTGGGTCTTCCTTAGCATGAGAGCTGAAGTCATGGAGTTCTGGGTCAGCCGAGAGCATCCGTTACTCCAAAGAACTCTTGTCCGTCTTCCTGCTCGGGACTCCCCCAGCCCAGAGCTGTTGTGCCCCAGACCCACGCCCAGCCCAGTCTGGACACGCGGTACTGCCGTGCCTGCTCTGCTCAGAGGCTCTTCTCTCTTGTGCCTTTTCCCGGTGCCCTCACCCGTGCGCCCCACCGGCAGAGATTCTTTGGTGCATCTTGGAATACCTGCTTTCACTACTCGTTGGCCCTTTTCCCCTACTCATTTGAAAGTAAGTTGTGGACACGGTAACGCTTTACCTCTAAACGTGCAAAATGCATCTCTTAAAAATAAGGATACCTTTTATGTATGTGCAATTCTGTTGTCACATTTAAGGTAACTAATAAGACTTTCATAGTAAAATTTTCCCGTTTGTCCCCCATATATATTTTTTGATTTGGGATCCAATCCAGATTCATTTGTAGTTATCCCTTTAATCTCTTTAATCTATAGTAATCCCCTACATTTGTTTTCCAATGACATTGACTTTTTGAAGAGACCAAGCGAGTTGACTTGTGGGCTGTCCCGTGTTCTGTGTTTATCTGGTTGTTTCCTCAGGTTTTTCTGGAACTTGTTGCCTTATCCCCACTAGTTCTAGCACACTGGGAGTCAGGGCTAGAGGCTCAATTTGCTTCTAGATTTTGGCTTGAACACTTCACTGTCAATGCCGTGTGCCTACATCCCATCCTGTCAGGAGGCACAAGTGACGATCGTCCCATGTTAGGATGCTAATTTGGTCACTCAGTGAAGGCACCTACCCCCAGATGTCTCCGTGGATAGAGAGTTTTTCCCTTTGTACTTAGAGGAGAATTCTTAGGGCTATTCTTTGGCTCCATGCAAATGTCTGTTTTCCAAAAGCCTTTTACCTCCTGTTTTAAGACCCTTGGCTGAGCTTTGCTTGGATCAATTATTTAACCGGGGTTTTTGAAATGGTAATTTTTCTAATTTTATCATTTGACCTCCTTTTATTAGTTGATATTCTTCTATCAAAAAAGAACTTTCCTTTATCAACCAGGGATGAAGTATGTACATGCCCTCCAAAGAAGACAGTTTGATCCTTTCCCTTTGATTGCCAATTTTCAGAGTAAGAAGTTGGTGTAATGGTTACTCCAGTAGTAGCAATTGAGGTTTTAGATGTCTGGTTTCTTGTTTTGTCTTTCAAGTATCACTGTGATCTCTTGGATTTTTGTTTATGCATTGTGTTGCATTCATTATTTTTACTTTTTATGCACAAATTTGTCTACATTTGGCCAGTGGGAGCCCTTTGGGTTAACTTGTGAGTTGCTTGACCTGCTCTCGTTGGCCATGGCACATCCTGCTTCCTGGAACAGCAGCATCCCGGGTGGTCTTGTGCCCTCCCTGCCACCACCCTTCCTCGGGGGAGCCTGGTCTCCCCCGATGGGGGGTGCTGTTTAGAGATCAAGATCTGGGGTGCTTTTGATTCTGGGGTCTTGTTGCTTCAGAGCCTTTCACTGGGAAGAGCTGGGGAATATATATTAAAACATGAGTTCATATCACTGTTTCTAATTCAGATTTTGAATTTTTTCCTTAAATTTTCTTATTTTATTTGTATCTTTCTTACACAGAAAAGTTGTTTCTGATAATATACTTATTTACTTAACCTTACAATCTACCTAATGTATTTTCAAAATTGCACTGCTGCTGATAAGATTGACAGTACATGTTGATGAAGTTCAGGCACTTTGCAGTCCTTTTTGTCTTGGCTCTATCCCACTGAGGGTGCAGAGGCAGCAGTGTTTGAGCCAGCGTCCTGCAGATGACTCATTTCTCTGTGGAGGTCATGTTGCCAGTTTGGTACTCAGTAAGATGCATTTGTTTCACTTTGCTTTCAGTTTATGTTTGCTTCCCTTCCTTTTTGATTTAATATTTTAGGATATTTATGTGGCTCAAAACGTAAGACTGTAGTCGGATGTACACCGAAGCCCCTGCCACCCTTACCCATTCTTCCCCACCCCTGGCCTCCCAGGGGAACCTGGTTTTTAGTTTCTGGTTTATCCTTCCAGGGTTTTTGTTTGTTTTTTCAAAAATAAGCACCAATTTATATTTTTACTTGCATTTTTTTCTTATCCAGTAGGTAACATACCAAATGCACTTTTTTGCATCTAGCCCTTTTCAGTCTGTGGTACATCTGAGTTTCACTCTGTTTGGAAATCACCCGCACTCTTCCCATAGCTGCGCTGCACAGCACGCCATGTGGTGGCTGCTCTGTAGTTTACCCAACTAGTGGACGTTTGGGTTCCAATATTTTGCTATCTCAAGTAATGCAGCAGTAGGTAATCTTGTGCTTCTGGTTCTAGAAGTGGGATCAGCTCTGTCAGGGTGTCACCCTCTGTGCTCCACTAGCAGTGTGTCTAGAGGCTCCTGAGACCTCAGGACCCCGCCCTGCAGATGATTTGTTATACTTTGGGAGTTTTATAATCTGATAGATGTGAAATCGATGTTAGTGAAGCTTTGATTTGCACTTCTTTTATAATGAGTGAAGTTGAGCGTCTTTTATATTTTTCTTTCTTCCTCTGAAAGTTCTATTTGTATCTTTTTACATTTTTCTATCAGGTTTCTAGTCTATTTTGTCCTCTATTTGGGGGAGCTCTTTATTTACTAGGGAGATTAATCTTTGTGATATAAATTGCAAGTGTGCTTTCCTACTTTGTCATTTTTATTTTCACTTTGCTTATGGTGGGTTTTGCTATGTAAAAAGTTTTGTTTTTATGTAATCTAGTGTATCAGTCTTTTATTGCTTCTAGATTCTTGAGTCATGGAAAGAAAGGTTTTTCTCTCCCTCATTATAGAGAGATTTAGGCATGTTTTCTTCTGAGATGCATAGGTTTCTTTTTTTACACTTAGATTTTTGCCCAATTTGCAGTTTATCCTGCTGGGTGATGAGAGGTATGGATCCAGTTTTATCTTTTTTCAGATGGCTATCCAGTTGACCCAGTGCCATTTGTTAAAAAGTCCATCTTTTCACCAGTGACTTGAGAGCCACCCTTATCAAATTCAACCGTTTTAAAATACTTGGGTTTATTTCTGGATTTTTTAATTTGTTGCATTAGACCAGAGGTTGACTGTTTTCTGTTAAGGGCCTGATAGTAAATATTTTAGGCTTTCTGGGTCACATATGGTCCCTGTTACATTTTCTTCTCTTTTTATACAACGCTTTATAATTCTTTTTTTTTTTGAAGCTGGCCAGTATGGGGATCCGAACCCTTGACCTTGGTGTTGCAAGACTGTGCTGTAACCAACTGAGCTAACTGGCCAGCCTATGACCTTTAAAAAATGTGGAAACTGTTCTTAGCTCACGGCTAGAGCAGGCCTGTGGGCTGCAATTGCCGACCTCTGTGCTTGGCTATGTCCACCGTCGATGCAACACCGTCTCATTGGGCCTTGTGGTTTCATCTGTAGCCAGGCGAGTCCCCCACCTGCTCCCCCTTGCAGGGTTTCCCTGAATATGCTTGCTCGTGTAGTTTCCATAGAAACTTGTTAGTGTCTTTGTTGGGATTCTGTTAGATTTATAGATTAGCGTGGGGAGGAGCCGCACCTTCATGCTGGGAGGTGTTCCATCCAGGAGCCAGGCGCCACTCCCTCCATATGCTCATTTCTACTTTTGTGTCTTTCCAGAGAGCTTCAAAGTTAACCTCGTATCGGTTTTGCTGTTTCCTTATTTTCTAATTAGTTATAATTTGTGTTTATCTTTACTATAATTTTTTCTTTTATTCTCCTTTCATTTTGGCATTCTTTATTGTTATCGTCCTAATTTTTTTAGTTGCTTAAATTTATTTTAATTCTTTTGTTTTTGTCGATATGCACTATTCAAGGCTGTGGATTTTTCTTTGATTACTGCTTTATGTTTTGTTGATTCTGATAAGTAGTGTTTTCATTTTTCTTATTTCTGGAAAATTTTCTTTTTTTGATTGTGTTTGCCCTTTGGCATGTAGTTATTTATGAGTGAGTTGAGAATTTGTTTTTAAAAAATTTTTGTTACTAGTTCCTAGTTTATTGTATTGTGATCAGAGAATACTTTTTGTATTATTTCTACTTATGGAGTGTATTTAGGTTTATTTTGTGGCCTAATATGCAGTCAGTTTTTTATTAATGTTCAAAATACACTTGCAAAGATGTATACTCTGCTATTGGGGGATAGTGTTAGATTCATATCAGCATGTGCTCCAGGTTATAGGCTAGCTGCTCTGGCCTTCTGCATCCTTATTTACTGTCCACCGGCTCTGCCTGTGAACAGAAAGTGGTTAGTCTCCATCATCACTGTGTTTTCATCAAATAGATGAATATTGCAGATATTCAGAGATGTTAGACATTTATTATGAATTGCAGATGTTTATAAAGTGTCCATCATCCAAGGGAGTTTTGGATGCCTGCATGAACAGGAGGACAGGTGGAGGCTATGAAGAGGGCTGGAAGAGGGCCATCCAGACAGGGGAAGGAGCACCCACCAGATGTGGACCTGGGTGTGGGGCTGCCCGGAGGAAGCAGCATGGATTCCAGCTGGGCTGGGGCACAGTGTTCTTGCAGGGGGTGAGGCAGTTGCACTGCCCCGGGAGTCTGTTCTCAGTTCAGCCTGTGGTCGGTGCCATCAGAGACGTCTGGGCAACGTGGAGATGGCACAAGGGTCTCTGGACAGGTGCTTTGGTAGTGCTGTGGGGTGGGCTATAGGAGGCTGGACCTCAGGGATGGCCACTGAGGAATCCTCTGCTTACGTAGGAAAGGAGTACAGAGGTCTGAGCCTGCAGGGGGAAATGTTGGGAGGTCTGGTCTGTGGGGACTGTGACTGCCCAGGCCAGAATGGCCCCACGCCTGCCACGCCTCCCCTGTAGGAGCACCCAGCACACCATCGGCTCTGGGTTCAGTGTTGGTTTCTCCCCAAGACCCTGAGCTCCATAAGGGCAGTGACCTGGTGGTATTGAAAGGACCTGACAATGATGGGATGTAGCAGTGGTGTTGAGTGAGGCTGGCCTACGGGGTGTTGGAAGAGCTGGCTGGGGAGAAGACAGTAGGGAGCGGCTGCATTCAGGGTATACCTAGTACTCTGTGCGGGTCCGTGGTGCAGGAGAGGCTGTGGCGGGGGTGCAGAAGCACCCTGGGTGTCACTTGGGAAGACCACCCGCATAAGTCTGGCTGGTGTGGAGGGAGGTCCCCTGCTGCTCCTCCCCAGCAGCCCAGGCCAGCAGTGGGTGGGAGCCCTGTGGTTAGTGCTCGAGCCTGGGCTTGGTGCTCAGGGTCTTCGTTCCAGGGCCCATTGCACCTCTGAGAAGTACTGAGAGGCTCCCGTGTGTGCATGGCTATGTCCTGAGCTCTAACCAAGTGCCACAGTCCTCAGAGCTGGCTGGTGGGGCAGGAATGGGGGTGAGGTGTGACTTGGTCTGGTTACCTCTGAGATGACATACTGGGGACATGCCTGCCATTGTGTGATGTTTACTGCCAGCTCTTCCTCATCTTTGTCCTGATTCCTTACTTGCCTTTCCACTTTGTGAGATGCCCCTTTGACTCCCTCTGTGGCTGGAACCTAAGCAGCTGGCCCACCCTGCAGCCCTCCAGTCCCTGCTGCCCCTCAGCCCCCCAGTGCTGGAGCCCAGCATCTCAGGCAGTGTCCCCTGTCCTGACCCATTTGCACTCAGGCTTGCTGCTGAAAGCACTGTCCCCTGCTCTTGAGGAAAACAGGTGGGACATTAGTCTGTAGTCCCCCCCATGGGTTGAGGTGGCTGGTGGTGGGGTGGAGAGGACCCATGGCCAGACCGTCCTGATCTCAGCGTCATGTGGGCCCAGTGGCAGGGGTGCTAAGTAAGCAGGTGCCCTCTTCCCCAGAGTTCAGCCTCTGCTCGTCAGGTCTCCATAAACACTGATGGAAAAGAGTAATGCTGTTTTGAGTGTGCTTCCAACATGGCTGTTCCCTTCACTTTAACTAATGACGATTCCAGTGGCGTTTTGGTCAGTGTGGGATGAATGATGATGCCACTTGAAGAAGATGAAGGCAGAGGCCGCCTTCCAGCTCCCATCTCTCAGCCACAAGCCAGGAGCGCACCCCAAAGAGAAGCCCTGAGATCCCCCAGGCCGCTGCCCTCCTGAGCAAGGCACGGAGGGGCTCAGTCTCAGCCTGCCGCTGTGTGTCTGTGGAGGGGTCTGGTGTCGATGGCAGACATAGACTACATTTTCCTTAAATTCTTTGTGCCCAGAATAATAAACTCCCTGGTGAGCCCCATCAGCGCGCTGGTTGCATCCATCACAGACTGTTTTACAAGGACTTGGTGAAACACAAATCTTATTTTGGGAGGAGTTTATCATATGTATTGGAAAGAAATGTAGTCTTCTGAACAGGGCTCTTCATTTTGTTAATTTGGGTATTTTTTGATGTTTTTGATTAATGTGTTTTTTAACTGTAACTATGATGGAAGCAGAAATTAGTAATCATGACCAGAGCGGAAATGTCCTCAAGTGGAAAGATGACAAATGGCTGTAATTACTTTTGGACTCGTTTGGGCCTTTTTTTCACAGGGTCTCCCGGCTTCCAGCTGAAGTATATGGTGGACCCCAGATTCCTAAAACCTGGAGAGCAGCGCTGGTTCCTCCGCTACCTGGCGGCACAGACCCTGCAGCTTGATGTCTGGGACGGGGACTCCTTGCTTCTCATTGGATCTGCTGCTGTTCAGATGAAGGTAGTGGCTGTCCTGCAGGACAAGCAGGGCAGGCGGCTGCATCCCTCGTGAGACGAGTCACTGTGCTGTTGGTCACTGTCCTGTCCTGGACTGGATGGCTTCTTGGTTCACTAATTAAAAACAGTGCTGTGTTCTCTGCTTTCTGAAAGGAAAAGATTTTCCACAAAGTCTTAATCTGTAGTGCTAGGCATTTGCTCAGTGAACTCTTAAAATCAAACTTGGTTATCAGCTTCTCCTGCAAACCGACTTGCTGGCTAATGTCACTCTGCTCCTTTGACCATAATGAGGGCAGGTGCCAGGTCTGCCTTGTTACCACGGTCCCTGGAGGGCCCAGCTCAGCAGGGGTACACCTTCAAGATTGGACAAATGAATGAATGGGATGTGCGAACGTTATCTGATTCCTGTCATCAGTTGCGTGAACCGTGCTTTTCTAATTGTAATGAGAGTTAGGATCTAACTCTTTTTCTTTTTCTTTTTTTTTGACCAGTAAGGGGATCGCAACCCTCGGCATCGTGGGGTCTGCACCACGCTCAGCCAGTGAGTGCACCGGCCATCCCTATATGGGATCCAAACCCATGGCCTCGGCGCCATCAGCGCTGCTCTCTCCCGAGTGAGCCACGGGGCCGGCCCAGGATCTAACTCTTTTTCTGGTTGTGCTTTCCTAGTCTCCTCACGTGTTAAAACCTAAGTCCGTGCGTTCATTCATCCATTCGTTCACTCTTCTTCCCCGGGCTTTCTCCCCAAGCCTTCTCTGTTGCATGGGGGTGGGGGGTGGCAGAGGATCAATGAGAGTTACCATGACAACTCCCGGGCCACTTTCATGGCTGACATGATGTCCTGAGAACTTTCCTCCTGGCCCATGGGGTGGAGGCGGGAGAGGATATAGCATCATAATTACAGCTTCAAAAACTTATACACTTAAAACTTACACAAAATCTCCAAAACTTATACACTTTTCTTTGATTCCACATAGCTACTTTCCTTCTGGCTTCCAGCTGTAGCCACCTCCCCAGTTTCCCTGCCTTAGCCTTGCCCCATCTAGCAGCCTCGTGTTTACTGGGAAATACGGATCCTATCCCATTGCCCCTCTGTCCTGTCTGTGATGTGCTTGTGGTGGGCCCTTCCTCCTGACACTGTCTCCTCTTCCTCTGGGGCTTCGCCTGCCCCTTCCTCCTTCTGACTGATCCTGCTACACCAGCCACCGAGTGAGTGACTCAGCCGTGCCCAGCCTCAGTGTCCTTGTCTGTGAGGAGGGTGATGCCCCCTGGAGAGTGTGAGAGGGCAGTGCGTGCAGAGCACCCCAGCGGGGTCCACGCAGTGAGAACTCAGCAGTTGCTGGCTGCTGTTCTGATTACTTACCCTGGTCCTCTGTTCCCACTAGCATCATGGTTCAGGTCCCCAGGGTCATTGTGGCCGCTGCATGTCTGTGACACGTTGGGGACTATAGAGGCCTCTCTTCCTGCCCAGCTGAGCCCTGTGCCCCTTCTTTACTGTCATACTGTTGTTCGGCATGGAGGCAGCAGAGCCATGTGATTTCTTTCTATATGAAGAGCCCCTTAAACACTGTCACATTGACTGATACAGACTTGGATAAATTAAAATTAAGTTTTTCTTTTTTTAAAATAAAAAAGCCTTTTAACTTTAAAACGTAGGTAGAAAAGATGGAAAATTGAAATAAAAAAGGATAATCCCTTGTGACTGCAGATCCTGAGACAGTGAAGATGCTCTGTTTACCATTTGGTAGACTTATCTTCTGCAGGCAAAGGGTGCATGGCGACTGGTTCCTTACCCTGTTCTTGGACATTCAGGTGCTTTCTCTCTAGTCTCATTATTGCAGTGGGCGTCTTGAAGGTCGACTTTTGCACCCTCGTCAGCTGATGTCCTGAGGATAGTGATGGTCACACGTTGTTTGGCCATGAGAGCCGTTGCTTTCAGGGACTGATGCTGTAACCCTCGGCCTAGCCCTTCAGGGTAATCCTATCATTATCCTCGTTTCCAGCAGAGAAAACCGAGGCTCAAGGTCATGCTGATAATATTCAGAGCTTGGGTTTTAGACCAATTCTGATCCTGAAGCTTGTGCTCTTTGCTATTAGGTCCCCCCAAATGACACGTTCCCAGAAGCAGAAAGGTGCAAACATGTGGGCTGCAGGTGTGTGGGGCCAGACGGGGGCAGGGAGCCTACCGGCCCGGCCCTCCTGTGCTTCCGCACACTTGCCTCTGTGGGGTGCTAGCCTTTTTTAAAAAAATGTGCAATTTTGATAAGTAAGGAATGATGCCTTGTTTTTATTTGCATCTCTTTGCTTCCGGGTGAGGCTGAACATTGTTTCTTATGCTTATTGGCTGTTCTCCAAGGGAGTTTTCACATATTCCTGCGGCTGAGGTTCCTTAAACCATAGATGTGCATGCAATGAACATGAGCAGTGTGGACAAGCATCACTGAGCCAGCAGAGTCTGAAGCCACTGGAAGCTCCCAGACCCAGGGGAGGGGTCAGGTCTGGGTCTGCAGCCCCAGAGGCAGGTGCTTTTGTTGGTGTGGGAGAAGTACGAGAATTACGAGAGCTGGGACTGAAACCTGTTCCCGCACTTTCGTTTATGTATGAGGATGCTCTGGTCCAGAGAGGACAGGTGACTTTCCCAAGGGAACATAGTAAAGAATGTCCAAGGTGGGGCTGGAGCCAGCCCGTGATTCATCACATTCCCCCAGGCTTGCCTTAAGAGCGTTTTCTGAGTCCAAGCAGGGAATTGAGAAGACCATGGTCAAGAAAGTCCTTCTAATGCTGCCCTGGGCCTGGGCTTGTCTTGCTCTCACCCTGCTCTGAGCAGCCTTGGCCTGGCATGGAGATCCTCACCACCTGGCCTCAGCCCAGCACGCTAGGGTCCTGCACCCACAGTCTCCCCTGCAGCCATGTGGCAGCCCACTGCTCCCTGGCCCTGGGAGGTCCTGTGCTGTGTGTGCCCTTGGTGCGTGCCTCCCAGCTTTCTCTGCCCACGGGCTCGTCTTTGTTCTGAAAGTTCAACTCACATTTCTGTCTTGGAGTGTTTTGCTGTCCCTGGAGCTGGGCTTGGTTGGCGTTCCCTGTATCATTCTGTTGCCCTCTATTCTAAGCCTTCCTACAGCGAGGTGGATCCTCCAGGACAGCAGCCAGGCCCATTGTGTGTCCCCACTGCCTAGTGGTGTTTATTTAGTACATGAGTCGGGTGGCACTTTATTAAAGAATTTGTGAAAAAGACCCCGATATTAAGGACTCCGGTTTTTAAGATGCTGCCTCAGTCTCCCCTCTGAGGTGGTATAGGGTTAGGGTGCTCCTTCCACCTCCTCCTTACTGGCCTTTCTTGGTGGGTCGGGGAGCCACTTATATCTGCAGGGCCACTTGGAAATGGCTGTTGTTAGACTCTAGCTTCTGAGTGCATTTCTTTCCTCTGCAGCATCTCCTCCGCCAAGGGCGGCCGGCTGTGCAGGTCTCCCATGAGCTTGAGGTTGTGGCGACTGAATACGAGCAGGACATGGTGGTGGTGAGTGGAGATGTGTCCAGGCTTGGCAGTGTCAGGCCCATTGGCGTCCACACCGTGGTGAAGGGATGGCTGCACCTGACCTTGGCCAACGTGGGTAAGAGTCCCCGGCAGCTGTGCCTGCCTTCTCGCCATTTCTCCCATGTCAGCACCATTATCTTCCCAGTGCGGCTCCCTCAGGGCAGTGGCCACACTGTAGGCATCATGCACTTGGCAGGAAATCAGCAGAATTCTTGTTAGCATGGCAAGGGAGAGTCTGTCCTCAACCACTGAGCCTGTCCTCGACCACCAAGTCTCCTGGCACCAGTTGTTTGGTATTTTTTTTATTTCTGGTCAAGATTTGAGATCATTAGTCATCTCAGGCTTGCCTACGTTGTGTTTCTTGGTGCTATCCATGGGGCAGCTCTATGACAATCCTCAGATAAAGTGGCTAAGTTCCAAGAGAGATTTTCATTTGGAGTACCAGCCCACCAAACTGTCTCATCACAGAGGAGAGAAAAGAGAAAGTTCTTAAGCTTCCCTGTGGTTCGGGAACAGGAGATCAGAGAAGAGTGCTTTTTTGGAGCCCAGCACCATGGCCTTATATCAGATGGTGTCCAAGAGTTGTTCATCAGGGAGACTGAGCAAAGCCCTGGTTTTCACTCTTCCCGGTACCTGGGCCAGTAGTGGGCAGGATTGGGAGTGACTGAGGCTGACCCTGCCAGGGACATTCCAGACACATCAATTGAGGGCTCTGATGGGACGGGCTGCTGAAGGGGCTGGGGACAGAGGCATCGTGGAACACAAGGCTGGGTGCCTGCTTGTGCCCACCTCAGGGTGGAGGGCACATGTGGGCTAGTGACAACCCACTGGATCTCCCTTGAGGTTACTCTGGAAGGTTTGGGATTTTTCTGGGCAAAATTGAATGCACAGCAAAACCAAGCCATTTGGTGTTTCTGGAGCTGGGTCTGTCTGGATGGGACTCAAACCTCTGTTAGTTTATTAGGGAATTTTCCATTCCTCAAAACTCAGCCTGATTTTAAATCCCGGAGCCCCATGGGCCACATCCACCCTGTGCTGACAGCACAGAGGCTGGCGGAGCCGCAGCAGCAGAGCGAGCGCACAGCTCATTAAGTCTGGCTGGAGGTTGCTGCCTGCTTGTTTACAAATGTAAAATCTGAGGCAGCCTGGAAAACAGACAGTATAGAAACAGCAAAACTCAATTAGGTTCTGGAGAAATAAATTAGCCACATGTGAGAAGCAGGCATTGTTCAGGGGCTCACTCAGCTAAAGGAGTTGCAAGAAGCGTTCTGGTTCTGAGACCGTGTTGGGTATTTTTGTATTTATTTCACCAGCCCGCAAATGTACAGTGACTCCAGGTTTTAAAATCTTATCTTCAGAAGAAAGATTGGCTCCTTTATATGTTATCTTAAATTGTCATTTTCACACTTTGCCTGCGAGGGAGAGATAAGCTCACAGGGGAGAGAGTCTGGGATAGCCAGCTCAAGAGACTCCAGTGCGGGAGAGCTAGCGAAGGACGCATGCTGCACGCAGCACGTCAGTGCCGCTGCACTGTGGCCTCCTCTGTACATTTGCATTTTTTGAAAAAAAAGTGTTACGACTTTTATTTCCTTCTAAAACTATTATTATGCATGGAGCACCAGGTGTAAGCCAGCACCCTACACTGGACGATGGCTGTGGAAGCCTGCAGGGTGACAGAGCAGGACGGAGCCTGCACGTCAGCCTGGGTTGAACCCCACACTGGCTAGCTGCATCTCAGTGTGTGCTGCAGTTTGAGGCCATGCCGGGAAGCATGTGACACGGACAGGCCCAGGCTCCTGCGGGTCTTACAATGGGGAGAAACCCGTCTTCTTGCTTGGGGATGTCTCCTCTCAGACAGGCCCTTTGACTTTCTCAGCAGCCTGTTTTGCCTGTCTCTCAGTTAGCTTTAGTCACATAGGGATTGCAAGAACGTAGTGTTGTCTTTTATCCCACGGTTCAGTTGGAGCTTGGTTGTCCGTTATGTTCTGCAGCCTCCTGGAGGGGCCTTCCCAGGGGAAGCAGGCATCAGGGCAGACGGCCCAAGGCCGAGTGTCTGTGTTCTCCAGATGTGTGTCTGCAGACCACACTTCAAGGATACCAGGTAGCGACAGACTTTGACAGGGGACTGAGGTGTGGTTGCTGCAGCTGTGGGGCCACATCTGTGGGGCCGTGTCAGGAGCCCTGTGTGTGTGGAGGGATTTCCGTCCCTGCAGCCAATGTCTTGATCCCCAGACTAACCTTCTGTCTAACTGAAGGGGAAGAAAACCTGCACCAATCTAAGATCACAGATTGTGCCCTGATGAAATCCAGCGTTTTTCCCACCCGTTTATCCTATTTGAGTCAGCGTGCAAATGTTAATTCAGCTTACCAGTTTATTTTCCCATCTTGTAAACAAATCAAAGCTCTAAGTATAAATACAGTAAGAGGAAATGGTAATGAGGCCCAACAGCATGCCTTGTCTGTGAGGTGACCCACGGGATCCTGCTTGTCTCGCCCGCTGTGGAGATTGTCATTGTCCCTCCTGAGAGCCTGAGCTCCCAGAACGACGGTCACCTGCCACTGCGAGCTATCTGGACCTGATGCCGACCTTCTAGCAGCTTCCCTGGACTCTGTATCTCTCAGTGTTGCGCATATCACCAGCCTTCAAATAGGCTGGTGCTCATTTCATTAGATTTGGGTGGACCCCAGGCCTCCTTGCCTGAGATTCAGGGAGCCACCAGCCAGCAGATTAAGGTGGTCGAGAGAGCTATGGAAGGTAGCTTCCATAGCTACCTGGCTGGCTTCCCCCGGGTGTGGGATGAGCACACTGCTGCCTCACTGTGAGTGCAGGTGCTATGTGCCACATGCCAGGTGCCTGGGAGGCTCGCTCCTTCTTGGAGCAGGTCCTTGGGATGTGACAGAGAGCTTGCCAAGACCTGTCAGCCCATGAACCACCGTCCCTGCTGTGAATTCATGTGGGAAGAAACGACGCAGACAGCGAGGAGCTTTGGCTGCCTCTGAGCTTGTGGGAGGGAAACAGACGGACTTGGGGGCCTGGGGGCACCTCATCTCCATCATCTGGAAGGTGGTGAGGCTGGGGGGCCCCGGGCGTGAATGTTGTGCTGGAGTTCTGGCTGTGGTACCCGTGGCTGGGCCTGGATTAGGCTCCTGTCCCCTATCAGCCCTGCTGGACACTCTGTCTCTGCCCTGTTCTGCTTGTTTTCTGCCATTTCCCCTCGCAAGTCTGGGAATTCCTTGAGGACAGTGACCATTTCTTGCTTGTCATCATGTTTGCCTGTGTACCTAGAGTGCTGGTGGAAAGATTAACAAATGGATTGATAAGCAAGCCTAAGGCCCATCTTGCCTTGGAATTTTGTTCTTCCTGGGCTTCAGAAGATAACGCAGGCCACGAGACACGAACATCTGTCCATGCAAAGGGGCGCTGACGCCAGGGTTCCTTTTGTAGGGACGAGAATCATGATCCCATGACGATGATGATGTCTAGGGTCAAAAATGGATCCCATGGAGAAGAATGTGTTTTGACAAGAGGCTCAGCCTGAGCTTGAAGGTCATGTGCTTTAATCTGAAGGGGAAGGTGGAAACCCCATGCAGAGTGTAGAAGAGGGGGCCATGGCAAGTGGACCTGGTGGAGAGGCCTCCAGGGGCAGTAGAGAGACTGGAACGATTCTTATTCTACATGCTTGTTCCCAGGAAGCGGCCCAGAGTGAGGTCAGGTGGATGTTGCAGATGCCGTGAGAAGCTGAGGCTGCGTCTTTGTGGGTGTGGCATGGGCCCGTGAGCAGGGGTGAGGGGTGGGGATCACTGCTGCTGCCACTGTGTGTCGCCAGCTGTGTTGAGGTCAGCGAGGAAGAACAGTAGGATAAGGGGGTGTCAGCTACTGGGACTTCAGCTAGGACAGCTTTCCCCCAGAAAGAGATTATAGGCACAGGTGTTAATGGCCTTCCTGGTCACTGCCAGGAGTGGGAGGAGACAGCCTGCCCGCTGGCCCTCAGCAGCAATGGCTGTGAGTGCCCAGTATGTGGAACCTGTCCTCTAAGAGCAGAGTCCTCAGCGTGTGTGAGTAGGTGGCCTGGCCCTTGTTTGACCCCCATGAGCTTTGGCAGGTGCCTCCTAGGGGATGCTCTGAGCAGGGGCTTCTGCACATTCACTGGTGCTAGGGAAGACAGCTGACAGGTCAGGCACTTGCCGGAGTCACTTTCCACCCTGTGAAGAAGGCAGGGGTGGGTGACCAAGAACAGCTCCGTCCGCAGGAAGGGGCAGGAAGGCGCACCTGGTGTGTGCAGAGACTCACAGAAAACACTCAGGATGACTGAAGGAATTTAAAAATCATTGGAATGTAGGTTCTTTGAAGGAAGGGACTTTGTTCACTGCTATATAAATCAGCTTTCAGTCTGTCTGTTAAGTAAACCTCTCCTAGAATTTCACGAGAGATTGACTTCATACTGTTTGTAATTTCTAAATCTAGCCCTCCTCCACCCCTAAACTGAGGCCTTTGCCCTTGCCAGTATTTTTTGGGGGGTGGCCTCCTGGTGCACCAGTGCCTTTAGGGTCACCAGCTGTAGTTCAGTATCCAGCTTGCATGTCCTTTCAGAACCCAGGCTGCTGTCCCTCGGGTCTGGAGGGGATGCGCTCACTCAGTGCTGCTCAAAGACCTGCCGAGTCCCTGGAAGGACGGGCACTCCCCTTCCAACTTCATTTCAGAACCCTTCTAAAGAGACACGACTGTCAGGCTGCTGGAGATGGAAATACACCTTCGTCACTAGGAGAACCTGGAGGACATGGCTCACCTCTGTGGGCAGATGGTTGTGCAAATCGCCTAGCACTGAGCTTGCCCCTTAGAACAGCAGCTCTGGCAGGCAAGAGGGGAAGGGACCCAGAGTAGCAGATGGGTCTGCAGCATCAGAGGAGGGGCCCAGCTGAGCAGGAAAGACTGGAGAAGACAGCTCCTTCCCCTGGGGCTGCAGGAAGGCGGGGAGGGACGGGACACAGAGAGGTGGGAAACCCAGGGCAAGGGGACGCTGCTCCTAAGAGCTCCTGACAAGACTACCAGACGCCCCAGGCCTGCAAGTATTCAACACTATCTTGTTGGAATTAGGGAAATCAATAGTACAAGCATTTTGTGTACAAGTTGGGTGGTTCATTTTGGGACGTGGCTTCATTAGTTGTGCTTGGCCCTGCCCTGAGTGGAGGTAAAATCCTTGCCGAGGTTGTGGGACCCTCTTTGCAGGAGAGTGTGCCCTGGGCAATACTGCCTCTCCCTGGGACTCACATCTGCAGGTTCACAGGGCACCACTCCCCAGTCAGCTGGGGGAAGCCAGGCCATGAGCCTGCTTTGTGGACACGTTTATCCTGAGGCCATGCTGCTGCTCTAAAGGCTTCTTTGGTGAAAATACTCCAGTGAAGGTTCTAGTTTGTGGAGGCTCTTTCACTGTCAGGTGTGTGTGGAGTCAGACGTTTGTACACACAAGTGCACCAAGGCCTTTCCCTGAACAGTGTGACCTTCAAAAGACTGAGGTCCACGTTTGTGAAGCATCCCACATTGCAGTCCAGAGAAGCACAGGTAAGGATCTGCGTGTGAGTGAGCTGTGAGCGCTGCTTCTTTCATTCATCCCAGGAAGGCAGAGGCTGCTGCTGAGATGGCAAGAGAATTGAAACCTAGAGCTGCAAGAGTTCAAGAAAAGTGAGCTCCCACCTGCCCTCTGTCATTGCAAGGCAGATTCAGAGCAGAGTGGCCCTGGGGAGCGCTAGCACGTCAGGGTGTGCGGGGGCCATTAGAAAGCCAGAACTCCTTGTAGGGTGGACTGACCTGCTCCATCACACTCTTGTTTGGTGTTAGCATCTTATGCAGGGGGTGTTTTTCATTTAGGTCACTCGTGTGAACAGAGAGTGAGAAAGTCCAGCGCATTGCCGCCGTCCAGGTCTCGAGTCATCTCGAATGATGGAGCTGGCCGCTTCTGTGGAGGCAGCCTCCTCATGAGTGGAGGCCCAAGACGTGAGTTGAGACTGTTGGACCCACGTATGGGTGTGTTGTGAATGGTGGGTGCGGGGTGGGAAGGAGTGAGAGGTGGAAAGCCGCATGCACGTGCGTGTGTGTTTGTGGTGGTGTTGGTGCCCCTCTGTGTCTGGAGCCAGTTGGTAGCTGTCCGTGTCCAGCTTGGTGCCCTGACTAAATGGTCCTGTGGAGATGCAGCCCCGTTGATCTGCGATTCATCACACTGAGCACTGTCTGGACTGGGCTCTGCAGGCTGGCTGTGCTGTTTCCTACAGGAATGGTAATCTTGTGAATGGCATTTGTGTCTGGTTAACTGCTCACTGTAGGGGAAGAGGAAATGAAGAGAGGTCAGTATGAACATAGACAGGTTTTTTAAAATGAATTTAAAACTCTCCATGTTGTGAAGAGTTGAAATAAACCAATTATGTACCTTGGGAAAGAAAGACCCGGGTTTGGGAGGGAAAGACCTGTGTGGTGGAAATATTTTTCACAGCAGGGAAGCTCTGAAGTTTCTTATCTCCTTAAAATTTAAGATCCTACAGATCTGAACATAAGATATTTGTTCCTTGAATTAAAAGTGGGAAGTGCTTTTAAAGTGGTGTTTCTCCCAATGTTGTAGGTCATCTTGTGCGAATGCAAAACTGCTGTGAGGCTTCTTTTATTTTTTAATTAATTAATTAATTATTATTATTTTATACATTCTAAGATGTTGTTGTGGAGCAGTTGGGGGGCAGGGGGGAGGGAAACAGGGAAGAAAATAGGGTGGAGGAGTAGGAAGGAGGAGGGGCATGGTCGAGGCCTGTGGCACCCCTTTCGTTCCAGCAGGGGAGACCAGGGAGCTTCCAGTGGCGGCTCAGTGGTCATCCCTGGGCTTGGTGTGGATGTTGGGGGTGTGTGGCTGAGGGCCTTGGCCCCCCACCACCCCGGCTGGGTATCCCAGGGGGCTTCTGGTCCTTCTAGGGTTCTCATAGATGTTCTTTGGTGGTGTTAGACCTTTACTAGTTAATATCAAACTTTGTCTCTGGGCTGTCGGTATTTTGTTTTTTCTTTCAGTTCTGTGTTGGATAATTTGCTGTTCTTACCACTTAAACTCTGCACTGGAACTAATTTGCTGTCCTTTGCTTACTTAAAATGGGGGAACTTCCTATGGGGACCAGCACTTGAGCTCTGTGGTTGAGCTAAATTGCTGCTTTGCTGCTGATTCCCTGGGGAAGGCTTTTTGTGCAGCTCAGGTTTTAATAGTTGACTTTATAGGTACTTCTGGGTCTTGTAAGATCTGGTGCACCTGGGTTATGTGGAAACTCTGGTCTGAGCCTGAGTCTTTTCAGCAAACTTCACCCCCTGCCGTTCTGTATTCCTGACCAGTCTACAAACAGTGATTGGAGAGCAGATCAGCTGTCCATGCTGTGCGCCGGTGTTCCCCTGGTGGGCTTGTCTCCCCCACCACCCACACTGCAAACCCTTCCCATGGGATGGGCCCTGCGATGACTCACCAGCCTCTGAGTGGCTCCTTTTTTCAGTTGTCTGTGGCTCCTCGTTTCTATGTGGGTCCGCAGGAACCCTGTTAGTGGTCTCAGCAGATCAATGATCCATGATCCAAGCAGGCTGAGAGTCTGTTCTGGGCTAGCTTCCTCGTTTTAATATTGAAGAAACGGGGGCAAAGGGATGTCCGGTGACTTGGCCAATGATGTGGTTAAGGGTGGTGAACCTGGACGAGAATCTGGATTCCCTGCTTTAGGGTTAGTGCCTCTTCATCCCAGCTGGTCCTCTGACCACCAAGAGAGTGGATGGAGAGCCAGATCCATGAAGAAAGAAGTCCCTGCATTCCAGAAACAGCCGAGTTATTTGCAAAGCCCCAGCCTTGGGCCCAGCAGTCTAGGGAGCTGGAGCCAGGAAAGATTTATTGAGGGAATTGAGTATGTCTGGAGTCCATGGTCCTCTACGCCCTGTTCTGATCAGAACCAGGATGGGAGGTGTTCAGGGCTTGGGAGGTGTTCAGGGCTCTGGATTTTGGAAGTCTCACAAAAATTTTAAAAAGGTTCTCAGTGCTTCCTGCCTCTCAGCAAGTGTGGTCCCCTGTGGTCACTCTGGAACTTCACTTCTGGTTTTGCTGGAACCAGGAGAGGAAGGTGTTGGGGTGATACAGTCTGAAGACTTGAGCTTGTTGTAAGCCCCCAGCCTGCCCCGGTCCCTCCACTGGAGGCTGGCTGTGGGCAGTGCAGACCAATTCATACCTGCACACTGGAGACATGTCCAGTGCTCTTTTGGGGCGGCCATTTAGGGCATCTAAACCAACTTGTAGCATCTGAAAAGCAATTAAATGGATGTAAGATAGAATGGTGGCAAGGAAACTGGAAGTGGCACTTGTTTACTTGTGACAGAGGAAGAGGTGGGCGAGCTAGAGAGAAAAACTGCTCCCTACCACCTGGAGGGCCTCGGGGGCTTCTGGGGTTCGACGATGGAGAGCCTGGAACCAGGCTGGGAGAGTGCGGGCTGGTGCTCTTGTCCCGTGGGAAACTTCTGGAGGTGCCTGAGAGTCAGGAAAGACTCAGGTCCTATGAGCCCCTCTCACCTGCCCTGCCTGTGCTGGTCACGAGATTGTTCAGAATCTCTTGTGTCAGAAGGAAACGTAGCATCCTGTGCCGGCTGCTCACCCATCTGCCAGGGCCAGGCCCGTGTGGGCTTCTGTTTATCTGCTAAAGGGCATTCAAAGGAGATGGGCTGCCCTGGTCGTCAGGCAGTCCAGGGGCAACTGGGCACAGAGTCTAAAGGTGAGCTTTGGAGCCAGGCCCAATCTGAGCTCCAGAAGCCTGATCTGTACCAGGGGCTCATGACATCCGACATGGGTGGGCTTGAGGACTCAGTGTGATGATGCTTCTGAGAGCTCAGAATGGTGTCTTGGTGGGCAGGGGCACTCCCTGCAGGGGCTGCCTGTGAGCAGGGCTGTCAATCCTGGAGCAGTTAGTGGGCCCAGTGAAATCCTGAGAGCAGGAGCTAGAGCACTGACCTTTCTCCACCTAGAACATCATCTCATGGTGTATTGATGACTTTGTGTCTAAGGACCAAGTCAGAATTCCTTTTGCTTTAGGGCTGGTGAAAGGAGGGCTGCTGTGACGGCCAGCTTAAAACGTCACCATCACTACGAGCCTCTTCAAGCTGCGCAGATTGGACCTGCCAAAAACAACGAGGCCTGCCCCATGTCTGCGGTGGACGTGCATGCCACACCCCACCCTGACTCCTCCTCTGCCCCTCCCCACAGCGGCGCGTGTGGTGCAGGCGCAGAAGCTGGCCGACGTGGACAGCGAGCTGGCCGCCGTGCTGCTGAGCCGCCCACCGGGTAGTGCAGGGCCCCGGAGTGCCGGCCGCGAGGCGGACGCCGTCCGCAGGCGCAAGCTGGAGCGGATGAGGGCCGTGCGTCTGCAGGAGGCTGGGGCAGAGTGCAGCGGCGGCCGCAGGACCAGCGTGCTGGTACGCCTTCCCTGGTCTCAGTGAGACCTGCCTGTCGTCCCTCTATCTTCCTCCCAAGTCCCAGCTGCAGAATGTAAGAGAATGGGACTCTTTCAGCCACTGGGGGACACTTTTAAGTCAGAATTATGTGGAGAGCTTTTAATAAAAGTGGATTCTTGGGCTTCACCCCTGGAGATTCTGATTCCAGTTGGTTTGGGGGGCACCCTCAGAGCCTGGGTTTTTAAGAAAGCTCTGCAGGTGATTCTGAGGTTCTCCAAGTTTGGGGGCCAGAGCCGTGAACCACTTAACATGTATATCTTGGGTTGTCAGTGTAATTCTGACCAGAAAAATTTCCTTTGTTGGCTGAAAATCCAAATAGACCCTTTTATATTTTGCATCTCAGAAATGGGAGGAGGGAATGGTTGCACCGTAAGGGTTTACAGAGGAAAGGAGCCACAGGGGCCTTGAGAGAGGAAGATCGTCTGAGAGTCCCTTTCCCATTAGGGCGGTTGAGTGTGTGGACAGCAAGGCCCTGGTGCTCACAGGTGGATGGAGCAGCTGGGCCCTGCCCTCGGCTGTGGGTCTAGGGCGGGAGCAGAAAGGAGGTCAGTCCATCTGATGGGGGGTGAAGAGGGCACAGCAAGAGGATGGGGGCTGGGGAGCCTCAGGGCTGGGCAGGGAGCCGTGGTGTGGGGAGGCATGGGCAGGTGCGGCTGGAGGCTGTGGTCTTTGGAGGTCCCAGCGTGGACAGCCTCAGTTCTGTCTGCCGGCATGTGGGGACACTAAGAGGCCCCGCCTTGGTGTGGTTGGGCCTGGCACATGGCAAGTCCTCAGTGAAGGTGCCACCAGTGTTGTTAGTAGCAGCATTGTTATGAACTTGGCAAGCTCTCTCTCTCACGGTGTGCTCTGGTAGAGAAGCTGATGGCTCAGCACCCCGTTTTGAGCGCAGCAATGGATCTGGAAAGTTGGGTTGATAAATACAAGAGAGTTTTCCACCAAATTCTAAGGTTCCTGGGTTGGTAGCCCCGTGGAATTTTGAGGTGAAAGTGACTCGATTTAGCAAATATGTGGAGGTTCCTGTTCCTTCAAGAGCTTTTACAACCTTCTTTTGAAGAAAGGCTAAGAATTCTACAAACTCCTCCAGTCCTTGGGAAGAGAGCTCCTGGTCTTGCACGTGTGTGATGAGTTCACTAATGCTGGTGAAGTCCTGGCCTCGGAAGGTCGTGGTTGGGGGCGGAGAAGAACTCTGGGTGGGTTTCTTTCCCCTTCAGGGTCGTTTTCGCCACAGTCAGTGCAGACATGAGGGAGGTGGAGCTGGGGCAGGAATCCTGTTGTCCAGGGTTTCTCGGCTGGAAGGTCATCTGGCCTGGTGCTGGGAACACAGACCATGGAGCCTGATCCCTGCATCCAAATCTCCGTGTGATGCCTGGGGACGGTCACTGGCCCCTCTGTGCTGTGCTTTCCTTACGAGGGTCACTCAGCCTAATACGTGCTCAGTGCCCGGGACAGTGGCTGGCCCGCAGTGACTGCTATAGATCAGTGGGAGCCACTACACATGTGCAAAGCCGCAGGCCTGTGGGGTGACCCCCTTCCCTGTGGACCCTGGCTGGGCCTGGGAGAAAGGGCTGGCAGGTTAAGCTCCTTGTGTGGGGGTTCTTGGGGCTGCAAGTGACAAAAAGCCCAGCATACACTGGGCCCTGGCTGTGGTTTCCGGCCCAGCTGCTCTGTTTTGAGGAGATGTCCCGACGCACCAAGCCTGCCTGGTGCCGATGGGTTGCCACTAAGTTCTCTTCATGTAGCCAGTGAGTCTGGATGCAATGACTAGACAGCTCAGGATGGTGCCAACTCCAGGCTGCATCTGTCTTCAGGGACTGGTTCTCCCCACGTCCCCCTGCCCTCTGTGTATTGGCTTCACCCTCAAGCTTCCTGCAGTGATGTCCCAGCAGCTCCAGGAACCACTCATGGTAGAAAAATGGTCCCATTAGACTCAACTTTTGTGTGTCATCTCATGCCAAGTGCCATGGAAGAGAGAGCTTTACTTCCCGGATGTCCTGGCCAGTGGCTCACTGTGGTTCACTGCCCTGATGTGGCAATGGGCCCTCCCTGAGCCAGTGCTGGGCCCTGCAGTGGGATATGTGGACTGCGGTGGGATATGTGGACCGTGGGGGGCCCAGGAGCCAGGGAACGTCACCCTTTCCCACCTGGGCTTTGAGTTGATGAAGAAATGACATAGGATTGTGGCAGATGGAGCCCAAAATGTCACCTCTCTCTCACTGGTGGCTGTTTATCAATGAAGCTGACATTGGGGATTTGGCTTATGTCTGTAGGCAAGTGTGCTTTCTAACTCTGAGCCTGGGACTTAAAAATAAGCTTGCTTGGTCATGGGCACCACCAGGCAGTGGCAGGCCTTCTCCACAGGTGGGATCTTTGTTATTGAGCTGACCCCTCCGGCCTGGAGTGGTGTGAGCAGCAGCTGTGTCTGCAGGAAGGTGGATCCCAAAGGAAGAGGAGAGGCAGGGCAGGGCTGTGCCTGTCTTGTTCATGCTACAGAACCTTCCAATCAGGAGACCCACCCCTCCTCCTGTGGGTGGGCCAGGTGGAGGGAGGCCAGGGGTGTTAGCTCACAGTGTCCTGTGTGGAAGGAGACAGGAGTGGGCAAGAAGTTGCCCTCCTCACAACCCCAGGTTCATGCTGTCCCTACCCATCGCGTGTAACCCTCAAGTCCACAGTACAATGGGGAGTGGCCGTCACTGTGCCCTGTCTTGGACAACCAGTGTAGTAGGCCAGTTGTGCTCCCATCTTCAAGTGGCCACACCCCAAAGCCTGCCACTGTTTCGTCCTGGGTGGACAGAATGGATCTTGTCCCCTCAGCTAGAAGTGGTCAGAGCCATGCAAGGTGGAAAAGCCACTCATGGTTCCCTTTCTCATCCTGACTGACAGTCCTATGGTCCGGTGCACCTGGCAGAGGCTCCACTACCCCGAGAAGCTCTGCTGATAAAATGCCTAGGGGGCTCACGTGTGAACACGGCCACCTCCCACTTCCAAATCCCAGGAGAAGTGACAGGCTCAGCTTCAGTCCCCCTGCAAAGGACAAGCCAGAGTTCTGGATGTCAGAAAGTTAGTCTCCAGAGTCACTGCAGTCAGAAACCATGCTTTGTCCTCAACTTTTGTGTTCAAGTCTGAGGCATTCAAGTCAGCTCATCCCTCCAACATCTCAGCCTCTCAGTGTTAGACATCAGGGTCTCTGCTCAGCCGAGTGGGTTCTTGGGGCAGCTGTGGCCGGGCAACTCCCCAGCATGGGGGTTGCCCCTTCTAGGCCTCAAATCTTGCAAAGCAGCCTCTGATGGCCCTACTTTTTAGTGTAAGGCTCACAGGAGAAGCCAGTCTCCAGCCTGTAGCGTGCATCTGTGTTGCCAGAGCCCCTGGAATTGCTGGGCACCTGAAGAAGGAGGTAGCCAAGACCTGCTGAGGCAGTGTCATGCTGGCTATCCGCTCCCTTCGCCTTGCTGGGGACTGGCTGGGTGAGCCCTGTCACCAGGCTTAGTTTTGAGGCCATTCTTTCCTCTTTTATTTGAAACCACTGCTTTTCATCTCCCCCACTGTGCCCGGGCACCAGCCTCATGGCTGTGAAGAGAGTCTCAGAGCATGCAGGGCAGGCCTCCTGCCCCCTGTGGGGTAGGCCAGCTACAGGGCAGGGAAGAGAGGAGCCAGGGTGCTGCACAGACCTGTACATGCAGGGAATAGCCAGTGAGGGACAGGCGTGCCCGTTCTCTGTCCTAACACTGGTTGAGACCCACCCCCACATTGGGGGTGGGCCAGTGCCACTGAAGCCACATGGTCAAGGAAGCAGGCAGTGGTGGTGATTTTCCAGAAGAAATTTGGTATTCTGGGGTGGAGTGGGGTAGGTGTCCAGCAGATCAAGCCCCTCACAGAGGAGAGTGTACTGGGACTGCATCCACCAAATTGGCCCCTTGGTTTGCAGGCTCAGCAGAGCATCCGTGCACAGCACTTGCGGGACCTGCAGGTCATTGACGCCTACCGCGAGCGCACCAAGGCCGAGAGCATTGCCAGTGTGCTGAGCCTGGCCATCACCACGCACCACACACTCTATGCCACGCTGGGCACGGCTGAGTTCTTCGAGTTTGCACTCAAGAACCCCCACAATACGCAGCACACGGTGACCATTGAGATCGACAATCCTGAGCTTAGGTGAGAGCTCCAGGCAGCCCCTCCCACCCGTCCCCTGCCCAGGCCTGTGTTGGGTGGAACTGGGTACGTACTGTGGGGGCTGAGCTGCTTCTTGCCCCTCCACTGAGGCCCAGTCTCGGATGGGGTGCATCCCCCACAGGGCACTCCTGGAAAGAGCAGTGTTGGCACCTCAGCTGTGTCCCTTCCCCCTCTTAGTGTCGTCCTGGACAGCCGGGAGTGGCGGTACCTCAAGGATGCTGCTGGCCTTCTCACACCGGTGGAGGAGGACATGTTCCGCCTGCAGGGCAGCCTGTCCCCCCAGCTCTATCTGCGCCCCCGGGAGGTCATCCACATCCCCTTCAAGTACCAGAGCTTCTCCATGGGGCAGCTGGCCCAGGCGCAGGTGCTGGACATTGGGCACACTGGGGTTTAGTGGCGGGGGGCTGAGAAGGCTGTCAGGTCTCGACAGTGCTCCCCTGCACCAGGGCAGGTGCTCAGCCTCTGGGCCTTATCTGCTTGCTTGTCACTCCTTGAGAGTGCTGGCACCTGCACTGTGCTCAGCAGCCTAGAGCCTTCTCTCCTTCTGCCTGTGGGTGTCTGCAAGCGGGGACCGTGTCCGCCCAGTTCTCTTTACTGAATTGGTAAAAAAAGCTTTTGTAAACCTCAGTAGAGCTAATGGGTTGAAATATTCTGGTGTTTTCTACCCTCAAGTTAGTGTTGTTTGCCCCTGTGACTATTGCCTTGGCTCCTCTACACAAGGTGGGGTTTAGGACTGGAGGTGTTGTGTAGAGCGTGCGTGAGTCAAACACGTGTGCGGGAGGTTGGGGAGGGGTGTGGAGCATGTGCCTTTTGAGGTCAGTTCTGTAGGATGAGGACCGCAGCTTCAGGTGGGCGTGAGGAACTCCTCAAGGCTCACAGATGTCCGTGCCGGCTCTTTGGACAGGCATAAGGACAGGGGCTGGGACCTCAGGCTTTGGCTACAAGCTGGGTGTGCCCTTTCAGTAGCTCCTGACAGCCTTGGCTTCCTCTCCGGTGTCATGAGGCTGGTCAGTAGCGGGAGCTGCCCGGGGATTAGAGTGGAGGAGATGAGGTGTGCAGGGGGCCTCAGCCCAGGCGGCGGCTGTTCCTGCGTGCACACATGCTGGGTGCCCGTGATTGCACCTCATGGACCACTCATGCTCATTGCTTTCTCACAGGCCTCCGCTGAGCTGCACTCCGAGGAGGGCACAGATGCCGGGTCCACTTGGAAGTCTAGCACGATGCCCACCAAACATGCCAAGGTAAAGGGGCAGGAGACAAATGGATGCCCGGTGTTCCATGGTCTCACGGTGCCAGCCAGGTGTCCTCCCTGCAGACTGAGCAAGGTGTATCATTGGTTCACTCTAATAGAGGGGCCTTTTTGGGCCTCACCCTTCTGCAATTTTCTGCCCTCCTAGAGGAGGAGCTGGGTCTAGGGCAGGACTGGGATGGGGGCAGGGGCCTTGGAGGTGGACTTTCTTCCTGTCCTAATAGGGCAGCAGCAGCTCCGTGCAGACGTTGGCGCAGCCCAACTGGGTGTCCAGTGTGGAGATGGCGCCCTGGCCACCTGCCTTGTGCAGCCATGGTGCTCTGGTGTGAAGCCCAGTGGTCCCAGCGGCTGCCGCGTCCTTGAGCTGTAGCTGTCACCACTCGTGGCCACCTCATGAGCCTGACGTGTGTGTGAGTGTGGATAGTTTCTTTCCAAAAATAAGACTAATCGTTAGTTACCTTCCTGAGGGAAGGCCGAGTTTATAAGGCATGTGCTTCTCAACAGCCTGCTGGTAAGTCACTCTCAGGAGGATCTTGAGACCCTGTTGTTTGTAGGGATTTCCGATGTGATTTGTTTTGGTGGACAAATGCCTCTTGTAGTAGTTTGAAAGTAAAAAGCAAAAACAAAACTGTGGTCCTTCTCCCCTGCCTTGAGAGCAGTATTCAATGCTGAGAACTGAGCTCAGACCAAATGTTCCAGTGGGAGGGAGTGGCACCGAGGGCTGCCCCACCTTCCTGAGGCGCACTGTGCTTGGCTCTGGCCCCTGTGCCCACCAGGCCCCATCACCAGCAAAAACCTGTTTTATTTAAATGCGAGCCTTAGCTTTGCCTTTGTCTAAGGAATATGTCTGCTCTTTATTTAGTGCTGTAGATTAACTCTCAGGAGAATGCTTTTTCCTTACATGTGTGGGAAGTCTAAACCATCCCATCTTTGTCACCAGATGTCGGGTCTAAATGCTCAGGGGCCTGCAAATAAACTGACAATAGACAGATGAGCAGGAGAAAAAACGACTTATTTTCACATGCCCATGGGAGTACTTAGAAATGAGTAACTTGCTGAATACCTGAGGTAAGGTTTATATGCCAACTTAACAAAAAGGGGGTGAGAATTAGGTCTTCAGAGGAAAGGTATGGAAGGTTCTGTTGTCTTTTTGATGCTAATGTGAACGGGCAGTCTGTTGGCTTCCTTTCAGGAGGCTGAGCTCTATTCAGATAAGGGAAGTTCAGGAAAGATTTCAAACGTTTACACTTAAAAGTAATCTTTATGTTGAAGCTGTGATCCCTTCACATGAATTTGGAGTTTTAAGGAAAACCCCAGAAATCTTACTAGATTACCCACATGACTTCAGTATGTGTCTCTGACAGATGAGGACTCTTTTTAACCTGACCGCATGCCATCATCACTGCCCCCCATCAGCACAGGTCGTCAGTATTGTCTGGTGTCCAGGCTGTGCTCACCAGCCTTTTTACAGTTGGTTTGTTTGGGTCAGGACCTGCTGTCCTGTGTGCTCTGTCCCTGGAGTCACTGAGCGTGGCTGACCATGTCACCCTTGGAGGCCATGGTGGTGGGTGGTCATCGTGGGCTCAGACGCTGACGCCCGGTGTGTTTGCTGTAGGACCTGCAGGCTCGTGGCTCACACCCGTTACTCCATCAGGGGTGGAAAATGGTGAAATTCCAATTCTGGCCTCCTTCCTGTGATTCTTCTAAAACCAGACCTTTCCCATTGGCAGTTTGGCTACTCTGAAATCAACTTTGTACTGGAAAGTCAGGGTGAATGTTAGATTCATTCCCTTTACTTATCAACTTTCAAAATACTGATGTGTGCCTCCAAAGATGGTCGGTTTTTTGTCATCTCATTGTGAACTCATGGGTTTTATATTTATATTTCCTGTTCCATGGTAGACATTATTCTTTAGATGATAAAACCGTTCTTTCTCTGGCCACTGCCATCCTGTTCAGGTTAGCTTCTGTGCCAAAAAAAAAAAAGGAAATAATTTCAAACTTAGAGAAAAGTCACAAGAATAGTGCAACGAACTCCCATGCAGTGTTCACCCAGACCTGGTTGTTATGCTTACTGCATTTACTGCGTTTGCCTCATTGCTCTCTCTATATTTTTGTGAACAGTTTGGGAATAAGTTACCAACATAGTGCCCCATTTCTCCATGGAACTTAAGAGCTGGTCTCTCCTGAAAATAATGACACTCTCCTATACAACCAAGGTGGGGCCATGAGAAGCAGGACATTGGCACTGGTGTAATCTCATCACAGGGTCACACATGTCCCAGTGCTCAGCAGTTACCTGCCTGGGCTCAGGGTGTGTCCTGTGGCCCTGCCTGGCATGTGACCCGAATTGTCCTTCAGACGTTCAGGCTGCTTGTCTCGTCGAATGCCTTCAGTGGGGCTTGTGTGACATTTGCTTGTGGTCAGATTCAGGTTATGAATTTTGGGCAGGACACCACAGACGTTTTGCTCTCTTCTCAGAACGTCATGTTGGGAGGGACACGATATTAATCTGTCCCGTTGCTGGTGATGTTAACTCTTTCATTTATTTAAGATGGCATCTGCCACGTTTCCTCCCTGTAAAATCACAAAGTATTTTATACTTAGTGATTAGAAAATAAGTATTTTGTTGGGAGATAACTCTGAGACTATGTGAATATCCTGCTCCTTATAAAACTCTTACCCTCTGTGTCTTGGCATCCACTGATGATCTTGCCTGAACCAGTACTTGGTGTGATGGTTGCCTTTTGGTGACTTTACAATTTGGCCGTTGCTTCTGCGTTTGTTATCAGTGTTCTGAGATCGAGCTTTTCCTTCATCCCGTTTATTTTATTGGTTTTTGTATCTTACTGGCTGTGACTTTCTATTCTATTAAATTTGTTACTATCATTATTTATTTTGCTGCTCATATTCATATTGTCCCTGACTGAGCAGTGGCAGCCCCTTCAAGCTGGCTCCTGTGTCCTGTTGACACGTCCCTGTCACTCTGTTAGCCCTCCCTTACTGCCTGACACAACGAGATGCTCCAGGCTAGTCTTGTATTTCCCTTCTCCATTTCTGGAACCAGCCATTTGTTAACGTTCTTTTTAGTGGAGAATGATAGTTAGAAACCAAAATCTGGTGCTCAGAGTGCTCATTACTGCTGGGTGTCATTGCTGCTAGTCCCACTGCTGCTAGTCCCACCTAGCAGAGACCTAAGAAGCGTATGCCTGTATGTGCAGATGTGCACACATACACATATACAGATCACGCGTGTCTGACATGTAGATGTGTGTGTGTGCACAGACTTCTATTTCTATCTATGTCGTGTCAAAGACCATGAATTCATGCCAGTTCTTCTAGTAGTAGTCCAGCGTCATGGGATTTATTCCTGCTGTCTTTTTTTGATGTTTTACTGAGAAATCTGGCTCCTGTTATCTTCTACAATATATTTGCTTATTTGTCCCCTTCCTTTTGTATGTAACGAGTTTGCTGATCACGCTAGTTAAGCCCCTTTGGCCCTGATGCTGCTGGCTGCACCAGCTGGTGTGCATGTATGTGCTTTTCTCAAGTTATCTCTGCCAGCCACAAACAGGACCACTGCAGTTCAAGACTTCTGAGTGGTGTTTTTGTCCCTACGTCCTTTTTGTCTTGTGGTTTAAATTTACTTAAAAAATCTTTCTCTGGATTGTTGTATAACCAGCTTGATAAATAGTTTGATTTGTTTCAGTTTGTTTTCAATATATAGAGATTCTTTTATTTTCTTTTTGATTTAATTTAAGAAATCAACTAAAAACATTTACATGAGTTCAAAATAAAAATATAAAACAGGTTATATTCAGAAGGTCTGCTTCCATTACTTCCCCTCCCCCACCCCTCCTCTGTGGGCGTGTGCATAGTTCAAGTTTGTGAGCTTGTGTGTGCGCATGTACATGTGTGTATATGTGTATGCCTCTGTGTGCACATGTTTCTGCATGTGCACATGCGCGAGTGTGTGTGTGATGAAATAAGGATAGCCATTATATCACTTATCCAAATTAAGTTTTTTAGTAACTTTTGTTAAAAACAGAGAAGTTTCTATTTCTAGCCCTTTGGTTTAAGCACAGCCTCTCTTTACCATCTGAATTCAGTGAGCTCATGCTAATGTGCACATCTGTGAAAATGGCACCCCCATTAGCACCCGTAGGACCTGAAGAGGTTAGTGTCGAGATCCTTCCAGAATGACTTCCCGTGCACACACTGGAATTATGGCTGACGTAGTTTCTTACCTTGAGACAGCAAGCCTGTTCACCAGGACTTAAGGAGTGTGCCTTACCTAAGAGAAATAACAGTGGCATGTCCACGTGCATTCCCTGTGCTGGGCACGCCTGTTCCGAGGGGACCCGAGTGCCGGTCCTGACGCCAGGCATGGCTGCTCTTTTGTAGGTCGTGTTCCGAGCAAGCCGTGGCAAGCCCCTCGCTGTGCTCTGCCTGACCGTGGAGCCACAGCCCCACGTGGTGGACCAGGTGTTCCGCTTCTGCCACCCAGAGCTCACCTTCCTGAAGAAGGCCATCCGCCTGCCCCCCTGGCGCACACTTCCAGGCAGGTCCCGTGCTCTCCCGGGCCAGTGTCTTGTAGGTTCCACGGATCAGAAAAGGTGTCTCCACAGGCAGGTGAAGTCATCGTGGTGCTGTTACATCAGCCGTGTGGCACATCATAAACTCTACCCTTGGGGTTTGAAACAGCAACCTTCTTGTCCTCTGAGATTATGGGAGCACATGTGGTAGCTGTTCCACCCACCTAAACATCATGGCCCCGTCAGATGAGGGGGTGGGCCTGGGGGTGAGGAATGCTACTTCCTCACCTGATGGCTCACTTACTTTCTGGTGGCTGCCCTTTAGACCACAGCAAGGTCTTCCTTGCCGGGTAGCAGTTCTGTTTGCTTTTTGGTTCTTCCCTTTGATGCTTCCCTGAGGGGGTGCTGTGTCAGGGTGGAGGTGCCAGTGCCTGTACAGCTGTGCCCCATGCACAGGTGCTGTGCTGGGGGCGGAGGGCAGCACAGTGTCCATTTCCCAGCAGGGGTCGGTTGAGCACCTGGTACTGGGGCCTGTCCTAGTTGGTGTTGGGACACGCAGGGCCATCTATGATACGGGCCGGTCCTGCCCAGAAGAGATCTGTTTGTCTGACGTTTCCCCTGTTCCAGGAGCTCCCATGGGAATGCCTGCTGATGACCCCCCAGTCCATGTGCGATGTAGCGACCCAAACGTCATCTGTGAGACCCAGAATGTGGTGCGTGTATATGGCCCGTCTCGGGCAGCTCCTTTTAGTGAGCCTCACCCCCATGGTCCTACCCTGTCCCACAGCCTCTTCACTGTCAGTGTCAGGCCAGGGCTTTCTTTCCAAGGTGCTAAAGGGCTGTTTTGACACCTGTGGGCTTTACAAGCGAGTTTTTGTTTTTCTGCAAGCAGATCTGTTCTTTGATGACCTGAATTTAAATTAAAAAGAGGCATGAAGCAAAGTGGGCAAAGTGAATGGTGATTAAGGTGCTTGTTAATCACGTGTGTGAGGGTGACAGTGACTGTGCTGTGACTGGTGAGGGAACTGGACAAAACCTGCAGAACATAATAGCTGAGATCAATGTAAAACCAAGAAGTCGATGATTCTCTCTTTTGCAATGAACAAAATAGTGAATTCTGACTGTACAGAAAATTAATGCATTTGTGGGGGTGGGGCTGCTTCACACCTGCCGTAGCTGCAGCAGATACGTGATTTGGGCTAGGATGGGTCGGATAGAGCTGAGAACGCAGGCAGCACTCACGCCATCATCTGGTTGGCAGGGCCCCGGGGAGCCACGGGATGTGTTTCTGAAGGTGGCCAGTGGTCCAAGCCCGGAGATCAAAGACTTCTTTGTCATCATCTACATGTAAGTGCCAGCCCCGCCAGCCCCATGGTGATCTGGGGGTGGTGGTAGAGGAAGCTTGGCGGCTGCCGGTGAGAACACAGTTGTCATGCCTGTGCTCTGCAAGGTGAGATGCCGAGTCCAGGGCCAGCAGAGACATGGGAAAGGGTGTCCTCTCTGCGCCAGTGCTGCGCAGGCAGCCGGAGGGACTTGGGCGTGTCCTGTGCCCACCCAGGAAAGAAATGAAGTAGACAGTGCCCAGGAACAACCTGGCAGCCTTTGGTCACTGCCTTCTTACCAAGTCTACAAGCTGAGTGTCTGAGGGAGTCAGGCTTGTGGCCCCCTGGGGAGAAGGAAGGTGGCTGGTCATTGTCCTGTATGCCTGAAACGCCTCTTACTTCTCCCACCCAGTTTAAGTGACTGGCATCTTTGCTATTCCTCCTAAATCCTGTCTCCCAGCCCTCTGAGGGCCCTTTACAGCTGGTGCGAGCTGGAAGACTTCCTGCAATGCTTCTGAGAACAGGGTCGGGGTGGGGAACCTGCACTCAGCACCAGGCGTCGCCCAGCTCCACTTTACAGTAAAGCCACTAGGTCCGAGTGCTGAGATGCTGACACGGGGGCTCCCGGTGCTCGGGCCTGCATGACCTCCAACCCCTGTCATGCTGCTCATGGCCTTTTCCTCAGGACATCCGGTTTGGGGTTGGAGCTTGTCCAGTTTTTGTATTTAGCCAAAGCTGACATCATTCGTCATTTGCTGGGTAGTGTCCTGGATGGCACAGCCCCACCCTGAGGGCTGTGGCTTAGGTGGCAGGTGGGTAGCCAGGGGTTGGGAGCAGCTGGGCCCCAGCCTTCTCTCTCAGCTCCGGTCTTCAGGGCTTTCCCTGTGTGACCTCCCAGCTCCCCACCCTCCGCAGACCCTGTCCACCTCCCCTGGGTTGTTGCTACCACCCTCGGGGACGAGTGCAGATGGCTCCTGTCCCGCTGCAGGGATCACTGGCTGGCGGTGCCTGTGCAGACATGGCAGGTGTACCTGCACTCCCTGAAGCGTGTGGACGTGTCCTGTGTCACCGGCCAGCTGACCCGCCTGTCCCTAGTCCTTCGGGGGATGCAGACAGTGAGGAAAGTGAGAGCGTTCACTTCACACCCCTGGGAGCTGAAGGTACCACCTTTCTGGGGCTGCTGGGTGTCCTGGCTGCTTGGAGCCTTTCCCTCCCCACCCTGGAAATGGGATGTCGGCTGTGGGGGGAGGGGAGGACTGGCTGCAGCTTGGTGGCTGGTCCTGATGGCAGCTCTTCCAGCACCTCAGCGACTGGGCTTGCTCTTACCAGAGTCTCCACTAAAGTTGCCTCTTATGAGACGTGTCATTGTGGGATGAGTGACACGTAAACAAACCCCAAAGGCCAATTTTCAGGGCTGTTGAAAGGTAAATATTAATAGGAATGCTGGAATTAGCGAAGCCACGATGACATGCCTGGGTAACGGGGGCAGCTCATGTTCCCTGCCTGTGGTGGTGCCATAACCCAGAGGTTGTCTCAGTCCTCTCTGTTGAGGTGGCACTTGGGGACTGGTTGCAGTGGGAGGGGGCCCTGCCCAGCGCAGACCTGAGACCTTGGGATGCTGGAGTCAAGTTGGGGTCGTGGCTTCAGATGTGGGCTGTCCCTGGGTGGGTTGAGCTGTGGAATCTGAGCCACCTCGTGACCTGTGGCTTCTGTGGTCAACGGGGCTGATGGTGCCTGGGCAGTTGAGGCCTGTGCCCTGACCTGCCTCTCCTGTCCTTGAAGACGGACCCCAGTGGGGTGTTTGTGCTGGCACCTCACGGGGTGCAGGACCTGCACATTGGCCTGAGACCCTGGAGAGCCGGCAGCCGCTTCATGCGCCTCAACCTGGTGGACGTGGACTACCACCAGCTGGTGGCCTCGTGGCTCGTGTGCCTTTCCTGCCGCCAGCCACTCATCTCCAAGGTTTGTACAGTGACAAGCATGCTGAGGGGACAGGACTTTCTGCCAAGGCACTGAGTGGCCCCTGCCTGGGCCATGTGATATGGGTGACAGGGTGTCACCTGGTTGTCAGCTGGTTGTGACTTGGGCTGCCCAGTTCCAGGGTCCCGTGTGAGGCTGGGGTGGGGGATTGTTTGTTCCTCAGCTTCCTCTCTCTGGGCTGGAAGCTTCAGAGAGCTTGTCCGTCTTAGCCATGGGGAGGTGCCCCCTGTCTGGGACCACACGTGGCACAGAATAGGCTCAGAAAATCCTTGGAGAAGGGCCAACAGCTGTTATTGCGAGTCTGGCCACAGCCTTTCCCTGTCGCCCCCTCCACAGGCCTTTGAGATCACGCTGGCTGCGGGTGAAGGGAAGGGTGCCCACAAGCGGATCACCTACACCAACCCCTACCCCGCCCGGAGGACCTTCCACCTGCACAGCGACCACCCTGACCTGCTGCACTTCAAGGAGGACTCCTTCCAGGTGGGGGCCGGGGCTGTGCACGGTGGGGGCTCTCAGGTGATGCCTCAGGGCAAGCACCGGGGGACCTCTGAATGGGGTGGGGTGGGGGGGTTCCTGCTATGTTTAGGAGTGATTCTGTGGAATAACAGCAGTCCTCAGACAGTCCTGGGACGGGGACAAGTGCCATCCCATACTCTGGGGAAGTGCTTCAGACGGCCAGCGGACACCTGATGGCCTGAGAGATTTAGTGAAGCTTCTCCCAAGAGTGGGAAAGAGCAGCATTACCAGTATAATACTGGAAAGTGTAGTTAAGAAAATAAGCATGCCTCCAAGTGTGAAGAACGAGTCACCCCAGTGAGTGCCATCTCTCATCCTTCTCCTGGTGCTGGAGTCTCAGGTGGGCCTCAGATGCACCCAAGGGGCCCACAGTCACTCGTCAGCTCTTGTGGCCTGCAGTCCTGTTGGAAATACACATTCCACGCCCAGTGGCTGGGCAAGAGAGCGGGGCACTCAGTGTGCATGCTGCATCTTGGCACTTGTTTGCAGGTCGGAGGAGGAGAGACCCACACCATCGGCCTTCAGTTTGCACCCGGTCAGAGAGCGGGAGAGGAGGAGATTCTGATTTACATCAATGACCACGAAGACAAAAATGAAGAGACATTTTGCGTGAAGGTCATTTACCAGTGAGGGCGTGGCCTTGAGGGGCTGCCCTGTCCCTGGTGTGCCTGCTCTTGCTCTGTAGACCAGTCCTGGCCTCTCTGCAGCGTTTGACCACAGCGACCCCCCAGGTCACCTGTGAGCTTGGCCTGTGACCATTTTTGTAGCACCTGCACCCAGTCTGGCTGCTGTGACAGTAACAAAGACCACAAGGCTGAGGTATGAGGTGCGCGTGGGACCCACTTCATGTCCCTGTTGCTCATGGAGGTTGTCTCCGCTATGACTTTGTTTTGATTTGCTTTTAGCAGAATGTATTTTATGAATCATTCCGAAATGATAAAGTCACGTTTTTCTTGCTGGATTTTGTACAAACACTGTATATTATTTGCTATGCAATGTTTTATACTGATATTATTTTGTATCTGTTTTTTAAGTTATTGAATGAAATACTCATCTTTTACACGTTTTCTCTTTTGTCAGTTTTCTTGAGTACTTTCTGCTGACGCTGTGTCAGGTTTCAGTCTCCAGCATAAGCCTGGTTGTCCCTTGAGAAGGTGTAGCCAGGGCCCCACACCCTCATGGGGCGTCCACTCAGGCCTGACCCGAGGGTGGCTGAGAACATGAGGACAGCTGCTAAGATGGCAGTGGTCGGGGAGGTGGGAGCACAAGGCCTGCTGTCCCCATTCTTCTGAGTTGCAGTGACGTGCCGCACCTGGGCAGTGACCTTACAGAGAGACACATCCCAGTGGGACTTCTGTTGGTTAAGGTTCCTTTTTCACAAAGAAAATCAGTCATGGCTGTTGTCTCTGCTGCCTCAATGCAGTGCTCAAATTGTGATGCAGTCTCTGTCTTTCAGAGAAGTGTTCTGTTCGCTTCAGCTGAGTTATGCCGGTCAGAGCTGTGGCTTTTTCTTGTGTCCCTTGCCAGCAGGGGAGTGGAGAAGCCTTGCGGGGAGGCATAGAGCAGCATCTTTGGGTCCGGGCTCTGCTTTGTGATGACACTGTACCGAGCTCCGCTGCCTGCAGACCTGGACAGCAGCCTCTAGTTTCTCTAGTGACCCAACAGGAATGGCTGGCGCGTATTTTCCTTTTTAGGGAGTTTGATTTTCTTTTTGGGAGGCCCCAACATTCAGTCCTACACAGGTGAATTGTAAGATGACCAGTCCCTGTGAAAGGGTTTCTTGGGAGTCCAAAGAAGCCACTGTCATCGAGCCCTGTGGGCGGGAGCAAGTGTCCAGCATGTGTTCACAGGGAGTCCACACTGAACTGGAAGCCGCCACAGTTAAGGAGATACAACCATGGGCAGGAAAATCAATCATTATAGATTTGTCCTTTTAATGTTTTTAAAACCTAAATCTCCTGCCTTCTAAGAAGCTCCCTGAGACACCCTGGAGACCAGGAGGTTCACTCACTCACTTCTTGGTGACTGGGCCCGCCTGCACCGTGCTCCCTGCCATCTCACGGCCTCAGGGCCATCGTCCTGGGCCTGGAGCAGGAAGAGGCAAGGCCTTCTGTGAGAAGATTCAGGTTGGGGGGCTTCTCAGAGGAGTGGGGGACAGAAAGCCTCCTGGACAGAGGGAGCAGCAGGGAGGGCCAAGGCCCTGGGGGAGGGGCAAGGTGTGCCCATTCCAAGGAAGGCCAGTGGGCTGGAGCCCAGCCCGAGAAGCTGTCCCTCATGCAAAATGAGGTCCACAATGAGGACTTTTATCTTTATTGGAAAGCATCAAGAGGCTTTTGAAAGTTTCTAAGCAGGCAGCAGGGTGGGGGATAGAGACATGATACTGGGTGCATTTTGGCAAGAAGACGGGCAGTGACGTGGGGAATGCACTGGAGCTGGCCTAGATGCACGCAGAAGAGAGGTAAGGTGGGAGACTAGACAGGGTGGTTACGTGTGGTTCAGCTGTGAGAAAACCCAAAATAACACTGTCCTAAGCAAGATGGACATTTGGAATCCCAGGCAGATTATCCCAGGCGAGGGTGGAGTGCCACCTCGCTCTGCTTGCTGCCAGACTTCTTTCTTGACATTTTGTTATTTTCATCACATTACTTCCACCTCATGTCCCAAGATGGCTGCTGCAGCTCCTGCCATCACAGCTACAGCCTAGTCAGCAGGAAGGGGCCAACGAGGGGCAGATCCCTCCCCTTAAAGTTACTTTCTGGAAGTTGGACCCACTTTTCTGCACACATCCATGTATTCATTTCCTATAGCTGCCAGGTCTACTGGTACAACAAAGGTGTGACTGTGACTTGCAAGGTCTTGTCTCCATGCTTCTGGGCTGCCCATCCATTGCTGTCCTTTCCGTGTTGCCCTAGCCCAGGCCTTGCCCCTCCCCAGCGTGTGGCATGAGGGTGAGGTGGCCCCCAGAGCACAGGTCTCGGTCTGCTGTTTGCAACGCTGCATGGCTCTCATTAAGGGTCCTGAGAATGGCAGCTGCCCATGACGGGCGATGAGCTGTGCTGGCAGAACGCTCAGGTTTTGGCTTAATAGATGATGTTAAAGCAATGCGTATGGATGTGATCATGAAGTCGTTATGTTCCATTTGTTTCTGCTGTCTTGCTGGGGAGGGTGACTGGACCATTTTCTCCTTGTCTTGCAGAAATCCCAGCCAGAAGTGTCATGCTACAGGATCAGTGACCACTCAGATAGGAGGCCTGAGCCCAGGGTGAGCAAGGAGGAGTCGGGCTGCTGGAGAATTAGGAGAGAGAGACAGGAGTCTGCGGGTGGGTCCGTGGGTCAGTGGGTCAGTGGGAAAGCCTGGGCCTGGAGCCTCATGATACAGAAGCAACCCACCACTCCAGGGCTCCATGCTCCCCAGGTGGGATGTTCTCAGAGCTGTTTGTCCTGTGGCCACACTGCGGGCAGACCCTGAGTGGGGTGGGAGTGAAGGCTATCCTCCGTGGGGCTGGTCAATGTCGCAGGTGACCTTGGCTGCCTGGCTTCTCAAGATCTTGGAAAAGGACACTGGTCCTTCTGTTGTGGTCCTAGAAGGTCTTCACTTTCCATGCCATGTGCATGCATTTGGGGCTTCTTTGTAACGATTACCCTCCCTGCAGTTAGTGATCTCTGGCTCTCTGCCACTCGCCATGCTCCTGATATCTGCTGTGAAGCTCCAGGCAGAAGGTCGGGGTTTTGAGTCCCTCTTCCAAGTGCCGGCAGGGCTGAGTGAGTGCCGCTGCGGTCCCTGGGCTGCTTTCCTCCAGCCTGGGACTTGCTAAGCTGAGAACGCTTCCTGGATGTGGCTCCCCACCCGAGGCGCTGTCAAACCCAGATAGGAATACCCTGGACTGGGACGGGCGGCGCCCACTGGAAAGTCACTTACGCAGCTTGGGTGCCTTTTAGAAGAGTGGCGATTCCAGAGGCCTAATTGCTCCCTCTCCTGGCTCAGCAGGGTGGGAGGAGAGGGCACAGGGCACTTCCAACCCCACCTCCTCCCACTTCCAGAGGCTTCCAAGAGCTGGCTCAGCTCCCGCCTGCAAGGGAGACGGGCTGCGCTGCCTGCTCTGCAGAAGCTCTTTCTTTGTCAGGTGAATTTTTCATTTTGGAGAACCAAGGGGCTGCCACTTTTCCCAGAAGAGGAGCCACCAGAGTCGCTTTGTCCCCATGCCCCCACTTAGCCCTGGCCGGTCTGTGAAGTGAAGGCTAGGGGGCTGGCTCCTCAGGCACCTTCAGCCCCAGGTGTCCGAGACAGGCTGACCATCAAGCTGGTCCACTGTTGCCCACAGGGCTCCCACGTGGCATACTCCATGACACGTGTCCGTCCCTAGCAGCTGGGTGTGCCCCACACAGCACCCCCCTGCCTTGTTACCCCCACGTGGGGAGGAGAGAACCGCAGCACCGAGTGGAGACACCCCCGGGTGTGAGGGGCAGGTGCTGGGTGCCTGGCAGTGAGCTCGCAGGGGCGGGAAGAGGTGCAGCTGGCCAGAGGAGCCACGCTGGCCATCACTTGCTGTCACTCTTCTGCCCTGGACTCATGCCACCCAGAAGCTGGCCCTCTTGGGAGGTTGTCCACAATAGGAAGGGGCCCGTCCTGTCCTGTCAGGTGGTGCTGAAGGCTCGTGCGTGCGAGGAGAAGCAGGCTGAGGGCCTGGAGAAGGGGCTTCTATTTTAGGGAAGGAGGTTGGGGCCTCTCTGAGGAGGTGGCATTGAGCAGAAGAGGGAGTGGCAGGGAACCGGCAGAGGAAGAGCTGGGAGAGGAGGGGTGAGGGGCCAAGGCCAGAGCAGGTGAGGGCTGTGCTAGGTCATGGGCCCCGTGGGCTGGAGGGAGAAGCTGGGGGCTGGGCTGGGCAGGCGTCCTCCCTGGGGTCTCCCCTGGCCCTGGTCACCAGGCCCTCGGTCACCCCTGGGGCTGCTCCACTTCCACCCTCCACATACCCCCTCCCTCCCAAACCCCCCACTTGCCGTGGCGTGCCTCCTGCTGCCTCCGCCCCACAGAGGGCTCCTCCTGCCCTGGCTGGGGCAGCTTGAGGGCTCGGATCCTGGCTCAGGGGCTGCCACCAGCCACTCAGGGAACTGTGCAGGACAGTGTGCCATCCCTTCTCCCCGGCTGGACCCCCCTGCGGGTGTGTTACTGGCTGTCCCAATGTCCCTTCATGTGAAGAGGCATCTCTGGGGGGGGGGCTCTTCTGCTGGGCACAGACCCCAGCCCAAGTCTGCTGTGTGCTCTGGGTTGCAAAAGATGGGCCTTGTCCCTTCCTTTATGAGCCCCAGAATGTCGAGCCTATGCCCTGCTCTTGGATTAGCATTTTAGTTTACTTCTGACTTGCCAGTCGCCAGCCTGGAGGAACAGCTGGCATCGCTGCAGGTCGGGTGATTTCCATGAGAAAGCCCAGCCCTGCAGCGGAGCCTGGAAGCCTCCAGAGCTGCGGATCTGCCCAATGATAGGGGCTAAGGGCTCCGAGCTGAGCGCTGCTTTCTCCCGCACAAAGACGGGCCATCTTTCAAAGGGAACGTTATCATTTCCATCAAGGGCATTTCTTAGTAGCGGTATTTTATTCCCTCCGTCCCGCTCCTCCCGCCACCCACCCTGTTGAAAGCTACTTTTAACTAAATGGCGTCAAATGCAAACCAGATGAGCTGCTTTGCTTTTCTCATGTCTGATAATGATTTAATGCTATGTTTGTCTGTATTTAGAAATAAATTAAGGCGCTTTTTAAAACTGTTGCTTTAGGTTCTAAGAGGTGGGGAAACAGCCATTATGTTTCCTTAACAACCTTTTCCCTCCCAACGGACGGGGTGGGGGCTGCTACTCTCAGCCAGCCCCGAGCGTGGCGGCTTCAGTCGGAGGTCAGGGAGGTGGCACTGAGGCCCTGATGTAGAAGGAGATGGAGAGAGAGAGAACAGAACGCCCAGTGGCCTGCGGTTATGAGCAGTTCAGGTGGGTCTGGGTCTGGTGGGGCCTGAGCATGGTGGGGTCTCCCTGGTTGTACGCAGGGCACTGCCCTTGAATCTGGAGGACGGGAAGGTAAAGAATGTGGAAACCCTTCCCGCCCGAGAAAGGGGCCGGCGATCCTCAAACAGTGGACACTGGTACCGAGCTCAGCTCCGGCTGCCCGCCCCCTTGAGAAGAAAAGAAAAAAGATGCAGAAGTCAAATGGTTGGTGTTAGAAAAGCAGGTGTATTCAGCTGAAGGAGATGGTAGCCTGTCTCATCTCAGAGTAAATCTCATAGATTTACTGAGGGGGCTTTAAAGGAGGGGATCAGGGAATGGAACATGGGAGGTGAAAAGCAGGAGAGAAAGGGACGCGAGCTGCAAGGAGTCACGTCTATGGGTCAGGTACCAGGTCTCGCCAAGGCCTTGTCTGGTTTCTGTTCTCATTTTCGCTGCTATCTCGAGAACTGTCAAGAGTCTGGTTTGCTCTGGAATAGAATCAACCCTTCTGCAAGGTCTTTTGTGTGGTGTCGCTTTGCAGTGCTCCGGCTGACTTGGCTGGTGCCCAAGGTCAGCTCCAGTCACTTGACCTTGACGACTTCTCAGAACTCTACGAGTCTCAAAGAAAGACCTGTTAGCTTTGCAAAGGACTGATTAGTTTCTCAACCTGTTTTCCTATTTAACAAGCAAATATAGTCAGGGGTGGGAAGAAAGAGTGGAGAGAAAAAAAAACTGTCCTTTTTAAAGTCTCTCGCCCTGCCCTCACCCCCCATAGCCCAGGTGGTTTTAGGTCCCGACATGGCTTCAGTCCTGTTCACTCCAACAAAACTTTACTAGTTAGCACATACCTGCTGGCGAGTGCCACACACGCCCCTCTGGCTCCCCTGACCCCAGACCAAAGCCACATCTGAGCAGGTCCACGGGAGGCTGTGTGGGACAGGGAGCTGGTCTTCCAGTGCTGCCTCTCGCCTCTCCGGGGCTGCCGTGGAGGCTTGGAAGCCACCTGCAAGTTGCAGAACAGATGTGAGGAGAGTCACCCATCTGTAGAGGGTTGAATAGCGTCCTCCAAGACTCACGTCCACCTGCAACCTCAGAACGTGACCTTATTTGGGAAAGGGTCTTTGCAGATATGATTAAGGGAAAGGCCAAGAAGAAATCATATTGGATTAGGGTGGTCTGTAGATCCAGTGAGAGTGTCTTTATAGAAGGCAGAAAGAGGTGCACAGATGGTTATGTGACAACCGAGGCAGAGGTTGGAGTGATGCAGCTACAAGCCAAGGAACGCCAAGCACTGCCGGCAGCCACCAGAAGCCGCAGAGGCCTGGGACAAAGTCCCCTCGGACACTTCAGAGCCCCGAGATGGAGCCAGCCCTGCCCACACCTTGATCCTGGACCTCTGGCCTGCACACTGAGAGAGAATACATTTCTGTTGTTTTAAGCCACCCAGTTTGTAGCAATTTTTTGCAGCAGCCCCAGGAAGCTAACACAGAAGGAGTCTGGGGACCCATGTAGTCCTGGGGAGTCTTCAGTAGTCCCATAACCAGCAAATCAAGACTTCTAGTCCTTGAGGGGGAAGGCCTAGTGTAAATCTAGGAAATGACCCCGTGACGGGGCAAACCTTTGGTGCGTGTAGTGTGGCCTCCAGCATGGCCGTCCTCGCCGGGGAGGACCCTGTGGCCGCACAAGGCACACACCAGCCATCCTGAATCGATCTGCAACTCAAGGTGCTAAAGGTAAATTTCACGGTGAGGATTCTACCTTGAAATAACCGTGCACCAAAGTGATGTGCTTCTCTCCAGAAGGCAGAGTGACCAGGACGAGGGCTGTGGGAACGGCTAAGTCTGCAGACTCTGCTCTTGTGGCTCACATGGGCCCGGGATGGGAAGACAGCGTGTGAGTTCTCACGGAAAGGTGAGGTCTCCGAGACCTACAAGCGTGGGCCCTGGCTGCAGGGTCAGGCTGTGCCATCTGCAGGGACGGTCTGTGCCATCCACCTGCCCTCCCAGCCACTCTCCTTGCTGTCGCGCTGGCCCTCGAGTCCAGTGTTCAGGGCAGCCATCACCACCATCACAAAACACAAACCTGATCCTGTCACCTCCTTTGGGCAAACCCTTTGGTGGGGAGGACAAGACAAGGATCCTGTCTGGTGCCTGAAGGCCCGTCCTCTTCCGGCTCCATCCCACACCCTCTCGCCCCCCACTGCCACAGCTCCCTGCTTCCGGGCAGCCCCAGGCCTCAGTCTGCTCTGTCAAGTAGGGGTTCTCGTGGCTTCTGCTACATAAGACTCTGTGAGGACAAATGAGCTAACCAGCTGCAGAGCTCAGCGCAGCAGGTCCTGGGTGGCCACTGCAGGACAGCTCCCGATTGCTCACTGCCCCTCCCACCCGACGCCACCTGATGGCAGTGTCCCCTTGGGAGGGATGTCCTTTCACCCCCTGCTTGCAGGCTTGGCTGATGGCATGTGGGCAGGAGTGATACCGCCTTGTCCAGGCAGGTCTTTGCCCTCTGCCCCTGGGGTCTGTCTGCAGGGCGCTGAGGAGGAGGAGATAGGCTGTCCTCCCAGGTGGTGGTCTTGGTCTCCAATTAGCATTGCCCTCTCTCGCCCAGCCGACCTCCCTGCCTGGACGGACCTGGACTGGCCTGCCCTCCCTCTCTGGGCCAGCAGCCTGCAGGAGGCTCCTTGTGGCTGGGACCTGCGTGGAGGTGGCTTGAAGGTTGAGTCTGGAAGGCAGGTGCCCCCATCCCTTGGACCCGGGGATGGGCATGGGGGGGTGTCCTCCTCAGTGTCCTCCCTCTGTGTCAGGAACGAGACCAAGCACCAGGAACAGGCTGCTGCGTGGGCTGCTGCTCACACAGTGAAGCTGGGTCTGTGGCTGTGCGGGCGAGTGGGTGGCCGGGGGAAGGGTCAGCCTTTTGCAGAGTGCTGTGGAATTTGGAATCCTCGAGTGTAGGTAGTTGTCAGGCTTTCTGTTCACATTGCTGACCACCTACAGCGGTCCCCTAAATGATACAGCATTTAGGTTTTTCCCCTTAATTCTGCTTGCCAAGAGCTCACATGCACTGGCCTGTTTTTGCAGTGAATGTGCTAGACTTCCATTGGACCAACGCTATTAGTAGAGATTTTTTGTTTGCAAGGGACAAACCCTCAGCTCAAACCAGAATGAGCCAAAAAGGCAGCTGTGATTGACTCTCATACCTTCTGGGGAAACTCAGTCTTCAAGTTGGCTGGATCCAGGTCCTTGGATGATGTCATCAGCAGCCTGTGTCCACACGCTCTGCCTTTTCTGTGTCAATGTCACTCTCAGGCAGGCTCTTCCCCCAGTGCAAAGATAACCATCCGCTTTAAAATGCCAGCTGTTGTTTCCTTGAGTGGAAGTCCCAGGCCCTCTGCCTCTGGTCAGGTCACAGACACACCCCTGAACCTGCGATGGTTTCTGTGGTGGTCCAGACCTGGAGCTGGAGGGGGTGGTCAGAGTGTGGTCAGACCGAGAGTTGGGGGGGAGGCTGGATCCCCAGGCTGGCTGTGAGGGAAGAAGGGGCGGGTGCAGGGCAGGCCACACCCACAGAGACCTTGGAAGGAGGTGGGTGTGGCCACAGGGTGGCTGAGGTCTCCTCGGGAACTTGCCTCTGTGCTCTCACCCCCAGATGAAGACAATGGACGGGGGTCTGTCAGTCCTCTTGCTACTACTCCCTCCCCTCTGGCCTGTTGTGGGGTGAGATGCAGGAGACTAAGGACAACCTGTGGACACCTGAGGGCCCAGACATGCCAGCCTCGCCATGCAGCCATCACCCTGCACTGACCAGACGCTGCTGGCCACGATGTCCCCACCAGACAGCAGAGCTGGGTGATGGCCGAGGAAGTGCCAGCCTCCTCTTGTGCTCCCCTCTGTGTGGAAATAAGGCTTCCCTCTACCCTTCTCTCTTTCAGACAGGAGTCCCCCAAACCCTTGAAATTATGTGCAAAATTCTGTATGCATAGGAGGGAGGATCTGCAGCCTTTATCAGATTCTCAGACATCTCTGCTCCGAGCTGGACACCCCCGAGTAGCCCAAGCTAGTGCAGTTTTAGCAAGACACCTCCCTGGACTCCCTCGGTGGACCGCCACTCACCCGAGTGACCAGGCTGGAGAGCTGGCTGTGTGGGTCCAAGGGGGCAGTCCCTGAGTCTCCTGGGAGTTTACATGCCACGGGCAGCTGTCAGCAAGAGCAATAAGCACTTCTCTGTCTGCACCTGCTGCCATCTTGAGGTGTCGCCAGGGGCCCCTGAGCTAGTCTCCTGACTTCCCCCTGGGTCCCCCAGCAGCCGGGGCAGTGCAGGGCCCACCAGTGCCTCCTCTCTTGTTCAGCCAGAGTCCGTGAGGTGGCCTGAGGCTCTTGGCCACTTCTCCTGTCTCATCTCCACCAGCTCCTCCCTGGTGCATTGGTTCTGGCCACCTGTTCTCCTGCTGTCCCTCGAGGACGTCCAGTATTCTCCAGTGCAGGGCCTTTGCATATGCTGTTCCTTCTGCCTGAATGCTCTTCCTCACGCCCTCGTGCCTTGCTTCCGGGCTTTAGTCGGGAATGAGGGTGGACATTCCCTTGCTGGAGAGGCCTCCCTGCATAGCGCCCTTGTTACCTGTGAGTGTACCTTGTTGTCAGGTGAGCGTCAGCCCATCAGCTGCTCCCCCCCGAAGTCCTGAGGCCTCTGGCTGCTGAGTCCCGCATCGGTCTGACCATAACTCATGAATCCCCTCCCCTCACGCAGCCTCAGCTCCCCCACCTTTCCCCCACCTGCACCTTCTTGTCCCTCTGCCTGGAAACTTCCAGCATGACCAGCTCTTCTCGTCCCTGTGGTTTCGTCACCTAGAGAGGCCTCACCTGGCCACCTGTCTGAGGTAGCAGTTCCCCCGTGATTGGTCACAAATATGACCACATATTCTATGCTTCTTCCATCAAGGAGGGTCTGTGTCCCCACCCCCCGGGGTCTGGTCACCCGTGGTTACTGGAACGTGGCCGGTGTGGCTGGCATGGCATGTGGGCTTCACAGCTGGACATGCCCTGCTTGCTGCTCTGCTCTGGGGTTCTGGGGACCTCGAGGCCACCATGGGGACAAGCCCACAAGAACCTATGAGAGGATGAGAGCCCATGGAGAGAGGTCCAGGTGCCCAGCCATCCCTCGGCCATCCCGTATCAGGCAACCCTGGCTGATGACAGACACAGCGCCCCAGCCAGAAGAACTACTGCCCGCTGTGCCCAGCCCAGATGCCAGCCGGCAGAACCACGAGCTGAATATGGCCTGTGCTGGCAGCCCCTGAGGTTTGGGCTAGTTTATTACACAGAAAAGGACCTGGTGCACCGTCTTCAGGTCACCCCTCTCTGCCCGGGGTTGTTCCCGTCTCAGTCTGTGTTTGTTCACCTCCTTGTCTCCCCCGCTAGAGTGTCATGTTCGTGAGGACATATCTTCCTTCCACCACTGAACCTCAACGATGCTAGTCTACATGCGGATCAATGGAAGGAAAAGAGCAGGGCGTTCGGTGACCCAGTTCAGCACGCACTAATAACCCAGCTGGCACCTGTTAGTACTTGGGATGCATCGGGCCTTGCTGTGTGCTTGTGGTGAGACCTTTTCATCCTTAGTGCCCTGCACGGTGCCGACCCACCCACCTACTAAGCAGTGCTTATTAGGGATGAGGTCGATGGATGGGTGAGCGAGTGAATGCGCTTCTCCCTGGCCAGGCCGACACCTTCCTGAAGCTTCCACTGCCCTTTTCAAGGGGCAGAGGCCCTGCCCACGGCTGCCAGCACTCACTGCCCTGCTGTCAAGGCAGGGGCAGGCATGGAGCCGACCGTGCCCCAGCCGCGGACCAGCATGTGTCGGCTCAGCCTACTCTTCTTCTCTCGGGGAAGTTCTTCCTGCAGCAAATCCTGATTTTAAGAAACTTCAACTAGAGAATGTCCTCAGCCATTTGATGTTTGACAGGAGAACAGAAGTCAGGTGCTTCTGTGGAGGCTTCCAGGGACCCCTCGGCATTGCTGTGTGAGCCCAGCAGAAACATCCTACTCTCTCCCTGGCAGGGAAGCCTCCAGAAGTTCTGTACAGCCTGGAAAGCAGCCAGGAGCTGCCGTCATTCAGTTACTCTCTTAATTCTATGCCAGAATCTTCCAGTAACTGTGGAGGGGACACAGGCAGTTCTAATTAGACATGAGATACAATGTTTCTCACAATTAGGATGGTTCTCTTCTAAGGTGATCTGATTTATTTTTTATGGAGGTAAAAATATAATTAGTCGAGCGCCTCTTTGGAATACTAATTGCCACGGGGCCAGCCCTAGGGTAGCGAGCTCCTGGAAGCTGCTGCCGTCACCCCAAGGGGCTGAGTTCTGAGAGCTGCAGTCACTGGTCGTGGGAGCGGTGTCCTTTGCCTGTTACATTCTGCAGAAATGTTTTATAGAAATACAGATCAGTAACTTTTGCTGCTTACTAAATTAAGCATTAACTTTGAGTATTTTCACCCAGCCTGTGCAGCTCTAGGGGCACCGTTTGCAACAGGTGTGCCACGTGCGCACCTGTACATGGTAGCCCTGACCTCACAGCCCCACCTCCCAGCCTCTGTCCCAGGAACCTGTGCAGATGCAGGCTGTGCCCTTTCTTTGCCCTGATTGAGGGAAGAGCTCAGGAATTCGGCCTTTGAAGGAGTAAGACAAGGTCTGCCTGGTGTCAGACCCCTTTACGCCAGCCCTGATGGTATGGGCGGATGGGCTCTCCTGTAGGTGGCAAAGCCCGCATGTGAATTCCACCCAAATTTGGCTTGGCTAGAAGTTTCCTTTCCACACATGGCCACCTTTTGAGCAGGCAAAACCAAACTCCAAACCCCTGGCCTCCTGTATTCCTAACAGCTGATGGGCTCGCAGTGCCCTGGGACTCCCACCAAGCCTGAGCCCCCACTAACACCCTGCTTAACAGGCCAGGAAACTGAGGCTCAGAGAGGCTAAGTGACTTGCTCCCAGTGGCACAGCTGCAAGCCCAGACCACCCATCTCCAAATTCTGGGTCCTTCCCTGTCTGGTTGTGATGGAATACCTGGTGCCAGGAACTGGAGGGGCAGGAGTGTCCCACTCATGTCACCAGGAGATGAGCATAGCATCCCCCACCCCCGACTTACTTGCCATCCCCTGTCCCTGGTTTCGTCTCCTGCCGACAAGTGTTTGGTCATTTCCCAAGCATGGGCAGGTGCCCTGAGGTCCGAAGCTCGGGGACCTCCTCTGTCCCTACCCACTAGCCCCAAGTGATGTGACTGCTACTTTCTGGGGCTTGTGGCCTGGGGAGGGGTCTGACTGCTTGCTCTCTTGGGTCAGGATGAATCTGTGAGTCAGACCTCAGGAAAGATGCTCACTTGGGTTCTTCCCAGAGGCAGTCTCCTTTTCTTCTTTTCTGTGGTTACATAAATAAACCCCCAGTCTGGGTGGCAGCGAGTCACAGCTTTGCTGGCACCTGTCCCCACTCCCCCTGCTGTTCCCGCGGCTGCTGTGTACTGCAGGCTCCGTGGAGGCAGGAGCAGCCAGGCCCTGCTGGTGAAACAGCTCCATTGCGCAGCGGGAGGGAGGCCCTGGCCGCTGCTGTCCAGCGGATGGATGTGCCACCAGGCGGCTCCGAGCCTCTCCGAACCTGTTTCCTTGTCAGCAACCGCTGATAAGCCCCGCGACTGCACAGGCCATTAGAAGAAGCTGAATACGACGTTGGTGCCTCCCAGATGTGAGCATCATTGTCATTGTCACCAGGCAGGTCTTGGCCACCCCATTGCCCATAGCCCGCCAGCTGGGTGACTTCGGCACCCTTCTGAGCCTCAGTGGCTTCGCCTGTAGGTGGGGATGACAGTGCTGCTGCCTTGCGGGGTGTTGTGAGGGCTACTGATGAGGTCACCTGCCAAGCATCGGGCGCCAAGGGAATGGGGTCCACTAGTTACCCCCCCCCCGGCCTCTTGAAGGCTCAGCCGTGGGTGCCCCGTCCACCAGCACTCTGCTCAGACCTCTGGCTGCCCCTGGGAATGGGAGGGTGGAGATGGGAATTTCCCACAATTCTGAGGCCTGTGGTCTTCAACCTGGTTTCTTAACATATGCGTCTCGGTGGCCCCTGGGATCCAGGGTCCTGGGTTGAAGCCATGCCATAGAAAGCCACAGCCGGGCCCAGGCCCCTTTCTTGAGTTTCAGTGACCCTGTTCCGGGTCCCAGCGCCACGTCCTGCCAGCTCTCTGCTCTTGGAGGGGCCTTGGCCTGGGAGAAGCGCCCATAGCAAGGGGCATGTCACACTCGCCCTGCAACCCACAGGGCAGCTGTGTGTAGAGGGACCCAGGCAAGGTAGTGCCTAACCCAGCACAGTCACTGGTTAAGGTGGGACTTCTGGCACCACCAGAGCAGTTGTGATGGTTAATCTTATGCATCACCTTGACTAAGCCATGGTATGCTTGGTGATACACGTCTGGATGCTGCTGTGAGGGTATTTTTTAGGTGAGATTAACATTTAAGTCAGTAGACATTGGGTAGAGCAGACCACCCTCCCTAATGTGGGTGGGCCTCATTTAATTGGGTGAAGCCTTAACAGAAAAGACGAGGTCCCTGGAAGAGGAGGAGCTCTGCCTCCATCTGCCTTGTACTCCAGCTGCGACCTCAGCTGTCCCCTGCAGAATTCAGACTTACCTGCCCCACAATCAAGCGAGCCAGTTCCTGAAAATAAATCTCTCTCCATCTGCACGCGTCCTTTGGTTGTGTGTCTCTGGAGAAGCCTGACGACCCCAGCAGTGCAGGTGTGTGGGGAACAGGGCAGAAGCAGCCCTGGGAAGGTCAGCTCACACCTGGACTAGCCAGAGAGCCCCATCACACACAGTGAAGCCTCGAGAAAGGCCAAGTGGCTAGTGGCCATCAAGGACCAGCTTGACAGCATCACACTGGGAGGGACAGAGGCATCCGAGCAGGTGGCCAGGTGTGGGGCACAGCCTAGCAGGTGTCAGGTGCTTGGGCTGCCAAGCAAGTGGTGAGGGACATGTGTCCCTGCAACAGGATGCAGAGGGAACAGGGTGGAAGAGTGGTCACCCGGTCACCCGGCCACCAGAGCACAAGCTGCATTTCCCGATGCTCCTTTCCCCCTTCTGCAAGCCCAGAATGCAAAAGCCACCTGGACCATGAGGTTGAGGGCCACACGGGAATGGCAGGACAGAGGAGCTGGCCCTGACACCATGGGGCTGCCGGGCCACATGACTACCTGTCGCTTCTTATGTATCCCCAATACTCTGGAGCTGGGCGGGGTCGGGGGGATGACTGAGGCCTGAGGTTTGGGTGACTCGTCCAAGGTCACTGAGTGAGGGGGAGGGAGAGAAGGTGTTTGGATCCGAGTGAGGTGGACCCCATGTCGCAACTTGTGCTCCACACACGGAGGAGCAGAGAGGCCTCTACGCTCCCCGCCGGCCCTCCCCGAAGCCATCAGGCAGGGTCCCCAGCCACAGTCCAGCCGTGGACAGCTTTTAAGAGGCGGGTTAGTGTAGGGCGAGTTCCGATTCATCACCCGCAATAACTCCTTGTGACAGGAAGCTGGGAAAACAGAGACAAAAATCAATGAGGATTTAGAAACAGACACTGCTGGCAACAATTTATTTCTAGAAGCAGCATGGCCCAAAAAAGATCTGGAGTCGGCCCAAGGGAGGCCTGGCCAGACCGGAGAGAGGAGCAGGGAGCAGTTGTCCCGTTCCCGAGGCTCCCCTGCTCGCTCCTGCTCCATGGGGCCTGGTGTCCAGCCGTGCCAGCTCCTCGGGCTGGGCAGCTGCTGCTGCAGATGGTATGGCGAGTGCCACCCAAGGCTGGGAGCCCCCTGGGGAGAAAGGGTCCAGGCTTTTAGGGTGGGGACGGGGGTGGGGGGTCAGGACGGATGGCCTTCTCAGCACCCACAGATCACCCAGGCATGTGGCCCTGCAGGCCAGCAAGTGGGTATCTGTGGCCCCACCAGGAGGCGGTGTCACTTGGTTTGTGGGTTTGTTCATTCGATGGTGTCTCAAGGATCTCTGATGCGCTGGGCAGCGTCCACCCATCCCAGACACGTCCTGTCATCTCTGTATCGTAGCCACGTTGTCCCTCAGCTATAGGCCCTGGGGTCAGTGTGTTAGTGGAGGTGAGCCCCAGGCCCCCTGGAAGTCAGGCGGGAGGAGCCCTGGGGACCGTGGCATGGACTGGGAGGGCACTTGCCTCTCTCCTGCCTTGGGTACCAGCAGGAGCCGCTCATTGCTTTTCCTGCACCCCAAGGCCCACCCTGGCTTGGGCGAGATTTATGCCCTGAGGGGGGCAATGTCACTGCTCTTTATGGCATGTTAAGTGGACGAATGGGCACCCCCATCAAGGTACATGCTGGGTGCCTCTGTCGCTCCAGTTGGATGGGAAAGTGACAGCTAATATTTCTGAAATTAATACTGTAAAGACTGCAGTATATCAAGGGCCCTACACAGGGTTATTAAAGTAGATTAACTGAATGATTTTCATAGAATAATAGTATTTCTTAAGGATTATGGATGCGCCCTGGTCTTTCCTTAGCTACTGTTAGTCAGAAATGTCCAAAGGTGAGTCAGCGTCAGCGCTGAAGGCTGCAGAGTGAATTACGTTTCCGGCGAGAACACAGAAGCTAACGATGGGTCAGGTTCAGACGGACAGCTCCGAAGTCACGTGGAGACAGAATGTGATTAGAAGCTGATTCCAGGTCCTCCCCTGCAGGTGGAGGAAGCGGCGTGTGCCCAGGGCCGCAGTGGAGGGCAGTGTGGCAGAGGTTTGCCCTCCTGGGTCTTTGGATTTGTCACCTTGGACAGGCTGGTTGTTTTCAGTCAGTGGCTGCCCCTCAGGGACTTCTGGTGTCCAGGTGGGATTCTGCCTTGGCTTTCTGCAGTGCACAGAGGCTGGGTTTGGGGAAGTCACCTGGGGGGTGACGCCCTCTGACTCCTGGGGTCTTTTCCGGGTAGAGGGAGAAGCTGAGCTGGTCCCATGCACCTGCAGAAGGCATTAGCTGGCTGGGGCAGGGGTGACTCCCTGGTCCACATCCCTTGAGGGGCACCATCCTCCCCTGTCAGCACCTGGCTTAGGAGACGGGACCGGTTCTGTCCCTCTCGAGGGTCTCAATCCAGGTCTGTGAGAGGCTGAACCACCAGCCCCTTCCCGGCCTCTGAGTGCCTGTGGTTCTGAGTTTCACTTTTGTGCAGGAAGTGAGTTGACCATCATTGGCGAGGCCAGGCTGGGTGTGTGACGGTGGTGGGGACACTTCTTCCCCACCATGTGACCCATGCAGTCACCTGGGCTGGTGCTCAGGAGGGCTCTGCACTCGGTTTGATGCCCGTCTCTTGCCATCCTCTCATCCTCAGTAATCCTGTAACAAGGGGCATGATGTTCTATGTTGCATTGGGCCCTGCAAACTGGGTAGCTCGTCCTGTTTCCCACGTTGGGACAGGGGGGCATTGCCAGCCCGGTGGTAAGAGTCCTCTGATTACAGAGTTTGGGAGGAGCCCAGGCCTGCGGCTCAGCCTGTCCCTTGCCCTCTCTTTGGGACTTGCCAGCCAGCAGTGGGCCCATGCTCTGGCCTGCACGCCCCTGCCTGTGATGCCCCCAGGTCTGGGATGAAGGCTCAGGAAGCCAAGGTTGCTGCAGGAAGCTGGTGTCTCTGAACTCACCCTCCCCAGTGTCAGCCGGACGTTGTCTGCACCCACTGGATGCTCCCTTTGGCTCCACTGGTTCAGAGCTTGTGGGTAAAAGGGCAGAGTATGAGACAGCTCCATGCCGCAGTCACGCTGCAAAACATCCCCAAGCTCAGGGCTCACAGCAGCGGCATTTCGTTTTTGCTGATGGTTCTGAGGTCGGCTGTGGGGGACTCTACTTCAGGCTTCAGGTCACGGTCAGTTCGGCCCCATGCGGATCGCATTCTGGGACCAGCAGCTTCCCCGGGACTCCTCTCAGGGACGAAGCACAGAGGGCAAGTCGAACCCCGGGCACATGACGCCACAGCGCGCCACACCTGCGAGCTGCTGGGGCGGGCTGGGCGCTGGGAGCCTCTGCAAAGCCACACGGTGTGGGCACGGGCAGTCACGCTGCGGGGGGCTGGGGTTTGAATGACAATCTGATGCGCCACAGGGGTCTTGTGTGTTGACCCCGTCAAGCCCCACACGAGAGTCAAGGTTGGGCTTCTAAAATGTTTAGAAAGGTATTTGTAAAGTTTTAATTTATTTTTCCTTATTATTATTTTTTATTGAAACACAATTGATTGTACATATCTGCGGTGTACAGTGTTGAATGTCCATACCTGTGTGCAATATGTGATGCTCAAACCAGGATAATTCGTATATTCAACATGACACAATAAAATCATTTTTCGTGGCCTGTTACCAATTTCTTGACAACCCCACCTCCCTGCTTTCCCACCTCTGGTAACCTTGGTTCTGTTCTCTCCTTTTGAAAGTTCAACATATTATTGTGATGATTGTGTCTTTCTTTTTTTATTTGTTATTTTTATAGCTCCCACTTGTAAGTGAGGACAGGCGGTATTTCTCTAGGAAGGTCCTGGGACCCTGAGGTCAGGTAAGTAGTGAAACAACTCTTTGAAGACCCACCTGGGGGGGGCTGCTGATGGAGTGGGGCTGTTGAGAAGTCTGATATGGGGACTTTGGTTTAGACAATGTGGCCAGCTATGCTGGCTTTGGCCAGGGCCACCCCAAGGAAACTTCTGGTGTCCCAAGAGTGGAAAGACTAAGACAGGTTACTCTTGATGGGCAGGTGAAAGATGCACGTAAACAGACATGCACCCTTGTCACAGAGCTGTGGGCACCCTGAACAGGGCTGCTGGCCCGGCCTTGGGATGGGGTGGGCCGGGTGTCTCTGGAGGTGAAGGGCTGGTGCTGAGCTTTAATGGGTTAAAATGGGTGGGGGGCTGGGAAGGGGCATTCTAGGCAGAGGGACCACCAGGGCTAGCAAGTTCACCTAACTGAGCTTCATGGAGACACTGAGAGAGGCTCCAGATCTCAGCACAGCCGAGCGCTGTGGAGCTGGCTGTGTCCTGGCCAGGGAGAGGTGGACTGCAGGGATGTCCAGGCCCAGGGCCCACAGCCAGGGGGCAGTCCATAAGGACCCCCACTCCACAGACTGCAGGGAGAGCTGTTGCTCCAGGGGCCTGGGGTCTTTCTGAAGATTTGTTACCTGCGGGTGGGGATTTGTTACCTGCGGGTGACTGGGGGAGGCTGTTCCGCACACCCCAGCTTCCCTGGAAAGTTTAGGCCAGCTTAGCAGGCAGTTAAGGCCCTGGCTGCTGCATTGTGCCCGGACGAGATGCATAAAGTGTAACATGACAGCTTTAATTAGAGAGGGCTTTCTTTCATAAGTACATATGGCAGTTAATGAGCGACGAGCTGCAGGCTGGATTTATCGCTGGCCACTGGCCATGAATCTTACTGTACAAGAGAGGAGGCAAAGAGAGTGTCCTGGAAGTCCACCTTCCCTTCAGCAGTCCCGCGTACAAGTGGGATCCCAGGAGCTGGAAAAACAGGGCAGAATCCTTACGTTTGTTCAGCACGGGGCTCCGAGGGGCTCCCCATCCATGAGTCAGGCTCAGCCTTGGATTCCCTGAGGGCAGGGACTTGTCCCAAGACCCCGCAGGCTCCTGACTGATATTGAGAGTTCTCCGAGTGAGCCTGCTGGAAGGGCCACCTCCACTCCTCCACCCCTGTCAGTACCCTTCCTGGTGGCATCAGGGCTGCCTGGGTCACCTCACTTCCTGCCTCCCCCAGCCTGGGAGAACCTTGCACAGGCAGAGGCCACCTGTTCCTGCCTAGGGCCCAGAGAGGACCCTGTGCGTGGCTATTAGTCTGCTTCTACCACATGAGCTTTAATTAAACCATTAACTTCTTCCAGACCTCCACGAAGGCAGCTCAGTCAGAATCATGCCTCGGAGCAACCTCGAACCATCAGTGGGTGAAAGGACAAGCAAAATGTGGCCTGTCCACACAGCGGAGCGCCTTTCAGCTGCAAGAGGGAATGAAGGACTGATGCATGCTACGACACAGAGGAACCTCGAAAACGTGTGTGAGAGAAGCCACACGCGGAAGGCCACATGCTCATATGCGTGGCCGCATTTCTGTGCGGTATCCAGAGCAGGCAAATCCACAGAGTTGGTAAGTAGATGGCAGTTATCCAGTGCGTTAGCTAATCAGGGTTCTCCAGGGAAACAGAGCTGGTAGGATCTTTCTGTCTGTACACACATAATTCTGTGGAGGAGAAAGCAGCTACTTGGAAGGACACCACGAGGTGTCCAGCTGGCGTGTGCATGTGCGTGTGCGTGCGTGTGTGCGTGCGTGCGTGCGTGCGTGTGTGTGTGTGTGTGTGTGCAGCCTTTCTATTAAATATTTGAACCTCAGGAGGTTGGAAGCAGAGGAAGTTGGTTTTGCAATGTTATAATAATCACAGGGCTGCACAGTAGGCAGATGTGGGCTGGTGTGCTGGGAAGAGGGACGAGCTGCGACCCAGAAGGCTCAGGCTCCAGCTGGGGCTGTCCTGGATTTCCTGTGTGACCTCAAATGACAGAATTCACGTCAAGCTGGTGCAGAATGAGGGCGTGTGTCAGGAGGGAGGGGACCTTGTGCGAGTTCTGTCCTTGGCCTCAAGGGGCTCGTAAGATTTCTAGGAGACCCTCGACTCTCAGGCCGTGTTTTCTGAGCCGTTACTGGAGGTGAGGCCACCCCTGGGTCTCAGCTGAGGGGCAGCTGTGTGGTGCGATGTCTTCAACACCTGCTCTTGGAGCTTTGGGGTCTGAACTGCCAAACAGGATCCTGGTTGGGCTCCCTCTGGCTGCAGCCCCCAGAGCAAACTGCAAAAGAGAGATTCCAGGGCAGTGGCCCGGGCCTTGGAGCATCCTCCCCTCCCTGGTGCCAAAGTGGGACACATGCAGATGCACCCCCAGCAGAATCCAGACACCAGCCAGCTTGCCTGGGGGAAGATGGGGTCTCCCGTGGGTGCTGATCTGGAAGGAGGGAACCTGATCTTTATTCTGCTCAGGGCTGGCTGATGGAGTTGTCCCCGATAATGACACCATGCTCATATCGCTCCCTGCTTACTGTCTGCCTGTCTTATGATTCTCATACCATTTCCTCCATATCAGGAGGAAAATTAGATTCTGGTGACAATCAAATGAATTCACAGATGGCACATTCACCCCCGCCCCCCAGGACAGCAGAAGGGGAGACTGCAGGGCTCATGTGAGCAAGGAGCCAAGGGCACGGGTGGGTGGGCTGTCCTTCCCCGGCTGGCTCCTCTGCCAGGGACACGGCCTGGAGGGTTTCAGCCCTCATGCAGAACCCCTAATAAATGTCCCGCTGGCAGTGCCCAGCCCAGCCATCCGGAGTCCGTCTCCTCCTTGGGGGTGCTGGAGCGTGGACAGGGCAACATTAGAGTCTCTGACTAATAAAATACAATCACGTGTTTGGCTCTCACTTGCCTCTGGAGAGACATCTTGAATGTGGGGTCTGTCACTCTGGAGCGGGTTTGGCCACAGAAATGATGAACTGTGGCTTCCTCCTCTGCGTCCCAGCGCCACCCGAGCTCTCACTGGCGATGGCATTATCCTGTCCCGCTCAGCTGACTTTCGTTATCAGCCAACGGTTAAGCATATGAACAAGGCAGACGCCAGGGTCACCAACTGAAGGGCTCCTGGAGGGTCATTCCTGGGATTTCATGGGTCGATTAAAAATTTTTCTTTTTAAATTAGAGAACCAGCGTGGAATTGCCAACTTTTTATTTGCCAAGTAAGGGCACTAAGAGAATTCCTGTCCAAACCAAACTGCTACCATCACTGTCCTGTCATGGAAGAAGGAACACTTAAGCCCTTCCACTTAGGAAGGACGAAATCCAGAACCTAGGCTGACGCTCAAACTGGAAAGCATTTGTTGGAGGAAGCTGCTGTCCGTTGCTTCCTGCCATTTCTTGGTGGGGCTGGTGGAGACCTCACTAGTGATGGGCCCAGGTAGGGGGACGACCTGCCCTAAGCCTCAGTCCCATGGTTTGGGCAGGCAGTTCTTGGATGGCTCTGGAAGGAAGTAGATGGGATGGAGGCTGAGGTGGGCCTGGACCATGGGTCCAGGGGTGTTCCTGCTCTCAGCTGGGCGGGGCTCAGACAGCCCCGGTACTGCCCTCAGCTTTTTCGTCCTTGTCCTGTGGACATCTGTGTCCTGATGCCGGGGGGCAGGATGGGGAGCGGGGAGGGGCTGCAAGGCATGGCTCCCCCGGGGCCTCTGCAGGCACAGAGCTGCCCACCTCCGCCCAGAACGCACGCGGATTTCTGTGCTGGTGCTGGGAAGGGGTGGGCCAGACTTAGCCTCCCGGGCCCAGGGGTGCTGCACACGGGGAGAAGCGAGGCAGATTGAGTGCTGGCGGGCTCCTGCTGCCTGGGAGGAGCGAGAGGAGGCTGGCTGGGATTCTCTCTTAAGTGGGTGGGGAAGGAAAGGGGACTTCACAGGAGACTTCAAAACATACCCTGGAGCTGCCTGACGCCTCCGAAGCCTGAGAGGGTTTGCACAAACCAAAGGAAGAGCTTTGGAGCCGGCGCACTGGAAGATTTCCTGGTCCAAAGTGTGCTAAGGCTTTGCTTAAAAATGTTTTTGGGAGGAGGGGAAGGAAAGCAGACAAGAGTGTGCTGGGACCAAGGTAAGCACTTGGGATAGTGGAGCTGATGGACCGGGTGTTTGTGGTCACTGGGCTCGTGTACAGAGTGCAGGGACGGACCTGCAGAAGGAGGATTCGCCAACCCCACACTGGGTGAGACATAGGCACCTAGTGGCCGGGGCAGTGTCCAGCTAGGTGGCTTCTTTCCTCGGCCCCACTTATTTCCCCAGTTGCAGCCAAAGCCTTGCTCCAATCCTCTGGAGAAGAACCACTGTCAGAGAGCCAGCAAAGTGACGGGTCTGGAGGAGCCAGGGACCTCATGATGATGACTGGCTTTCCTCCGTGGCAGAGAGGATGGTGGCTGGACAGTAGACAGTGGAGGACCTGGAGACCAGGAGGAGAGAGGGCAGAGTTGGGCAGGGATGGAGCAGCTGGGCAGGCCTGGCCTGGGAGCCAGCACTTGGCTTTGTCCATCTGGCCTCCGGCTTCTCTTCAGACTTGGGGGTCTGCCTCTGCTGGTTTCCTGGCAGCCTGGAGACAGCTCAGGACCCTTCCGTAGCTGGGGAGGGATCTGCAGCCAGCTGCTGATGGGTGGGTAGGACAGCCGGTGGGATCAGCAGCCATGGTCGGTGTCTGACCTTCTCTGTTGCCCTCACCTGAGATGGTGCCTGCAGTTGGCTGGAAAGTCTCTGTCCTTGGGTGGTCTTATTCCCCTGCAGAGTAATCTTCCTGGGGCCCTGGGGGAACCCGCTGCCTTCCCCAGAAGAATGGCTGGATTGGGTGCTCTGCTGGCTGCATGCCCTGCCATCCTTTCAGACTTCTGATCTGTACTGGGAACCTTTGTGAGTAGATGGGAATTCAACACATGTGAACGGAAGACCCCTATGGCCCAGCACTGTGGTGGCACTGAGCTCTTCACGGAGAGGGTCCCCCTCCTTGCCCTGGATTCTGATGCTGGGTGATTAACTCCTCAATAGGAGGCGGGGGATGGGGCTTTGGGCCTGTGCTCTGATCCAGGCTGGATCAGTGGCTTTTCCTTCCCAGGCCTCGGGCTCATCATCTGGGAAATGTGGGGGTAAGCAAGATTTCATTCCATTCTGCCCTGGTTTTGGGAGATGTTCCTTTCAGTCCTGGGTTTGACCTGCTCCCCTCATTGAATTCCGTTTTTTTTGCTTGTCTCTGGGGCTGCTTGACTTATATCTCCCCTAACTCCTCCTTTGCCTGGGAGCCCATCCCTGTCCTTGGGACTCTGTCTCCTTCACTGCTTCATCACCACTCTTATCATTACATCATCACCACCATCATCACCATCGTCACCACCATCACCATCATCACCATGATCATCACCATCATCACCATGATCATGATCATCATCACCATCATCACCATGATCATCATCACCATCATCATCACCATCACCATCACCATCACCATCATCACCATGATCATCATCATCACCACCATCACCATCACCATCATCACCATGATCATCATCACCATCATCACCATCATCACCATGATCATCATCATCATCACCATCATCACCATCACCATCATCTCCATGATCATCATCATCACCATCATCATCACAATCATCATCATCACCATGATCATCATCATCACCATCATCACCATGATCATCATCACCATCATCACCACCATCATCACCATGATCATCATCATCATCATCATCACCATCACCATCGTCACCATGATCATCATCATCACCATCATCACCATCATCATCACCATCATCATCACCATCACCATCATCACCATGATCATCATCATCATCACCATCAGCATCATCACCATCATCACCATCATCATCATCATCATCATCACCACCATCATCACCATGATCATCATCATCATCATCATCACCATCACCATCGTCACCATGATCATCATCATCACCATCATCACCATCATCATCACCATCATCATCACCATCACCATCATCACCATGATCATCATCATCATCACCATCAGCATCATCACCATCATCACCATCATCATCATCATCATCATCATCAACATCACCATCATCACCACCATCACCATCATCACCATCATCATCACCATCACCATCACCACCATCATCACCACCATCACCATCACCATCATCACCATGATCATCATCATCACCATCATCACCATGATCATCATCATCATCATCATCACCATCACCATCGTCACCATGATCATCATCACCATCATCACCATCACCACCATCACCATCATCATCACCATCATCACCATGACCATCATCACCATCATCATCACCATCACCATCATCACCATGATCATCTTCATCACCATGATCATCATCATCACCATCATCATCACCATCGTCACCACCATCACCATCATCACCATCATCATCACCATGACTATCATCACCATGACCATCATCACCATAATCATCACCAACCATCATCATTCCAGGCTCTGGGCTTGTTTAGTGGTTAAGGACTCAGGTTCAGGAATCATACTTTCCTGGGTTTTATTTCTGGCTCTTCCACTTGCAAACCTGGTAGCCTGGAGCAGAACTTGCCTCTTCTCACTTTATCTTCCTGTAAAATGGGGCTGATGCCAGGGATTAGAGGAGATGGCACATATCAAGTACTTAGTCCAGGTCTGGGCACATAATGCCAGTTAATTCTTACTATCAAAATAATCCTCAACAACCCTGCAATGATATGGTGGCTCATAGAGGTTGAGGTGCTTATCACAGACTTGTGGCCATTACACATTGGAGCTGGGGTCAGAACTCAGACTAAACAGCTTTCAAAGCCATGCTTATCACTGTTCTCTTAGGCACGCTACTCTGAGTGCTGCAGACAGACACTCTTACATCACTCCCTTGAAACCTCATGTCTTGGAACAGCAGAGATACTCTGATGAAAGAGAGGACCATTGAGTTTCTCTGGAAGGAGCTGGCTCAATGGAAAGTCTGTCAATGGCTTCTTCTGGGGGCAGGGACGGGGCTGGTGGGAGAGATGGAAAAGCAGGGAGCTGACATTTCCCCCTTTCTCTCGCACCTCATCTCATTCATTCACTGGGGATGGGGGCAGGTCAGGAGGGAGCACACTGTCCTATTTCTGACCTGATGTCACTTTCCTGTTGGTTCCTTTTCCAAGGGAAGGAGTTTTCAGCAGCAACAGATCCCTAGAACTCAAGATTTGAAGTAGACCTCAGAGATGCATAATATTTTGGGAAGGACAGAACCTCTTTAAGAATGAGAGAGCTATGGTGGCCAGCCTCCAAGTTGGCCTCCTGATATTCATACCCTCATGTGGTCCCCTCCCACACTGAATAGAGCTGATCTGTGTAAACAATAGAATATTGCAGAAATGACAGAATGCGACTTCTGAAGCTCAATTATAAAAATCATTGGCTTTGGCTGTGCTCTCTCTTGCATCACTTGCTCTGGGGAAGCCAGCCACCATGTTGGGAGGATGCTCAAGCAGTCCTGTGGAGAGATCCACATGCTGTGCAACTAGGTCTCCTGCCAAAAGCTAGCAAGGAATTGGGTGCCAAAGAGGAACTCCTGCTAACAGCCATGTGGGTGAGCCATCCTGGAATAGAGTCCTCCAGCCTCAGGCAAGCCTTCTGATGAGGAAGCCCTCCTGGCTTACAGCTTGACTACATCCCCTGAGAGACCATGAGCCAGAACCATCCAGCAAAGCTGTTCCAGATTCTTGATCCACAGAAAGAAGATAATGTGAGATAATAATGTTTGTTGTTTTAAGCCTTTACATTTAGGTGATTTGTTATGCAACAAGAGTTTACTGATGTGGTGGACTCCTGCCCCAGAAACACACTCATGCCCACTTTTGCAAACACTTTCAGGACATTCAGGGAGCTTCTGGTATCTAGAAAAAATCAAGTTAAAACTATCAACGTGCTCTGCTTTCAACCCCTCCAGGTGTGGCAGCAGACACGGAAGCCCAGGGCTACCCCATAGATGGTGGCTGGATCTGAGTGGGTTCCCTGAAAGACCACACACATGGCCCCACATATTTTAGTCACTCATGAAGCTTGTAAAATTTGTGGCTAAAATGAAATGCGGTGCTGAATGGTTTAAATGTCACTGGAGAAGCCACTGGGTGTTTACTGGAGGGGCTGTACTAGAGATAATAAGTCTTTTCATGTCTTCTGAACAAAACGTTTTGGACTTGAGAATCTCAAGTTGCATTCATTATCGGCAAAATGAGAACAACATCACGGCCACTATCAGCACTGTAGAGTTATCTGGTCTTGTAAATGCTGCGTGGGGGGCTGGGGCTGTGTGCTCAGGAGAGCTGGGCTGTGAGCTGTACCATTGTGGTCCTGCCTGCCCCTGGCAGCACCCAGCCCAGCCGCATCCTTCTCAGGGCCCTGGTTTCTGGCAGCCCCTCTGAGGCAGCTCTGGCTCACTGCAGTTGGCAAGAGGCTCCTCTGTTGTTTTACTTGTCTGGCATCTGTTCCCCTTTCTTCTGGTGGTAGCACTTCTGGTTATTTTTTCTTTTAGCAGAGAAACCCCCTCCTCCACTCCCAGTCCGTGGGGGTTCTATGGGCTGGTCAACCCTTCTCTGCCTCATGAGCTGCCTTCAGGAGTACACATGGTACCCAGACCCGGCCAGTAGGAGTCTTCTGTTGAGCTCTCCAAATAATTGGATGCATGACCCAAGTTGACCCAAGGAGCTTCAATCCTGGGACTTTTGCTAGAATTGTTTGGAAAGAGAAATCTCTTTTTTCAGATCTTGAAGCTGGTGGAATGTGGGCCTACAGCGACAGGGACCATCTCGAGGAGTGAGCCTGCCTGGGGTTGAAGCCAGCGGGGAGGAGGGCAGAGCTGGACAACAGAGAAACTGAGTCCCGATGACATCATTTGAGTGTCAGGGACCAGCCATTTTAGACTTCTCCTGGAATTGTCAGTTACATGAGCCAAAAATGTCCCCTGGGATGGGACAAGTTGGGTTTCTAGCCAACTAAGAAGAGTTCTCGAGTCAGTCAGGATCCCTGGCCTGGAGAAAATCTCTGTCATTTGGAGGAAAGAGCCTCGGGGCATTGAGGGAACTATCCTTTGTTTTCCATGGGGTGTCACAGCAGCCTGTGTCATGGACCCTGAGTGCTCATATTTTTTTCCATCATGTCTCTGGGACTTGGACTCCTGCCCAGCCCTGGCAAGTCTCTGGGCAGGGATAGAGGGAGAGCGACAGTGACTAAGGGCTGTAGGGTGAGGATGGGCTCAGGGAGGGCAGGTCCTGTGACACCTGTGGCTGGTGCCAGGGAGCGGGTAGACCACATTTACCTCCCACTTTAGCCTTTGGTCTAGCTCATGAATCTGATGTCCAAAGAACATAGAGCTCAAAGCCTCAAAGACCTTTTAAAAACTATTTTTCTGGCAGCTGGCTGGTATGGGGATCCTAACCCTTGACCTTGGTGTTCTAACACAGCACTCTATAAAGTTTTATTTTTTTTTTTAAACTGGTGATTTACCATTGAAATATTTGTAGAGAACCTGAAGAAAGGAATCCTAAGTGGGAATTGGGAACTAAATTTTCTAAATCTATTTCTATTGCTCCCTCTCTCATGACTGCTAAATCTAATACCATCGCCCGATGGAACCCAACCTTTGATTTCTAAGCTGCAAATTAGTGTAGAAAGATCCCAGTGGATCAGCCAGGGCCACTTGCAGAGGACAGAGTTTACTCTAGGAGTTTTGCAGAAATGAGTTTATTATAGGGTATGTTATAATGGTTCATAAATCTACTGGGAGGTCTGAAGAAACAAACTCCAGTCTGAGCTTTTAGGAATGATCAGGAAGTCGTTTCTGTTAAATGGCAGAACCCCTGCCACAGCCAAAACCTCTGCCACAGGCACCAGAATCACAAATATCTCTACTCTGAGCTGAATGGACCACCCTACTATCTGCCCCCCCCCCCCCCCCCAGGCCTTGCAGGAATGCATTCCGTTGACAGCAGAACCTAATGCAATCTGGAGTTTGAGCTGCAAGGGAGTCTGGGAGATGTAGTTTTAACCACCAGCCTCTGCAGAGTAGGATGGTTCATGACAAGGGGCTGGAGTAGCTTCCGGGCATGCCAATGCATGGCACCCTCACGGTCCTCCCTTCACTAATCAATACCCCCCACCCTCACTTCTTCCCACACTTTGATTTCTAAACAATACCATTAGCAACAAGCTGCTCCTGTGTAATGTAGTACAACCACCCCCACAAAAGCACAGTTGTCCTCACCCTTCCCTGAACTAAAGGACCCCAAATCCCAACAATTACTATGACCCAAATTCTAAAACCAACCACCTACTGCACATCCAGTTTAAAGAATAGGGGAAAGGGAGGGAAAAAGGAAATCCAGGATAGGTTCCTCAGGTATGCAGCTGGCCATTGGTTTTTGGAACTTCTCTCTTCTACTGCTTATTTCATGTTCTTTTGTCCCCAGTTGGCAGCTCAGCTGGTTTGCATTCTTAACCTGGTGGCTTGACTCATGTCTTTATCCCTGTTGGGTCTGAGCTCTTGGTGGTCCTGCTTGAAGGGGTGTACTGTAGATTTTCATCAACACTATCTGAAGACATTGCAATAACAAGAAGCAGCTCCCCAAATCATGGGGGTTCCAGAACATTCCCTTCATCCCCACTGAAGGGCAGCAGCCCATTTCCCCCTTGACATCCAGGGCCAGTTACCCCAGCCAACATGGCACCATGATTGTGTCTTCTCTTGGGCACTCTAAGAGCCTAAAGTTGTGGGGATAGGAAGCAAGAATTTAAAATTTTGCATAGTCTTAAGGGGCAACATTCCTTGTTTCCCTGATCTGGGTGTCTGCCTGGGGGAGAGAGAGCAGAGCATGATGTTTGCTGGTTCAAAGGATAGGCCACATCCAACAAGGAGCTCTCAGCTTCACGTGCTGTTGGCTTCTATCTGTACCATAACTGAGTCTTCATTGGTCCTTCCACCACGCTCCACTGTTCTGGATGGCTAGCTGCTTTTGGGTGACAGTTGCACAGTATGACCAGTGAGTGCCATGTGGCCTCCCTCCTTTGCCTGTGGAATGAGTTCCTTTTCTGGGAGCAAGGTTGTGTGAGATGCATGGAAGAAAGTCAGCAATTCCATACACTGGCAGAAGCATGGTGAATAGGGAAAGCAAATCTTTATTCAGAGTGAGTGTCCGTTCCAGCAAGGCTAACTGATTAACCCCTCCTAGATGGGAAGAGCCTGGTTCTCCCGGGCATGTGCCCTTGTGGGGACTTAGCTGACATCTCTGCTGCACTTGGCAAGGGTGGTAGCCAGACTTGCACTGGGGAGGGAGAGCAGGCCGCTGAGCTCACACCATCATCTCCATCTCTGCCTTGGCATCCTGTGAGCTCACTGAGCATGCGCTGGGCTGGCTGAGCAAAGAGGCTCACTGACATCTCAGAGTGGTTCAGCCTGTCCATCTGATCGCCGAGAGCCTGCTCTGCAGTGGGGACCAGATGTCCTTGCTCTCTGTGCCCACCCCGAGAGGCCTAGTTCCCAAACCTCCTGGTCCTCTGTCCTACAGTCTTGCTCTTGCCAATCTGTGCCATTGGGCCAGACCTTCAGGCATTTCTCCCATTTGCTGTGCATGTGTCTCCACCTCTCCTTCCAGGACCCAGCGGAAAGTCAGCTGTACCATTGGGGGTCCTGCCAACTGTGACAGTTTCCTGTTTCCACTCCCCTCCAGAGCCTCCCCAGGGTGGGGGCTGTGATGTGGCATCTGTGCCAGCATCTGTGTGGAGTCTCAGGCTTGAAGTCCTTTGTCCTCAGTTAGCTAGACAGAGGGAGACCCATGATGGGTGGGTGGAGGGAGAGGTCACTGGGCCATTGAAGTAGGTGCCCTGGGGGATGAATCCCCTCCTGATGCAATTTCTTGTGTTTTCAGGACCTGCTTGAACCTGACCTCTTTTATATATCTTAGAGGGGGGTGGGGGTCCTGCTTGGCATGCCCTGGGCTTGGCCAGGTAGACGGGATCCCATCCAGTTATACCTCATCCATCGGCATCCCTGGGGATCCGTGACTAGAAGCAAAGTCTCTATTAGGTGTAGTTGCAACTGCTGAACTGTGTCTCTAGTTGAAATTACTGTTTGCTGAAGAGGCTGTGGCTCTGCTTCAAAACCCAGGGGAACTGCACTGTGATTCTTCTGTTGCAGCTTGTCACAGGCTCTCTCCAGTTCCCCATCTGCCACAGACACTTTGCGCCCTGCTGGATCTCAAGGATCATAAGTGCCCAGAGGCAAAGCTGCTTGTACTGCAGCCCAGATCAGCCAGGGAGCCTCCTGCACTGGGCTCCCCAGAGGAGGCAGAATCACAGGTTCCTTGATGAACGGGTGGGAGTCTGTGCCTCTTTCTTCTTTAACCTCTGGAGTGGGTATCCTAACATATCCCAGATCAGGCCCCTGAATTTTCCAGAGATCTGTGTCCCACTTTCTGGCACACCTGGGTCTTGCCAAGGTTGCCGAGTGTCTGCCCAAGATTTCCTGCCCCAAGATCCTGTCGCTTTTGGGTCAATGTGGTGGAACAGCACGATGTTCTGTGGGATGCTGGGGTGATGAAGGACCCTGTGGATGGAATTAGGACTCGGAGACAGAGAGATGACGAAGCTCCAGGGTAGGACAATGGAATTGTATGGCTGCCTTTGTCAGGGTTAAGCAAAACCTCTGTACATGTGACAGAGGAAAAAAGCACCCACCACATCGATAGCCAAGTATGAGGTGCATCAGTAAGGAGATGACATCTGGAGCTTCAACTGGAGTCCCACCTGGGTAAGACTGTTGTGGTCCCTGACACTCTCCAGACCTATCTGCCTTTCGCATGGGTATGGCAGGTAAGTTTCAAGGGGGTAAGAGAGGAGTCTCCCAAGTCTGAGAGTGACACTGGGAACTAATCTCCACCATGGAGGCCAGGTTGCTTTTATTCACTAATTTGGTAGGAACAGGTAGTTCCAGAGACTTCTGTTTGCCCCTTCCTGCTATAATGACCCTCCCTGCGTGGGTTGGGGCCAGTGTAGGATTCTGCCAGAGGTTTGTCTTCCAACCACAGTTAGGAACTGCAGAACAGACTGCATATGGGTACGTGGGCCCTCAGGGCTCATTGTGAGACCACCCAGATTCCAAGTCCAACATCATGTGACCTTCACAAGTCCCCACTCTGATGGGGGCCACAGTAGATCTGGGGTCTCAAGGATTAGCATTAGTTCAAAGCCCTCCCCCATGGGCAGCACCCTGGCAAGTGGCCACAGATCCTTTAGGGGACTGCTAGGCAGAAATTCGACAGCACACATGTTCAGAGCTGCAGGAGGTCGTTTGCAAAAACAGCCACTATTATTTCCTGTCTCCATGCCCCCTTTGTAATGTGACCTTGCAGCTTCAGCCAGCATGAGGTGGGGTCTGTTTCCCCTTGAATCTGGACTGGCTGTGACTTGCTTTGATCAGTGGAATGTACTGTAAGTGACATTGTGCCAGTTCTGAGCCTAGGCTTCAAGAGGCCTTGCCTGCTTCTGTTCTTTCTCTTGGAACCCTATCTCCTCCGTAAGAACAAGCCCATGCCAGCCTGCAGGAGGATGAGAGACCACATGGAGCAGAGACAAGCCGGCCCAGCCGAGGCTCCAGGCCAAGCCTGGCTCTTAAGCAGAACTACCCACTGACCTAAAGATGCGTGAGCATCCGTAAGTGATTGTTGCTTTAAGCCACTAAGTTTTGGAGTGGTTTGTCATGCAGCCATAGCTAGCAGATACAGGTGGTAGCTCTGGGCCGATCCCTAGGGAACCTGGCCTCCCTTTTATTCAGATGGTTGAGGATCCATGAACCGACTCTGCTGTGGGAATTGAATGAGAGGTTGTGACTTCCTTGTGGTGTCTCAAGTCAGGCCTCTGTTCTCCAGGCCTAGAGGATATTTTTGGGTTATACAGATCAAGCAGGACCGTGGCAGGCTGTCCCCCTATTTCAGTCCCAGTGACCTCACGATTAACTGACCGCCACTTAAGATCCCTAAGAGAGAAGCTGTTCTGATAAGCATTCTGGCTGCACTGCCCACTGGGGCCACCGTCCCCCCAGCCTCTGGTGGGTCCATGTGGCCACTCTGAAATCCCAGGTAATGGCTGCACCTTTGTGTGAGAGTGAACCCCCGCCTCTGTCCCTCCGGTGCCAGTAGAGCCTTTGTTCCCTTCACGTCGTCAGCAGATGACAAGCCTCAGATCTCACTGCTACAGTGTGTCGCCCACACCCACTCCTGGCACAGGCTTCTGTGAGGCCCAGGCTTCCATGGAAGAGAAATGAGTGTATTCCAGTTAGTCTGAGTGTAAAGGGATTCATTACAGGGCACTGAATGGCCCCAGGAGTCACTGGGAGACCTGAAGAAACAAACTCGAGGATGAGTTTCCAGGAAAGACTTTCAAAGCCACGCCACAGAACTGGACTGGCGAAGGGCCTGCTGCCCGTGAAGGTCAGGAAGCTGCCTGAGGCCAGGTGTGCCCACCCACCCAGCCCAGTTCCCCCACAAGTACATTTGGTCGGTGGACTCTACATGCTGAATTGCAGCTGCAAGGGGTTCTGGGAAGTGTAGTTTTTAGCTTTCCAGCTTCCATAGTCCAGGAAGGCACAGATTGCGAGAGCCAGTGATTCCCTGTATCCACACATCCAGTAATTCCCTGCACAATGTGCCTTCCTAAGGGCGCACGAACTACATCCCCGTTGCCCTGCTTCCGTAACTTGTGCCTGAACCAACGGATTGGTTTAGGGCCAGCCGGCATCAACATCTTTAGCTACTACTCTGATTTAGGGTCATTGTTTACCACTTGGAGTTTCTCTGACCTTTTGCAGTCTTCTGCGATTTGTCAAGTTTGTTAAAAGCTCATAGGATAAGACTGTCTGCTACTTGTATCAGGCTGAGTTTGTCTGGGTTTTTTTTGTGGGGGAGAGGATGGCACACTGCCTGATTTTGAATCCTAGTCTGTCACTCCTGGATGTGTGACCTTGGACAAGTTACTTTTTTCTCAACCTAGTTTTTCATCTTTAGAATGGGCATGATTATATTACATACTTCATAGGGCTGTTATGTTAAAGTAGGTAATGCCTACGAAGCCTCTGGCACACATAATTGGTACAGAATATTCATTTAATAAATGTTGATTTTTGTTTATTATTATTATTCTTGTAGTTAATGTTAAGGTACCTGTCCTACAAGTAATGGTCTACATCATTATGTCACTTAAAATGAAAATCTCATGCAAGTAGATAGTGAGAACATGTTAAAGTTTAATTTAATTCATTAATGAATGAATCAATGAACCAACAGGAAGTTAAAAATAGCTGGTTTGAAGCACAAGTCAATGGGTTTGTACGTCAGCTGGGAAAAGCACACTGATGTGAGCTTGGTAAGTTAGACTCAAAACTGGTTAACGGCCCTGAGGGCAATAGAACTGTGAGCTTTGGGGCCATCTTCTGCACGGGGCCACAAAACCACGCCCTCTTACCAGCTTCTACAGGTTAAAACCCTTAACCTTCCAGGGCTGCAAACTGTCCGGGCTCTCAGCTGTTAGGGGAAACTAAGCTATACGCCCCAAGAGATCTGCGGCTGCAGCAAGCTTATCAGAAAGTGCAGGATGTCAGGAAAGCAAGAGCTCATCGTGTTTCCTTTTTCCAAGCTGGGATGCATTTTTATTAACAATGTGCATCTGTGAAGTTCCTACTCACCATATGGAGTTGGAGGAAACCCCCATAAGGTGACTACTGATTCTGCTGCCTTCAATGGAGCCCATGCCTTGGGTCTTCTGGGTTTTCTCTGACCTGGGAGAGAAGAGAGAAGCTACTGGAAAGAACAGCTTCTGTGCAGTTGGCGTCCTGTGTTGGTCACCCCTGGGCAGAGTTAACATCCTCTGGTTCTGATGAACCCCTGGTTCTTATGGGTTGGGGGGCAAGGATGTCATAGCCGCTGGGGCCGGCCACTGTCTGGTGAGAGAAAGTCTTGGCAGGTGGTGGAAGTATGTTCGTCAACTTTTGCCTTCCCTGGTCATTTTCCAACCAAGCTGACACATTTCTCAGCACCTCAAGGCCACCTGAACATGTTCTGGAGAATTTGGACGTGTTTAACTGAGACACTCACAAAAGCATCGAACGCCGGGCTGGTCACAACACCGGGCCGGTCACACAGGGTGAAAAGTCAGAATGGCAGCCCTCAGGCCGGCAGGTGGGCTAGGGATTCCAGCATCCCTGCTTTCTGCTTTGGCCCGGCCCCCTCTTCCCCGCAAAGCCACTAGGAGGTACTTGGAGGAGGCGGAGAAAAGCAGGTCCCTGCAGCTGCAGGTACGGCCCGGCACCCCTGCGGTCTCATGGACAGCCCCGTCCTCTCCCAAACCCCAGACCCAGCCTCAGATCCGAGCACTGAGTGGGATGAAAAGCCACATCTGCCAGTGTCCGCAGAAGAGGAAGCTGGCGGCGCACTTGGAGGGAATTTTATACCAGAAGGTATAAGGCAGGTGAGCAAAGGCGGCTCCCCAGGTGTGCAGGCTCCCGACCAATCAGATCTGTCTTCTCGTCCCCAGGGGGAAGGGGTGGGGGAGAGGGGCCCTTCCCCCAGAACAGCTGGGCCCGACTCCACTCCTTTCACACCTGCCCGTGGTTTTTGCCTTTCCTCTTAATGCCTACACCATATTATTACTGTTCTTTAAATGGACTCAGCTTTTTAGCTAAATTCATTTCAAAAGGGACATGTGTATGTGTGTTATTGCCCTAAATGAAACACCAGAACCCTTTCCCAGAAACAAGGTAACTGCAGAAAGAAACTTAATGGAGATAAAACAATGTGTTTTAACCGTAGCCAATACAGGCTATTACCTGAGAGCGGTCTTTGTTTTGGTTTATTTTTCCTGTCCTCCTCCTCCCCTCTCTGTCCCCGTGTCTGTCTCCCTGTCATTAAGAGGAGATGTTAGCAATTAGCATGGGTCAGAGAGAAGTGGTGAAGACAGACTCATACCAAGCTGAGGCTTTGGACCCCTCAAGAGAGATCTGATCGGTGGGGAGCCTGGACACCCGAGGCGGGGGCTCCTTTGCTCACCTGCACAGGATTCAGTGTGATTTAGAGCGTGTCTAGCCACCCCCTCACCCCACACCCCAGGTCTTCTCTGTGCCTTTTATGTCCCGCACTTTGGGAACTTTCCCCAGAGCCACCCACACCAGGAAGAGGACGTTTCCCGAGCCCGTCTTTCTCTCTCCTCCTCCCACCCACCATTGCTCATCCCTGGTCCCCTCATGCCACTTGGGGGCCATTTGGTTTTAGCCTGTGTAGGAGTTGCTCTTTCTTTCTGCTGGGAGTGGGTTCTCTTTAGAGTGCTCTGAGACACCCCTTGTCACCTGCAGAGGCACCCTTAACTGCGGCTCACTTAGCTCCCTTTGGGCCGGTTCTGCTTTTCAATGGTTTCTCACAGCATTGAGAGACATCGCAGCCTTTCCTGCTGCAACGCTGCCTCCTGCTCTTCCTGTCCACCACGAGCATGTTGGAACATTTTCAGGTGAAAGCAAGCCAATTTTACAGTCCTTACTTTCCAGGCTAGAAACCTGGTTTTCAGCAGACACCTGCAACATGCAGAAATCACCATCCTCAACAACAAAAGCCATGAGCCCTTTTGCTCCTGTCGGGAGCTAGACTCCGAACCTAGTGCTTTCTGGTTGTTGTCTCCTTAAGTCATCGAGGTAACCTATGGCGGAGGTGACATCTCCATTTCGTGGATGGGAAAACTGGCATTCAGGATGTTTAAGTATCTCCACCGAGGGAACACACCTTGGAAGAATCAAAACCAGATAGAATTTCAGGGCCTTCTAATTTCAAAAGGCTGTTTTCTTTCTACAACGTTGGTAGATGCTCAAACTTTGCTGATGCTCAGAGACACCAGCAGAGTGTATTGATATAAAGCTACTCTGGCCCCATTTCCAGTCACTAGAGTGAGGTGCAGACACCTGCCCTTTAAGACGTGGCACAGATATTCTGATGCCAGCCTTGGGGTGCTAGCCATGGAACCAAACCAAACTCCCTCCTTCCAGGAACACACATGTGGGCACCTCTTTGTGTCCTGTGGCCACCTTATCTCCTGGTTATCTTTCTAAAAAATAAAGAGAGCTCCTGTTATGGCTGATTTCTGCATGGACTTTCTTAGAGATTTAGGTTTGCAGCAAAATAATATTTAAATGAACTTATTCTTTCCCTCTTAAAAATGTCTGGAAAATAAGCTAAGCTTCTATGAGGGTTATAAGAAAAAACTTACCATATGTATACAAATATCAATATTCATAGAGCCAAATCTCACAAATTTTACACATCTCTACTGGTGTTTTGAATGATGACCCTACAGTCATTGAAGAAAAACTAGGCAATATTCAGAAGGCTTTATTTACTAAAGCTTAAGGAAGATTATATGCTTTAAAGAAAGAAATCTTAAAAAGACAGTGGTTGAACGAGAAGGATTTTCTGTTTAATCCTCTGTGCCGACCTGGTTAGATGACCATCGACTCCATTCTTCTTCCTGGGCACACAGGAATCTACAATTCCCAGCTTCCCTTGGGGTTGAATTAGGACCACATGACTGGGTTCGAGCTAGTAGGATGAGGTCACGAGGGATTCAAAGGCCAGGTATTAAGATGATCTTCTCAGAAGATGGAAGGAGCCTGGAGTTCTGAGTCACCGTGTGGAGGAGAGCCAAAAGGATCAACCTGCTTCACTTTGGAATATGACATTAGAGGTGTGTGAACTTATTATGCAAAGCCACTGAGATTTTGGCATTATTTCTTATAACACCTAGTGTTCATTATCCTAATATGACCACTTAGCCAGATAATCCCATTAACCAGAAAACACCCCTCCCCAATAATCATTGTTGATAAAGATTGAGAAGCTGTGGGCAGTGCTGTCTTTATTCAAATGACTCTATTTTGCACTTACTAGGACAGGCACTGTGGTCAAGGCAGGTTAAATAATTTCTTGATTTGGCATCGGCATGGGTGATCTGAAATATTACCATATTATCTCAATTGATGAAAAACATACAACCCCCCTTGTGGGCAAAACCATTCTGAAATCCGTGTCCTCTCTCAGCCAATCTCACACATAATTATTCCTAGGGAAGATTCTTGCTCGTTTTAAAAGCTGCTCTCCTTCCTTGCTTTCTTTTCATCTTATTTCACATTTGGAGTCAATGAGGCAGAATTTCAGGTCTTTGGTTGATCTGATACATCACAACACCTCAATCTAGAAATGGCTTCTGAGGGAATTTCCAGTTAAATGACCTTATTTTAGGGCATGGGGTCTGCTGGGGAGGGAGGGCGGAGGTGTCTGTTCGTAGCTGTGCATGATTGAATTTCTCTTTTTGAGTTGTCTTGACTTGAAAATGATAACTTCTGAAGCTCAGACTTACACAAGGTGTCCTCATCCTGTTTGACCCTGTGGAGACAAATGGAATGGGAATTCCCTAGTGGGGAGGGGCTCTACTCAAGGCCATCGTGCCAGCCCTCTTGAGGCCACTTCTTTACTGAAGTGGAGTTGAGTAGCTCTGCAAAGCTGGGTGAAAGCAAACACATTTAGAAATTGTCCAGGAGTATCACAGCTCCGACAGCTGCCTTCCTTCTGCTCTGTTTCTGAGAGATTTCCTACTCAGGGAGGGTTCCAGAGTGCACTTGCAGCCATGGAAGGGAGTCTTATCTTTTGGAAAGTGGCGTAGCTCTGTGATGGCAGATGGCACAGTTCTGGAACCTCTGGGCCGGCTGTGCTGTGCCCACTGGTTCTGTTGGAGACAGCTACCGGTGGCTGACCCTTCTAGTCCCAGTCACCTGCTACGAGCATTTATGGAGTCAGTGGCTGAGAGGGAGTTGGGTTCTTCCTTCCTTACCAGATTTGGGCATGCTGTGTCTGTAATTCTCCAGATTCCTGGCTGGCCCCTGTCCCTGCTGGGCAAGAGCCTACCTTGTTTATCTTAAGGTGAGCTATCAACCAGCGGGAGGAAATTCTTTGCAAATGTGGTACAATCATAAAGGAGGCGTCATCTCGTTAAGAACTATTCAGGCAGAAACATCTGGTAGGTGTATTGGAGAACCTGGTTGGTTCTGGGAGGTGCTGCAAATTCTGGAAGGGATAAGTGGGGGGTCTGTAGCAGCATCGGCACCTTGGAGTGTGTGACAGAGAGTGTATGTGGGTGCATATGGGTGTGTGTGTATAGTTGTGTGTGACAGTGAGTGTGTGACCGTGCACAGATGTGGGCACGAGCATGGGTGTGCCTGTGTGTGTGTGTGTGTGTGTGTGTGTACACACGCATGTATGTGGAGCAGTGGAAAACCGTAGTGAGGATCCACCCCAGAAAAGCATCCTAAGGACAGGAGCTGGGCGCTATGAGGAAGAGGCTGACAGAGCAGAAGCTATTTGGCCTGCAGGGAAAGTTGAGAGGTGACTGACGGGTGGCCCCTTGTACTTGCTGCCATTTGATTCTCCCAGAAGCCTGTGACTGAACTGGGGAAGTAAATGGAGGCTCAGAGTGGTTAGGTGACCTGTCCAAAGCCACAGAGCTTTTCAATGGAGGGTGTCACCTGAAAGATGTTGTAATGGAGAGTTGGTAGGTTCTCTTTGGGTCAAAAGTAATGGAAATAAAACCAGTTTAAATTAAGGTGGGAGAGACTCCAGTAAGGAAGTACTCTTTGACTTAAAGCTGATTTCCTCCAGAGCTTTAAGAAGAGAGGAAACGCAGCTGTGCTTGGTGGATGAAGAACCAGCAGCCGACCTCCCAGCGCCGACCTCGTGCTGCCAGGAGAGGGTGTCCCCAGGTCCCCGACTGCCTTTGGGAGCCTAGGACTCTGTCACACCTAGGTCACAGGGTATTTTTGTAAGAAAAAATCAGTTCATGCTTAGAATAAAGCACAAGGATCTACTGTTTTCTGGATTTAGGGGCTCTTCTTTGAGCTCATAATAAAATTTTTAACAATGTACCTTGTGGCTCTGGTGAGCATGAAAAATGGAGGGACATGAATGGGTGAATAATTCATTCAAATGTTCCTACAGATGCTTTTTAAACTAATTGCAGCTCCTCGCCTTTGATTTTGCTCCCATCTGAAACTGCTTGCTTGTCAGGTTCACCACACTGAGATTCACAATACCGTGTGTTTAACAACTGCAGTAACATGTGCACAGCAGTGGAGAGTGGCCAGAGCATGCTGACCTCCCCGCAGCCCCCGGTCCTTCTTCAGTGGCTTGAAGGACGGAGCATCCTAATGAAGTTGGAGCCCTGGCTTGGACTCCTTGTTCTGCTACTTACTGAGCTGTGTAGCCTCCCGCAAGCCATAAAACGGGGAAACAAAATATCTGAGCTTCTCACCCCACAGGGCTGTTGTGAAAACAGAAAGAGGGGCTGAGGGAGGTGGTGGGCACTTGACCCTCTCTGGCCCCTTTATCTGCAGGCGTGCACAGTGCCCAGCCCACGGCAGGCATCTGATCCTAGGTACTCATTCAGCCGATCCTCCCTGCGTGCTTCCCACGTGTCAGGCCCTGTCCTGAGCGCTTGGAACACGCCTGTGAACGAAAGAGATGAGGACCTACACACACATTAGTGAATTACGGTGGACACGGGAGGTGCCATTGCTATGGGAAAAAGCAGAGCGTGGGGATATTAGTGCCGAGGTGGGGGTGGGCAGGGGGCTGTAAAAATTAGGGTGGCCGTGCTAGGGCTTCGGAAAAAGATGACGCTTGAGCCAGTACTTGAAAGGGACCTGGGAAGCAACCATGCAGGGATCTGGGAGAGAATGTTCCAGGTGGAGGGAGCAGCTGGGGCAGTGGGCTGCCTGCCAGGTTCAAGGAACAGCAAGCAAAGAGGCCGGTGTGGCTGGAGAGAGAGAATTACGGAGGGCAGGTTGTGCGGGGCCTGTGGACAGGGTACGAGGTGAGTCTTCCTCTGGGTGGAATGGGGTATGGTCTGCTGGAGGTCGTAGGAGCATTGCTCTGGCTGATGAGTTCAGGATTCATGGCAGGAGTCCAGGAGGTGGGGGCCGGGGATGGGGAAGAGCTTGGATTCTGGATCTGTCTTGAAGGTCAGGCCACTAGGGCTGGGGGACAGACGGGAGACTAGGTATGTGGGGAAGAGAGGAATCCAGGAGGACCCTGATAGGAGGCTGAGGTCGCCTCAGCTGTGGAAAGGGTGGAGGTGCAGCAGGCTCCCAGGGAAGAGGGTGAGCTCAGCTCTGGGCATGGTGGGTCTGCGATGCTAGAGACACGAGCAGCTGGGGCGCCTGCGTCTGGAGCTAGGAGAAGGGTCTTGGCACAGAAGGCTTAGTAAGATGTGGGCAAAATTGCTGGCTGCTTCTTTTTGCCAAGTTTTCCCAAGCACCTTGAGAGACGTCCTTGGGCCAGACCTGGGCCCGGAGCATATACATGTTTGTCTCCAGCCATGTCGTGTGTGTTGTGTTGGCATGTAAGGGGGCAGTGTGTGTGTGTATTTTGAATATGTGAGTCTCTGCCTACTCCGTGTCTGTGTGTGTACCTCTGTGTGCATATGTGTGCTTGGGACTGTGTGAAATGTCTGTGTCTGTGCATGTTGGTGTCTGTGTGTGCATTTGCGTGTGTGCACGCACCTATGTGCTCTATGCCTGTGTGTCTGTGTCTCGTGTGAGTTGGATGTGTCTGGGTGTGTGTCCACACGGCTGTATGTTTGTGTGAGGTGTGTCTGTGTTCATGTCCCTGTGCGTAGGTGTCTGTGGAGCCGTGTGTGTGCCATGTGTACACACGCTCATTTTCACTAATAAGAAGGCCCAATCCATGTGGGGATCGTTGAGGGGGGCCTCTCGCCCCACATCATCTCCCTCCAGCGCCTTCTGCCTCTGCTGTTTGCAGATCTGTTCTCAGGCTCCTTATATCTCTTCTAGAAACTTCCACCTCAACTTTGCACTTGATTCCACACACCCTGTTGATGTTGCTCTGTCTCTTTACTCGCAGAGGCCATTGCTCTCAACCTCGCCCTTTCCAGTGACCGCGTTTCCTGCATTTCCTCAGCAGCAGGAGCTCAGCACTGGTCTCGAGATCTCTTTAGCAGCTTGACCCTTCTTCATTTTCTAATTAAACATTCTACATGAATGCATCCAGGAAGAAACTGAACAGAACAGCTCTCTTTAACTGTCCTTTATGATAACTAAAGGGGCCACTAAATTAATTATGCAACTTTCTTTTTAGTAAGTATGGCATTCCCTTTGATTTAAGAATTTTTTTACCTCTCCAAGTGCTTTTAAGGAAGGTTATGGCAAGAGAAAGTCTATTCATCTCTGCATTATGTTTGATTTCTTTTCATAAATTGTCTAGATTGCATTTTAAAGGAGTGGAAATTGAATCTAGTCTTTTTTTTTTTTTTAAATTGCTGAAACCAATTAGCTGCTGAAGTATTTAATTATGGAGAAAGACTCAGATCTACATTCAAGTGGAGCCTCCCTGCAGAAGCTTTTTGGCCCCGTTCTGCCTGCTCTTTTCTTATTTTCCCCTAGTTTGAATTCTCTAAAGAGCCAGCTTCCCTTAACACCTCGTGCTTAGATCAGTCGGTTCCGAGTGAGCGGGGCATGGCGGGGCTGCTCGTTACCCTGGACGCTCGCGAAGGGGATCAGTATCTGAGCATCGACTCCCTTCCTCCGTGGGGCTCTCTCTGGCCCCAGGAAGCCCTTCTGGAAGGACCTTTAGAGAAACGCCCACTGGTATCTTGGAGTCTTTGTTGCTTCAGTTCTTGATTCTAATGGTCAAGATTGGGAAGCCGTGATTAAGGAGGAAACATTGCAAGAGAAACTAGCAAATCTTCATTGATAGGTCCTCACTGAGTGCCTTCTCTTACCAGAAGGGAAATTCCCTCTTGGGACTCAGAACTGCACCATCATGGTCTTGCTGAAATCAGAGATACCCTCCCTTGGACGCTTACCTCTTGGACAACAAACACCCCCCCCATTCCTCAGCACATGTAGTGCTGCCTTAAAGCAGGGGTGTCGGGCTGGATCACAGACCCTTCCACCGCATCCTGTGCAGGTCCTGAGCCAGGAAGTCGAAAGAAAAAACCAAGCAGCCACCGGCAAAGTGGACACGCGTTATTCTTAAGACGCGTGCTCCACCGACCAGCAGCTCAGAGCCTTCCATACTGGAAGTGCACAAAAAGTGGCGACGGGCCAAAGCGTACACGGGCGTGCACGTGCACTAACTCTGCTCCTGTGTAACTCGTTTACCATGGATGTGCTGAATCATCTCCAGCCAGGCATGAGGCGAGGGGGCCTGACTGTACTGACCCCACTTTCCACACAAGGGGTCAGCAAACTGCAGCCCACAGACCGAGTCTGCCTGTTTTTGTAAACAAAGCTTTATGGTAACACAGTCACGCTCATTCATTTACACACTGTCGAGGTGCCGCAGCAGCGGCGTTGAGTGCATTCAGCATGGAGCGTGTGCTTTGCAAAGTTTAAGATATTTACCTCTAGTCCTTTAAGAAAAAGTTTGTTGACTTCTAATTTTAAAGCACTGAATATGAAAAACCGTCTTATTCAGACTTAACTTATCCTCTTTTTTTCTTTTCCTGGAAGAAAATGGACGGATAGACAGTTTATACTTTTCTTTCTTTAGGAAACTTGATGGATGGTGAATCCAGGGCTCTGCATGGGAGGGGATGTGCTTGATGTCACTCGTTAGAAACACTGTCCCTTCCCAGGGAGAAAAAACCCATTTCTGGGTGGGTGAAGGCCGTTCTGTGCAGCCTTAGGTGGGAGGATTCACTGATACAGGAGGTGCCCAGTTTCCCTGGGCTCAGGTTACAGGACACCCCACTGGGTAACAAGCCCCCTGAGCCCCTCCTCTGGGCTCTCCCCTAGAGGAAAGTTACTGTTGCCAGGTAGACCTATTTTCGGCACCAACCCTGGGAAGGTGAGACCATGCAAATCCAGTGGCTGAGCATGCTCCGTAGAGAAGGGTCATATAATCCTGGTAGCCAAATGACCTTCCACTAGAAGTGCTAGAGAGCATGGAATATTCTTGAATATGCCTGGTGCATGTGACAGGGTTTGACCAATGAGCATGCTCCAAGAAGAGACCGACTGAGCATGTGCAAGACTGTGTTACATAACTGGGAACCTCACCCTTAATCGAATATTCACGAGGTAGGGAAACCATAAAAACCGAATCCCAGCCCCAGGCAGGGCTGCTGCTCCTGCTCCCAGAGCCAGCATGCGCTCTGCCTGTGGAATGCGTGTTTCTTTTTTTGCATCAAACTTGCTTTTCAGCAGGCGGCTGCTCACTGTCTTGAGCCAGGCTGCATTCTATACTGAGCTTTAAGTATGTTTTTCTTGCTTTTGTGTTGGACTTGGTGTCTGTACTGAACTTTTGTGTTAAACTTGGCCCATGCTCCACTCTCTGAAGCTGTGCCGCACTCTCTCCCTGGAATCCGCATTTCTTATATTAAACTTGTTCTCACTTTCCACTGTGACTCTGCCCTTGAATTCTTTCCTGTGGCAGAATCAGGAACTGGTAAGAAGGTGGGGTGGGTTGAGGCTATCAGACCACCCCCCTGACCCTCTGACATCAGCACCACTTATTCTCGTTCTGTGTTCATTCTTCTTGGAGTGAGGCTGTGGCTCTTGTCAAGGGAGGATGCCATATGTCTTTGCTTTTTAATAGGGAGAGATGGTTTTGCCAGTGTTTGCATAGCCAGAGGACATGGTATTAGTGATGAAAGGAGGGTCCAATCCTGTGAGTTACGTTTACTTTAAGTGCCAGAAGGTCAATTAAAAGTGTGTTCATGCTTTCATCATCCCAGTGGGACAGTGAGGTACGATATTTAGACAGCATAGTAGCACTTACGGTCTACGTGTGGATGTAAACTACCTGTTTTATTTTATAATGAAGCTGAAATCAATGAGGAGATAGAGCGGCACTGAGTCAGATCAGTTCTGAAAGGCTCTTGAAGTCAATCCAGGCTGTAGAAAGACAGATGACAGTAGTCCAAATATTTAGGCCAGTTAATTTTGTTACGTTTGGGAGAGGACGTAACTCATGAGAGAGAAGTCTTGTGGGCTTGTTTGAATAACTCTGGTCTGTTAACATGGACCTCTCTTTTCTGGGGGCTGACATCTGGAGTGGGGCATTGGGAAGGCCTGCTTCCCTTGACACTGTCCTGCAAAGTCTTACCCTGCCAAACATAAAGAGGGACCTGAAAGGTACTTATGTTGGTTTTTTGTCAAAAGATATACAAAAGCTTGGTTACCAGGCTTCAGATTTAAAAAAAAATCTGTGCAGAGCAGGATGTGATACCTCGCTCCCTACTTTGCTTGAATCATTGCCGTGTTCCCAGGGGCAAATTGTGACTTGCTGTTCTTTAGCCTGTTTACTTCCCAGGATCGTTCAGTTGGCTGCCGTGCAGGTCAGCTGGGAAGCCATGTGGACACTGGTAAGAGGGCCCCATTTGAAGGAGCAAATTTTTTTTTTGTGGTATAATCTATTTTTATTTTTATTTTTATTGTAACAACATAGTTGATTGTAAATATTTGTGGAGTACCGAGTTGAATATCCATACCCGTGTGCAATACGTGATGCTCAAATCAGGAAAATTGGTATATTCAACAATACACACGATTATCACTGTTTGTGGCCCTTCACCAATTCCTTCCTCCCCCACCTCCAAATTCTAGTAACCTCAGTTTTCCTTTTGAAAGTTCAATGTATTATTATGATTGATGTATCTTTCTTTCTTTTATTTATATTTTTATTTTTTAGCTCCTACTTATGAGTGAAGACATGTGGTGTTTCTCTTTCTGTGCCTGGCTTATTTTACTTAAACATGATTTTCTCTAAGTTCATCTGTGTTTCTGCAAATGGCAACGTTTCATTCTTTGTGATGGCAGAGTAGTATTCCATTGAGTATATATGCCACATTTTCCTTACCCAGTCATCTGATGATGGCCTTTTAGGTTGGTTCCAACCTTGGCTATTGTAAATAGAGCTGCAGTAAACATGGGAGTGCAGGTATTTCTTCCACATGATGATTTCCATTCCTTTGGGTATATACCCAGCAGTGGGATTGCTGGATATTGTATGGCAGTTCTATCTGTAGATGTTTGAGGAACTTCTGTACTGTTTTCCATAATGGCTGCACCAATTTACAGTCCCCCCAACAGTGTAGGAGGGGTCCCCTTTCTCTACATCCTCACCAGCATTTGTTATTCTCTGTGTTTTTGATAATGGCCAGTCTAACTGGGGTGAGTTGATATCTCAGTGTGGTTTTGATTTGCATTTCCTGATGTTGAACATTTTTTCATGTGTCTGTTGGCCACTTGTATATCTTCCTTTGATAAATGCCTATTCAGCTCCTTTGCCCATTTTTTTAATTGGGTTATTTTATTTTATTTTTTTAACTGTTAAGTTGTTTGAGTTGAAGGAAGGAAATGTAATGGTCTGAAGTCCAGGCCTTGGTGGGGGTTGTGTGCAGAGGGACAAGAAGGGATCCCAGTGAAGGGGAGGTCATCAGTGTACCCTGCCAGAAACCGGATGAGGTTTCTGAGCACATCTTAGCCTCTGCCTAATAACCTGCTCCCAGGGAGATCTGGCTTTTTCAAATACTGTGATAACCTTGTAAGAGCTGGACCTGATAGAAAAGTGGGAATATTCTAAACAACTATTTTATGGCTGTGATGTATTAAAAGTCTCTGTGTTTTTCTGAAAAAAAAAAAAAAAAAAGAAACCACGAGGTCTAGTTCTGCATTTTTACCATTGTTTAAAAATGCTTTCTGGAATTATATGTAGCTTGAGTTCCAAAGTACATAGATCAGGTTGACATGTCTACATTTGGGTGAATCTCTTAGCTTCCAGACTGCGCTCAAAACCCTTTACAAAAGAATCCCTTCTGAGTGAACCAAAGAGGTGGGCGGATGGATGGATGGATGGATGGATGGATGGAGAAAGGGAAGGATTCATGGATGAATGAATGGATGGATGAATGGACAAATACATAAAAGGGAAAAGATGGGTGGGTGGATGGAAACAAGAAATGACTTCTTTGGTGGCCCGTAGTGACCACAGTACACTCCCAGGCTCTGGCAGATAACCTGGAGTTCCCTGCCTTTTGCCCCCCTTCATCTCTCTTTTGCTTTGAGCAAGTGCTTTCTGGAGTGGGCGAGGCTCAGGCATTGAGTAGCCTGATAAGTGCTGGCCTCTGTCTCAGGAGGGATGTGGTGATGTTCTCTCTGCTTCCCGGAGGCTCCAGCAGGGAATGGACACTTCCGAATGAGACTTGCTCAGCTTGTCTTAAATTGCTCATGACTGACCCAACAGGCTTGACATTTTCAGGAGTATCACGTGCTGCCGGCTGATGTCTAAATGTATGTCACTGATGAGAGAGGTTCACTGGAAGGGACCAGAGACTTGGTGACCTTTGGTTGTGGAAGGAATGAGATGTTTTTAAGAAGGGCAGGTGTTAGGTCATTGCCCTAATTATACCTGGGATCATTCCTGGGTTCTTTGATGAAGAGATGGTGTGCGTATGTGTGTGCATGTGTGCGTGTGTGTGTGTGTGTAAACTCATGATGAAGTGCTAGAGGTCAGGGATTCACTTAAGGCAGCAGGTGTTTTCTTCTGGGGGGGCTTGGTTTTCGCTGGGTGGGAGCTGGGGCACTCTGCCTGGCTCCTGGGGAGCAGATGGCCCCCCAACTCATAAAGACAGAGAAGTAGTGACCCTTGGATTAAGGTGGGTGTGAAATTTCTGGATTTCAGCTGAGAACTGAAATGTGAATACCCTATTAACTATGATTTGGGAATTTGGAATCTGTTTTTAAGAGAATGTGTTTGGGAGTTGAAAGTAGCATAGCTCAGCTTTCTTTGGGATCAAGAACAATAAAAATGATACATTTGTGAGGCATTCTTTTTTTAAAAAAGTTTTGTTGAATCAAAATTGATTATACATAATTTTGGGGTTCAACATTGATATATGTTGATCAAATCAATATTACTAGCACATATATTGTTACAAATCATACTTATTCTTTACGCCCCTTGTCCAATCTCTCCCCACCCCTCTCCCTACCCCCTCCCCCCCTAATTGCCCTAGATTTCTTCTCTCCTTCTGAAAGAATAATGGTTACTCTGCTGATTTGGTGCCTAGATGATCTGTCCAATGCTGAGAGGTGTGATCAGGTCCCCCAATATTATCATAGAGCAGATGCTCCTGTTGCTGTGAAATGGGCTTTGTGGAGAGAGACATCCTCTTCTTTTCTTTGGTCTCTGCTGGTGACTCTCCTTGTGTCAATGCACTCCAGTGGCTGGTGGACCGTCTGTGTGGTGGTTGTGGTGTCTAGCTGCTTTTGTGTCAGCCATGGTTTTTGTGGTTGCTGTGGTGGGCCACCCATGTGGAGGTGATGTTTTTGGCATGCTCCTTGGTACTGGCAGTGTGCCTAGTTGTGGAGAGTGTCTGGTCCCTGGCTCCATACCTCAGGTCCCCAAGTGGGCCCTAAGGCACTGGCACAGTGTGCCTGGATGTGGGAGGGGGGTCCGGTCCCCTTCTCCATGCCTTGGGACCCTGGGTGGGCCCCAAGGCACTGGTGCAGTGTGCTTGGTTGTGGGAGGGGGCCCGGTCCCCTTCTCCATTCCTCAGGTCCCCAGGAGGGCCCCAAAGTGCTGGTTCAGTATGCCTGGTTGTGGGAGGGGAATTCAGTTCCCAGATCCATACCCCAGGCCCCTGGGCAGGGCCCTGAGGCACTGGTGGTGTGCCTGGTTGTGGGAGGGGTGTCCAAATAAATAGCATTCACAGGTTCCCAGGGTTGGCACATGGACATATGTTTTGGGGAGTCACCCTTTGGCCCATCACACTCTGCCATTGACTTCCTTGAGTCTGAGCTGAATACCAGGAATACACATTTTTTCTGGGGTTTGCTTTGATGTATGAGGAGGACAGATAAAGAGCAGAGGAGAGCAGCATTGGCTTCTTCCCCTTCCCTTGGGTAGGAGGGGATTTGCTTTTTAAAGGACTGGGTGTTGCAGCATGGGGACTTTACTTATCTTGTCCATGCCATCCCACAGCCTGCCAGGATAACCACTGTCCCTTGCACATCCCACCCTAGCCCTTCTTTGCATTGCCTTGTGAATCTCCTGGATGCATAGAGCATCATCTCTTGTTAAGTCTTCTGTCCAGCACAGGCTGTGATTATTTCCAGAAACTTGATTTCAGTATCAATTAGCACATCTTCAGATGGTGTCAGAGGCCCTCATACCCTGATGCTTCCTGGAAGTGTTTTTGGGTTGTAGCCTGGGAACAGGGGTTCAAGGCACCCCCAGATCCATTGCTGCTTCTGGGGGGAAGGGGTCTTTCCAAGGTCAGGACTCCTGGTAGGAGAGGGGCAGGGAGGAGAGCTGGGCTTTGTTCTCTAGGCAATATCTCTTCTGTCCACCCTGAGACACTGGGTGCTGTGTGTGCTTACACTAAGTCAGAGGCAACCCACTGTGAACAAAGTTGGCTTATGCTGAACTTGGAGGGCTGGTGGCCAATGGTAGGGGGTGCTCTAGGAAGGGGGCTCCCCGGGGAGCAGCCTCCCTCTAGTCTGCTACCCATGTGCATGAGGAAAGATTTCTGTCTGATTGTACATCCTCCCAAAAGGCTTTGTGACTCAGATCTCTCAGGAATCTGCCTTGACTCTGCCTCCGTTCCTGGGGCCACCAATTTACCCACCTGGAAATGGCTGCTCTCTGCATCTTGGGGGGTGGGGTCCATTGCCTTTTGCCTAGTGGAGCCTCAGGGCATCCCCAGGTGCCCTTCCCCACCTGGCCTGCTGGGCCTGGGGCTTGGGCTTGGGCAAGGACGCTGGCAGCCCTGGGTTGGCCCCACCTTTCGGATATTGTGAATCATGCTGCTATGAACACTCATGTTCAAGTTTTTGTTTGAATACCTGTTTCCCTGCTTTGGTTCTTAAGAGTTCCTATTCGGGTGATCAGTGATGTAGTCACCCTAGCCTTGCGGGGACTCCCTAAATCCTTGACTCTTATATTCTCAGGCTTGCTGAATTGTACCTTTTTGTTTAGAAGCTGTGCAGGACAAACCCATACCCCAGGGACATTCACCATCAGCTCATAGTGAGCACAGGGAGAGGGTGGCAGTCTGTCAGAGGTACCCCTGTCTGCTGAGGGGCTTTTCTCCCTGAATTCTGGAACTCAGTGGGAGCAGGACTGTTGGGACCTGAGGTGGTTAGGTGTCTGTTTTTCAGGACTCTGGGGACACAAGGATCCTCTGGGGACACAAGGATACTATGAGGTGATGCAGCCACAGAGGGTCCTTCTTTCCATTGGCTTCCAGCTGCTGCTGGCCCATAGACAACTGGCCATGGCCACCAAGAGCCACTGCTAGCTGCAGGGAGAGGAGAGGACTTCCCCACCACAGTGCCTGGACAGCATTTGCAGAGAGACCCGAGTCCTTCAGGCTCCAGAGAACAAAGGGGCCGTATCCAGTTCCCTGGGAGGGGGAGGCCTCTGCTTGCTGAAGGTCAGTCTGAGCTCTGGGCAGCTGGGGAAGGAGTCTAGAGCCAGACTCAGCAGAGCCCCTTGGGATGCCTTCACTCTCTGTCCACCGACAGCTGCCCAACAGTGAATGCTGTTTGTTTGGCACCTGCAAAGAGATTCAGGTCCCTTCTGACCCCATCCTGCTCCTGGAATCTCAGGACCCAATGCAGACCCTGCAGGGGAAGATGAATCCTGGAGGGGAAGGTGAACCCTGGAGGCCAGCCCAACACTCTCTGCCGGCATCTCCAGCCCTCCTGCTGCTGCTGGTCAGCTGTGCCCCAGTGGTTGGGTTTTACCCACTTATTGACAGAGAAAGAGGAACCTCCCTGCTTCTAACACATCGTTTTCTGCTAATAGCAGCATGGAAATTCACTGCTGGTGGAAACTGAGCTTTTCAATCAAAGTCAAGCTGTGACCCATGCTGGCATCTCAGGTGGGACAGGAGGACCCATGTCCAGTGGGAGACCCTGGGGGAGACTGACCCCCCAAGTCAGGTCCCAATGAGAGGCAGCTGTTAGGAAATGGAATCTATGAAGCTGACTCTCGAAGCTGGCGCTGATTGCACCTTTCTGGGCTTGAAATGCTGCTTCAGTCGGCTCAGATGACTGGTTTTCAAGTGCTGCTCTCCGTAGCTCTCCTACTCCTCCTGGAGAGCCAGCTGCGCTGCTGCAGATCTCACCTGCAGTAGTCCCGGGACTCCGTAGCTCTCCTAGTCCTCCTGGAGAGCCAGCTGCGCTGCTGCAGATCTCACCTGCAGTAGTCCCGGGACTCCATAGCTCTCCTAGTCCTCCTGGAGAGCCAGCTGCGCTGCTGCAGATCTCACCTGCAGTAGTCCCGGGACTCCGTAGCTCTCCTAGTCCTCCTGGAGAGCCAGCTGCGCTGCTGCAGATCTCACCTGCAGTAGTCCCGGGACTCCGTAGCTCTCCTAGTCCTCCTGGAGAGCCAGCTGCGCTGCTGCAGATCTCACCTGCAGTCGTCCCGGGACCTCTCACCTTTCACAGGCAGCTCTGCCTGAGCAATTTTTTAATTTATTGCGACATTAGGCACTCCCCCCAGCACTTCACTTTCCAAACTTGGCTGGACTAAGCCCACCTTTGCTTGGGCCAGGTGAGGAGTCTGAGAGTCAGCCCCACACGCCTGCACAGTGTTCCCGGCCAAGCTTCGGGACCCCCCACCCCACCCAGGTGAGGGGGATATCGTGACTCGGCACCACACCTCACCCACCCCTCCGTAGCCTGGACATTCTCCCGGGGCCTTGGCTGGGTCCGCTCTGGGCTATGGAAGAAGGAGGAGTGGTCTTAGGGTGGGTCTCCCTGTTCCTTGGCACTAGGCCCCCTGCTGCCCAAGTCCTCTGCCCTGGGGGTCTTGGGAGACGCGTTTGGATGCTGGACAGCTCCGGCCATAGGATTCTGCAGCCTCTGACCACACAGGGCTGGGGTCCATGTGCTGAGTTGCAGAGGCACCTGAGTGACTGCGAAGACCCCTTTTTGCAAGTCAGGAAGGGCAGGGGCCTGTCGAGGTCACACAGCTACAAAGGGACAGAGTCACCCTGGCCTCTCCACCACATCACGCTGCTGGCCGCTGCCAAGGGAACCAACTGAATGGGGTGAAAGAGCGACATCTCGGCCCCCCAACATAGTGGGAATGAAAATGGCTTCGGTCTTGGGGGAAAATAGCCAGGTGGTGTCGTTGCTTAGCTTATATTTCTCCTGTTTTTCTCAGAGAGTTGTCAGTGGGCCTGATTGCTGTGGGGGAGCCTGCTGTTGCCAGGGGAGCCTTGACCAGTCCTGGGAGGTGGTGGGGGTGGGGCTAGTGGGAAGCAGGAGGGAGTGATGGGGGGGAGTATTTATACCAAAATCGAGTATCTCCATGCAGACTGGTGGCCTTGGGCCCCTCTGGCCAGGGCAGGGGCTGCCTTGCCCCCCTACCACCACCACCGTCTGCTTACCTCCCTCCCCCACCCCCCATCTGCTTACCTCCCTCTGGGTGAGGACCCAGGTCGCCCCTCTTCACTAGAGGACTGGGAAGTGAGGGGAGCTTTCTGCTCTGTGTACAGCTCTCCAAGGACCCTGTCCCCTTTCCCACAGTGCAGACACATCCCCTCTCTCTCCACACCCAGCTTCAGGGACCAAGTGCATCAGATGAGCCTGTGCCTGGGCTACAGCCAAGCTGCGTCTCTTCCCCGTTTGCCTCTGGTTGGGCTGCGGGCTGATGCTTTTGCTTTGTTTAATTTATTTCTCCATTAAAATAAATCTCAGTCTCTATGGATTTTAATTTCTTCACTTTAGGAAACAAACTTTTTCTCTTGAAGGGAGAAATAGGATTCTGGATTCTTTTGCTGTACTCTCGGTTGAAGGCTCGAAGCCTCAAGGGCTTGAGGGCCAAGCTTTCAAAATTGAGTGTGTGGGTTCCCTGGGGCAGAGGGCTTCCGGCCATCTGGAAATGATGATTCTGCAGGTCTGAGCCGGGCCTGGGAATCTGTGTATTTAGCAAAAGACCCAGGAGAGTCTAAGCAGGTGGTTCCAGGCTCACAAGGACAGCAAGGGGCCCAAAGGTTAGAACAGGTGGAGGAAAGGCTTAAGTCTAGCTAAAACCCCAACATAAAGCAAACCTCCGCTGGTTCTGGGGCACGACTTGTGCTCTGTCCCCCGCTCTCTGCCTTATGTCTCCTAGGAAACCTCTGATCACCTCTACCTCAATAATCTCCTTCCTTCCTCTGCCCATCCATCCGTCCATCTGCTCATTCACTCCCGACCATTCTACCAAGCATCTACCATGTGCTGGTCTCCAGGAACAGGAAGATGCTTGAAAGACAGATTCTGTCTTGGGGAGGCAGCCCAGGACAGGAGCCAGACCTGCTTCAGGTGGCCTGAGTCAGGCATGCAGAGGGGGCCACACAGGAGGGGACATCAGAAGAGTTCCCATAGTGGTGGCATGTGGCCGAGTCCTCACTGCAGTGTTACCTTTGCACGCATGAAGTCTTGACTTCCCAACACGGCAGTGGCTCACTGAGGGTGTGGACCAACTTGGTGATGTGGATTTGGAACCCCAGTGGTGTGCAGTGTGGAGATGGTGCCCGCCTGTTTCTGGGTACTCTTTGTCCTGGACGCATGTCTTGGATTCCTTCAGTGATACTAACAGCTCTGGATGGTGCTGCTGTCTCTGAGGGTCAGCTTGTCACTGGCCCTGGGAGTGTGGGGTGGTCCCCTTTGGCTGTCATCTGCAGCCAGGCTGACCTGACATGTGCCAGAGAGTTCTGGCTTCTTCCGCTACTCTGGCCTTGGATGGGATCCCCCACCTGGGATTTGACATCCTTTATGAAATGCTGGGTTCAGAGCCCAGGGGACTGACCTGTCACCGATGGAGAACTGGAGAGCCTGGCCACAGAAGCTCCATGTGCCAGGCTGACTCCTGCCAGGGCACCGGTGGGGCTGTGTGGCTCTGGGCAGTGGCAGCCCCTGGTGCAGCCCTCCGCCTGCCTCCGCCATTCCCTCCCCCACCTCTCCTTCCCTCCCCGGGCTGGCCCGGGTTTGCACTTCCTGGATAAAGCCTCAGCACTTGAATCCTTGCCTTGGGCTTGGTTTGCTGGAAAACCCAGGTGGAGTCTTATTATTTTGGGCTGGCTTGGGGTGGAGGGTAGGGTTTGCTTTGTTTGGGCTTCTCCTGGTATCTGCTGGTACAGAACACCAGTCTGGCTCAAACCAGAGTGCTCAAGGCACCATGGAGGGTGAACCACTCTCTATCCACTTCTGTCTTTCTGCTGGTGGTGGGCAGGACCCCGAAGAGTCCTGGTTGATGGATCAGGAAGATAGAAAGCTGTATTCCCTGTGACCGACTGAACAAGAGGAGCTGTTTATGCATATTCATGCTTGCATGTACATGTGTGTGCATGTGCATATGGCAGTGCACATGGGTCATGCGTGACCATGGGTGCGTATGCATGTGCATGTATATATGTGCGTGTGCATGTGTGCGTGCATGCACATGTACACCCACATATGTACCTGCACATATGCATGCAGTGTGCACGTGATCATGTGTGTGTGTGTGCACATGCATTTGTGTCCATATGTGCAGGTGCGTGTGTGTGTGCATGTGCAAAGGGAGGGATGCTGAAGAGGGCACTCACCAGCCCTGCATCTTTTAGGAGGCGTGGGCTTGCATGGGGGCTCTGGAGCAGCCCTGTCTTCTTGTACTTGCGGCAGCTGGGACAAGTCAGGCCCCTCGGTGGCCACCTCCTCACTGGCTCCCTCCTCTGCTGTGCTCACTTAGCCCCCGGTGATGTATTCTTTTCCGCAGTTGTGATGACTTTCTCCTCCCGTTTAGCTTTAATTAGGTTCCATAAAACATCTCCTGCTGTGAGTTCTGGTTCAGTAATTACTATATCTTTCAGGTTCAAAGAAACCTGAATTTTTCTTTTTAGTAATTTAACAGAACATTTCATGCTGTAAGGGCTAAATGCCCTCCAGATTCCTCAGTCTTCTACAAAGCTGCTCTGAGAGGTATTGTTTTTATTACTGGAAAGGGCCAGCCTCTTACTTCTCTCTCAGATGTCAGTTTGGATGCTGCGTGGGGCCCTGGCCTCCTGTGTGTGAGACAGAGATCTCCGTGATCTGGTCCCCAAACCAGCAGCATAAGACCTAGTGAGATGAACTGCTGGAACCTTCCGCTCTGCTCCTGCCAGCCTGGGGAGGGGGCCCTGTTGCTCTCCATATCGCTAAGAATGTTTGCTTTGTTCCCTAACACCTGCTCTAAGTACTTGTGCTGGGGGGTGCTGACCACAGAGTGGGGACGACGCCCACCTTGGGATGAAGTGGCCGGGTTGGTCACACCTCGGTGTGTTTCTCAAATCCCTACCCTCCCAGTCTGCGACTCCAGTGCTGTCCTGGGCGAGAGTCAGTCTCCAGTGGTCCCTCTGCCTCTGCTCACCCTCTAACCAGTCCCCACGTGTCGTTGTTGGGAGAAGTCAGCGCTGTCCGCACGGCTCCACGCGGAGAGGCCAGCAGGGAGCCCGTAGCCCGTCTCTCCTGGACTCTGCCCCAAGGCCTGTTTGCTTGGCTGTTTCTAGTCTATCTTTTCCCTGTAATAACCATAACTGTGAATATAATAGATCTTCCGAGTTCTGTGAATCTTTCCAGCAAATCATTGAACCTGAAGACAGTCTTGGGGACCTCTGAACACAGTGTGCTCCTGGAGGGGGGACAGAGCCTAATTAGATTTTTTTATAACTTTTAATTTTGATGTAATTTCAGATCTATTCCAAAGTTGCTAGCACAGCACAAGGAATTCCTGTAGTCTCTCTACCCACATTCAACCACTGTTTACATTCTGCCCAATTTGCTTTGTCATTCCCTCTCTCTCTCTATATATATATTTAAAAATTTTAACTGTCCCCTAATGTCCTTTATAGATGGTGCTTTTCCCTGTCCCGAATCTAACCCAGGTTCACGCGTTGCATGTAGTTATCATCTCTGTAGTCTTCTCAAATCTGGACTAGTTCCTCGGCTTTTCTCTGGGATTTTTGACCTGGTTATTTTGTAATGTCCTTTAACTGGTTTGTGTGTAGATGCAGGCTCTGCATGCTGGGCGGGACGACTGCCGAGCCATGCCGGGTCATCCTGGGTGCACCAGGGTGGGAAGCACGCGGCACTGCTGTCTCCATGTCGGGGACGCTAACTTTGATCCCTCGGTTAAGGAGGAGTCCATCAGGTTTCTTCAGTTGCTGGAAGCAACTCTTTTCCTTTAATAATTAGTGGGTAATTTATGGGGTGATACATTGAGACTAGGTGAATATTGTATTCCTAAACAACCTTTACCCACTGCTGCCAGCACCGCTGATGATTTCCTGATTCCGGCAGTCTTGTGCATTTGGGGGGACCGCTCTCTTCTCTCCCAGTCTTTTAGTAAATCCATCATATCAGTATTGCAGTCATTCATTCCACTGATTGAATTGTATTTTTTAAATTTTTATAAGTAATAATATTTATATTATTAATATAAACAGTGATATTATTAATCCAAATATAATAATATTATTAGTATTATCATATTCTTGAATTATGCTTATTTATTATTATTCATATCATGTACATGTGGGCTCATGGCTTGCTATTTTTTCCACTGGTCTATAACCCCTTATGATCGTTATTTTTCTGCTCCAGTTGTCCCGGACCTGGCTGCGGCCCCTCCGGGCTGGCCCGGGCCTACAGCGCTGCCTCTCTCTGTGAGGACAACCCCCTTCCGGGCTTGCCCCTGCCCCTCTCCCCCACAGGCCTGTTCTCCAGGAGTCCTGGGAGACTTTCTCCTTTGGTTCTCAGAGACTGGTCACCCTGCAGGACCAGGGGCACCTCAAGAAGGATCTTCATGGGCTGACGTGGACGCTCCCATAGTCCAGGTTCATGAAATCAAGATGGCGGATTTCATTTTTTGGGACATGTCTATTTCCCATTTTCAGGTTTGGAGCATGAATAGGTTAAACACTGATTCCTTTCTGATGAAGATGCCTAATGAAATGGGTAAGTGTGTAAACACGCTTATTGGTTATAGCCCATCAATGCCCGACTTAACCCTTCCTCACAGACTAAGAAGCTTTTAAAATATGTGCCTGCAAAGTGCTTCCAACAAGGCAGGCGCCAAACAAAAGTGTCTCCTCTCTTGCTCCAAGGGCAGGGACTATAAGTTTTCTGCCGGCTCCAAATATCCCTGCAGAATCTCCTGCCCAGCAAAAGCTCAGCAAACATTTGCTAATCCCTCTGTTTCCTTTTCAATTGGCATTTTTGTATGTGCATGTGTATACATGTGTGTGCATGGCATGTGCATGCAATGCATGCCTGGGCACATGAACATGTAAGCACATGTGGGCATGCGCACACGCACAAGTGCACATGTGTATGTACATGTAAGCAAGCATGTACACATACGCATGTGTGTGGGTGAGGGTGGGTGCGTGTATGTGCACACATGAGCATATATGTGCTTGTGTGTGTGCATGTACGTGTGTCTGTGTGCATGCATGGGTGAGCACACATGCCTACGTGAGTGTCCATGTGGGAGGTTGCATGAAGGAATAACTGATCACATGCAGGCTGCTGTGGGGAATTCTCTTGGTGCTCTCCACCCAGCCCCCTGCAGGAGCAGTGATTTATTAGGGTTAGAAAAGAAGCAAATCCTTTCTGCTCAGAGAGCACCAAGAATAGGCACAGGCAGACTTACGAGAATGACTGGGAGAAATCACATGATGTAAGCCATGTAAGCTTTTGGACCAGGCTCAGAGAAACTGGCCATTGCCCACCTGCCGTTCCCTCTGAGAGTGAGTCTCCCATACTTGGGGGCAGTTAAGCCCAGAGGAGCCTCCTGGGCAGGCTGGATGGGCTGACCTCTCGGATTCCTTCCTGCCCTGCGGCGGACGGCTCCCTCAGACGCTGTCACAATCCTGGGAGGAGGGGGCCTGGCAGAGTTCGCCCTGACACTCCCACTCCCCTCCAGCACTCCAGTCCCCACCTGGAGGTCCCAGGGAAAGACTCTGATGCCACCTCTCACTGAAATCATCAGAAATGACTCTGATTAGGTTTCAAGTGTGTCTCCTCCCAAGGCCGCATCTCTCTTTCTTAATGTTTCTTAAGTTTTGCAGAGTCATTCCATGTGCCAGCTTCAATGGCAGATGCCTTTTGTGACTTCTATTATTAAATTTTTAAACATCCTTGGGGATGTGTATGTGTATCCTATCCCTCTTTTAAAGGCAATGCAGGTGAAGATCAGAGAGGTCAGTGCTTTCTTCTGAATTTTCCCACCAGAGAGACTGCTATTCTAAATTCCATACCAGCCCTCCCTGGGACTGAAGAGCCAGGCGAGGCTGCTTCTCCCCCAGTTTCTAGCCCAGAGGCTTTCATTCGTGGCGACTGGTGTATTCAGCCCTCTCTCCCTCCCTCTTTCCTCTGTACCTACTTCCTCCCTCCTACCCTCTTTCCTTCCATTTGCCAAACACTCTTGGAGCAGCTACCATGTGCCATGTATTGGGATTCAGCAGCGATCCCCTGTACCTGCTCTTCAGGAGCTGCCAGTGTGGAGGGGAAGACAGAAGACAGATATCCCTCCCGTATCCTCAGGGCACTGGTTCCAGGACCCCCCTACAGGCGCCAAGATCTGTGATGCTCAGGGCCCTTATAAAATGGCACAGTATTTGCATATAATCTATGCACATCCTCCCATATATTTTAGATTATCTCTAGATTACTCATAATACCTAATAAAATGCAAATGCTATGTAAATAATTGTTATACTGCATTGCTTTTATTTGTATTATTTCTCAACGTTGTGTTACTTTTTATTTCCATTTTTTCCAAATATTTTTGATCCACAGTTGGTTGAATCTGTGCATATGGGATCCGTGGATACGAAACCCGTGGATATGGAGGGTTGACTCTACTTCAAACCTGTGGTGATGGGTGTGTGCTCATGGTATTCTGGGAGCACAGAGGAGGAGCCCTGAGCTCAGCCCGAGGAGAGAGCATCCCAGGAAGCCTCCTGGAAGAGGGGTTCCAGGGGCAGCCCACTCAGGCTCCCAGCTCTGGGCCTCTGCACCTGCTGTTGTGCTGCCTGGGACATTCTTTGTCCAGGTATCTGTGTGGCTCTCACCTGCACCTCCTTCAGGTGTTTCTGATCTTCTCAATCAGGGCTTCCTGACCACCGTATTCAGCATGGTCCTTCCTCTAGCCCATCCCTGCTCACATACATCTCCTGACATCCATATGCCTAGTTATTAATTATTTTCTGTCTTCTCCAACTGGAACACGAGCTTTCTGAAGGCAGGTGCTTTCTTCATGCTGAGAACGGATTCTGACCCCAGACAAGTGGAAGGAACTGGCCGGCGTCAGGGTCGGGTGCTCACCCTGGGGGCTGGAGCACAGCCTGCCCTGCAGCAGGGGCCTCTGACACACCTGCTCACAGGTGCTGGTGCCACTCCACCTGTCAAAATGTCCCTGGGCTCATGGTGCTTCTTTGGTGCAACTGCTATAAGAGTGGTCCCTGAACTGTTACCAGCTCAAGACAATATAAGTAAATAAATTGAGAGTAAGAGTCTAGAAAACTTTGCAGCAATTTTCTGGGTAATTTTATATCTGTTGAATCCAATAAAAAAATTTAGGCTTGTATTTTGTATCCTTTTTCACTGTGTTTTTCTTTTTTTTTTTTTTTTGTCTTTTTCGTGACCGGCACTCAACCAGTGAGTGCACCGGCCATTCCTATATAGGATCCGAACCCGCGGCGGAAGAGTCGCTGCGCTCCCAGCGCCGCACTCTCCCTAGTGCGCCACGGGCTCGGCCCTTTCACTGTGTTTTTCTAATCGTTCATTTTTATCATATTTTACAACAGTACTAGTTTGTGACAAATTGGAAATGAAAAATAAAACAAACATGTCCTTCACCACAGATAGCTTGATAAGCCTTGCTTTTGAGGATGATTTTCTCTGGAAAAACATTTAGGGAAGGTTTGTGGCCCTAGACAATGGCCAGAACAGGCTGCTGAGGGCAAGAGGGGTGAGTCAGGGGACATGGGACATGAACAACTGCTGCAGGAGCTGGTCCTTCGATGCTTGGAGGAAAGATTAAGGGAAGGGGTGATTTCGAGTCCAGTATCTGAAAAGCATCTTGGGTGGGGCTGAGAAGTTCTTTGTGTCTCCTGCAGGTAGGATTAGAATTTCGTCTCCAGCAGGCACTTAGAAATATTCACTGAATGAGTGTGAATTAAAAATAAATAATGTTTCATCCACCTATCCACCATCTATCCGTGTTTCCATCCCTCCATCCATCTGTCCATCCATCCATCATCCATCCATTTTTCCATCCATCTATCCATCCATCCATCCACTTTTCCATCTATCCATCCATCCATCCATCCATCCACCCACCCATCCATCCATCCATCCATCCATCCATCCATCCATTTCTCCATCCATCCATTTTTCCATCCATCCATCCATCCATCCATCCATCATCCATCCATCAATTCATCCATCCATCAATCCATTCATCTATCAATCCATTTTTCCATCCATCCATTTCTCCATCCATCCATCCATCCATCCATCCATCCATCCATCCATCCATCCATCCATCCATCCATCCACTTTCCTATCCATCCATCAATCCATCTATCCATCCATCCATTCTTCCATCCATCTATCCATCCATCATCCATCCATCCATCCATTTCTCCATCCATCCATCCATCCATCCATCCATCACATATTTACTGAGCATCTGTTATGTCTGTTATGGTGCAGGCACTGTCCTGGATGCTCGGGATACAACAATGGGCAAAGCAAACCAGTCCCTGCCCTCCTGGTACTGACATCCTAGTGGGGGAGGAAGACAGCCAAGCAGGTGACCCAGTCCAGCAAGTGCACAGTGCACTGAGTGCTGTGAACAAGAGAGATAATAATGGGTGGTATGTGGACTTTGGTTGGGTGACTAGAGAAGCCTGTCCAAGGAGTTGACATTCGCTCGGAGACTAGAAGCACAAGAAGGAGCCAACCTTGTGGGTGTCTCTGGAAGGACGTGTTGGTGGAAGAGACAGAGGAATGTGTACAGGCAGCTGAGAGAAGGTGCTTAGCACAAAGTGGAACAAGGTGAGGCTGCAGAGTTGGGTGAGCCAGACTGGGCCAGGCCTTGTGTGTCACAGTGAGTGCCGTGGGCTTTATGCTGGCGTAAACCCCTGGGGTTAAGCCAAAGGAGCGACATAATCTGACCTATGCAGAAGTACATTTGTCCTTGGATGGAAAATCTGTCCTACTGAGGACAGTTGTCTAATAATGGAGTGAGCCCCCCACCTGGAGGTATTTAAGTGAGACATGGTGCACATCTGTCAGGCACTCTGTAGTCCTGAAAGGGGTTGGGGACCCCGTTGAGTCATGTCTACCGTTCTGAAGCTCTCCTGCTCCTGATGCTCTGTGCCACTGGTGTGGGAGCTGGGACGCAGGGACAGGGTCCAGCCGCTGCCCTCCAGGAGCTCAGCGTCTGGAAAGCGCTGCCCCTCATGTGCTGGCAGGTGCCCCAAGGCTTCCTTCTGCTTGCTCTGGATGCTTCACGCTCTGACACAAGCCCAGCCCTGTCTCATTGTTGCACCCCTGAACTTCGTTCCCGGGATGCTGCAGGAGGCAAGGACAACCGAGCTTCTCCCTCGAGCTCCTCAGCTCTTCCTGGCTCACAGCGCAGGCAGCCAGACGTGCAGAGTCCCTGCAGAACTACAGATGAGGGGCGTCACACTGCCACCGAGGAAGGTGGATGAGCTGGTGAGTGGGAAATGGAAAGGGCAGAGTTTATTTTTAATTTTAATGTTCTTTTTTACTGACTTAAGTAATACATATTTATTGCAGCACATTTAGAAGACAGAGAAGAAAAGGGAAGGAAAAAAGCCCACTTAAAATCTCACTACCCTTAGAAAACGGTGGTTGACATTTTGGTCCATCCTTTTTCTTGAGGGGGACATGATGGTTTGAAATGGTGGGTGCCAGTGCTTTGCTGCAACTGCCGTCAAGAGGTGGGGTCCATCCTCTGCTTCTTGAGTTGGGGCTGGTCTCTGTGACCACCTCTACCAAGAATATGGCAAAAGTGACACTCTGTGACTTCCAGGATTAGGTCACGAAAGGCCATGGGTGTCCCCTCGCTTGCCGGAACACTGGCTCTTACTGAGTGGCTGTGTAAGAAATCCCTACACTGAGACCTTCCTGCTGGGATGCCCACATGTAGGTTGACACTCTGGCCAACAGTCCTGGCTGAGTCTGTCCTTTAGTCACCCCAGTCTGGGTGCCATGTGTGTGAGGGAACACGCCACCTTGGATGGATTCTCTGGCTTCGGCTCCAGCCTGGGCTGTTTGTGTCATTCCAGCCGAGGCCCCCAACCTGCTGGAGCAGAGAGAGGAGCCATTCCTGCCCTGACTTCACGACGCCTGGCCCGTGGGCCCACGAGCAGAATAAAGCGGCTGTTTGACGGCACCCAGTTTTGGGGTGGATTGTTGCGTAGCTGTAGAAAACCAGAAAGGGGGACTGTTAGGATCATCAGGAACAGTCTTTTGTAACCTGCTTTTTTCCCTTAATATTTCATGATCATCTTTTCATGTCATTAAATGTTTTTCTACAATATTGATTCTCAGCACCACACTCTCCCGAGTGAGCCACGGGCCGGCCCTACAATATTGATTCTAATGGCTACATACTATCCGGCAGTAAAGATGTACCATAATTGATTGGACAATTCTTCAGGCTACAATTGGTAATTGTAACCAATCTCCCATTACCCCTGTCACTCTCCCTCTCCCTGTGCTGACTCCCACCACACTCTGCTTGGGGTCTAACAACCTGCACCTGCACTGCTACCACCCCTGGGGACACCTTCCTGTCCCCGCCTGGGCGGCAATACCCCACATTGCCTGCTCCCTCCCTGTCCCCACCCCATCCTGTCCTCACCCAGCTGAGTCTCTGAAACCCACTCTGGGTTGTGACCAGGACAGCCGCCTGCATGGGCATCCTCTTCCCTGCTAGGTGGCCTCGGGTCCTCCTCCCCTCCCGCCCCTGCAGATGCCTACCTGGCTTGGCCCTGGCTAATGGCTTTTGGACTGAACTGTGCAGGACGAGACGAGGAAGAGCAAGATGCACAGGACTTCTTGAGCCTGTGAATGATGCTGAAAATGTTATTCTGAGCCACAAGTGCCTACGTGCCAGATACTAGAAGAATCTTTTTATTTTTCCAATTGTCCTGTAAATATATAAATGTGATCCCTGGAAGATAACCACTTATGCTATCTCCTTACTTTCTAAGGAGATCTTTAACAATATCCAGCACTTGCATCGTGAAGCCATTGCTCCGTGTGTGTTGACTACACCTGTTAAATGTCTTGAGCATGATTTTATTAGGTGGCCTCAATAAACATCCCGAGCTGCACTAACTGAGGTTCTCAGTTAGCTGCACTAACTGAGCTGCACTCAGAAGATGAGTTCAGGATAACTCATCTTCTGCAAGCAATCCTCTGTGGCTCAATCCTAGAAGATCTCTCTCTCATTGTTTTTAATATGACTTATTTTATTTAATAAGAGAGAGAACTTCCTAGGACTGTAATTTAGGGGACCAGAATACAAGGTGCCTCCCTTGTTTGAGCCGCTCAAGGGCCTGTGCTTAAATCAGTTGACCCAAAAGCTCTGTTTTCAAATTCGTCCACATGGCAGAGTGGCTGGTATCTTATCTTTGTCACTACGTTTGCCAGTGGGTCTGACAGAGCTGGACACATCCCCAGCACCAGGCCTGGCAGCTGTAGAACATCATGGCTAACAGCATCATTTGACCAGAATTCAAACTCTAACTCCACCAACTTGCTAGCTATGTGACCTTGGGCAAGTTACTCAACTTCTCTGAACTGCCCTTTAAAAAAAATCTGTAGGTGGGGATAAAAGCAGAACCTACCATGTCTTGGATTGGTGAGAGAATTTAATAGGATTGTGCATGTAAAGTTGTTGGCAAGGTGCCTACCATGTACTAAATGCCCCACATTACTTCTGGAACATGTTAGATAGAGTTGCCCACGTGGGAACCAGCTCCAATACTGAAGCTCAGATATTACGATCCTGATTTTGGGTCAGCTCTCCTAGTTTTGATCACTGTTGTTTTCTCTGTCCACGGTGTTTTAACATGGCTTGCAAGGCATGTCGCTCCTAAATAGTACTTTGCGATGGAAAGTAAAGCAATAAAACTCTCTGTATTTGAGAGCCTTTGTAAAGACCAGGATATGAGGTTACCCTCTCTTCTCTCTTTTCTAACAGCTTTATTAAAGAATGATTGACATGCAGTAATCCAGCGGGTAGATCTCTGACGCTGTTCTTTAGAACAGTCGTTTTGGCTGTTCTAGGTGCTTTGCATTTCCATATGGATTTTGGAATCAGCTCATCAAGTTCTGCACAAAGCCAGCTGGGATTTTGATGGGAATTGTGTTAGTCTATAGATCAATTGTCCACAGCTGCCAGGTGGAAGGACCAGCTCTCCAACCCTGCACCTCCTTGCTCCACCATCCCAAGCAAACTCTGATTATGATGCACATCCATCTGCTAGTTTTGGGATGAAGAGGTAACAGACACCCCAAAAAGAATCCCTATATCAATTATGCAGCCACTCCACACTCCCCTACCCCCAAGCCCCTGGCAACCACTCCTCTGATTTCTGTCTCTATGGATTTGCCTATTCTGGATGTTTCATAGCAATGGAATCATACAGTATGTCACCTTTTGTGTCTGGCTTCTTTCATTTAGCGTCATGTTGTAGCAGGTGTCAGAACTTCATTCATTTTATGGCTGCATAATATTCCATTGCATGGATGCACCACGTTTCATTTATCCATTCCTAAGTCTACAGACACTTGGGTTGTTCAAGGAATCTGTTTCTAATGTGAAATGCCAGGCACCATGTTTGGTGGCTGGGCCTTTTGAAATGCCCCTTCCCTGATGACTTTCCCTCCTGCCTCCTGAGGGACGCTGAGGCGTCAGCTGCAAGTCACTGCTCAGGTTTGGATGTGGGTTGCAGGGGCTGTTCCAGCTTCCTGATTTCTAGCTGGTGCCTCTTGCCTCTGTGTGAAAATGGAAGGAGGTTGCTGGTGGCTTTGGAAGTTACAAAGCAGAGGTGTTGGTAAGTTTTTGCAGCTTTTTTAGCTTAGTCTCAACCTCACCTTCGTTAAGCCAAAAAATGTATTAAATAACAGGTGGGCCTGGTGGGGTGGGGTGCTGGATGGCGGTTCAAGTAGTCACTCTGCCACCTTGTTCTGGTGGAAGGCCAAGCCACCTGATTCACTCCTGGGCTGCAGTGGGTCCCGCTCACAGCCCTCTGCGAGGTGAGGCCCAAGGAGCAGAGGAATTCCAAGGAGCTCAATTCATTTCTGCTGATGCTGGGAGCTGTGATCTATGAGAAGGCTCTGTGAAGTTCACCCAGGTCTGCTCTTAAGATTCAAGAACTTGAGAGTGGGGGAGACAAAGGGGACACTGAGACAGGAAACTTTTCTGCTCCCTGCAGGCTGACTGTTTCTCCATACCAGAGCCGACCAGGACCCCAGACAGCATGTGGTCCACACTGCCTGGGAGACACGTCCTAATCCCTTTCCACCCCAGGCCCAGGTCATGCCTCCTCCTCCAGGAAGCCAGTCTCAATCCCTCCCTTCCCAGGAACAACCGAATCCAGGCTGACTTGAGACTGGTAGCAGGGAACTTCAGCAAAATGCTGATTGACCATGTTACAAACCATGTCTTGCTGTCAGTTGTGCCTGTTCACATTGTTGGATGTCTGCAGAAAGTACAGGTTACAGTTGTAGATTGTCACCCACAGAGGTCTAGATTGGTGACCCATGGGACTTGGGTGTCCAGAGAGGACGTTGCAGATAAGGCTCTGCTTGCAGGGGCCCTTTCCTGAGGCACGCTGCCCCTCGCTCTGTCTTTGCCCAGAGGCAGCTGCCTGCCTGCACCCCTTCTGCAGCACTGTAGTAGGGAACATGCTGTGGGTTGTGGGTGCAGGTCACAAAGGGAATGGCCTGCTCCTGTGCACTGGGACCTCTCACTCGAGTCCTCTAGGGTCCCTGGGTGGTCAAGGACAGGAAATCTCATTTGAATTTTTCTTGGAAGGTGTGGAGAGAAGAGTTTCAACTGAGGTCACAGGGACTTCATGCCTCCTCTGAGGCTCTGGTCCTTGGTGCTGCCCCGGGAGGAAGTACTGGCTGGTTAAGAGCCTGAGCTGTGGAGGCCAGGACCTGCTCATGCTAGCTGAGCAAGCTACTGCCCCTCTATGACCCTTGGAGTCATCTTCTGTGTGATGGGGATAGTAATATACCTCACAAGATCCTGGGAGGAGTAAATGTGTATCTAAATGCCCACCATGGTTCCTGAGACATGATTAACTGCTGGATAAATGGGCTATTATGATTGTTTGAGAAATTCAGTTATCAGTGGGGTCATTCTGCCCCTTGAGATCTGGAGATTTGCTTCCCCTCATCCTCCCACCCCTGCTCTTCCGCCCACCTCCTCCAAAGAGTGCCTCAGAGGCACAGGGCTCAAATTCCAATTGGGCACTCCGGCTTTGGTTTCTTGCTTTGCCAAATCTTCCTGCTTTGCATGCTGCAGCCCCTGCCCCACCTCCATGCTGACGTCAACCCAAGCATGAAAAGCTCCCACCCTGAAGCATCATCACTTGCAGAGCACAGTTTCATCCTCACCGCCCTCCTAGGAGGTGAGCATGTTTCTTGTGGTCCCCATTTACAGATGAGGAAACCGAGGCACGGAGATGCTAACATTCACCTTGGAGGTGGTGGAGCTGGGATGTGTACTTTAGCTCTCTGGCTTCTAGGTTACTTTCACCTGCTGCATTTTATTGCTGCAGAGAATGTACATCTGCACAAGGCCGTTGTGTGTGTAGCAGACGCACAGATGCACAACCCCAAATTAGTAATATCCATACCACAGGTGACAAGCACCCAGGCCACCCCCGTGTGCATCTCCTCCAAGATCTGCTCTCTATTTCCAGAGCCTCTCCTTCCATCTGCCCGGGATACTCAGGCCTCCACACGTTATTCTAATGGAGCATTCGCTTTTCCTTCTTGCTTTGTCCTATCAGAGCCTGGCTGAGCTGCAGGACCGTCCACTCCAGGACCTGCCTGTGGCAACCCAGAAGGTGGAAGAAGCCATGAGACACAAGCCATCTCCTTTCTCTCTTTCTTACCAATATCTGTACAGCGAGAATAAATTTCTGTTGCTTGAAGCCACCAAACAAATTTCCAAGTTTGTGGTAATTTGCTAAGGTATCCACAGGAAACTGATAAAGCCCCTGTATTAGTGTTCTACGGCTGTTGGAAGGAATCACCACAACCTTAGTGGCTTAAAGCAACACAAATTTATTATCTTACAGTTCTGGAGTCAGAAGTCTGACATGGGTCTCATGGGGCTAAAATCAAGGTGTGGGCTGGGCCGTGATCCTTCTGGAGGCCGTAGGGGAGAATCTGGGTTCTTGCCTTTTGCAGCTCCTAGAGCTGCCTGCATGCCTTGGCTTGTGGCCCTTCCTCGGTCTTCAAAGTCAACAACACAGTGTCCCTCTGCCCCTACTTCTTTAGTCACATGTCCTTCTGACTGTAGCCTGGAAGAGTCTCTGCTTTTAAGAATTCATGTGATTACTTTGGCCCCACCTGGATAATCCCAGATAATCTTCCATCTCAAGGTTCTTACCTTAATCACATCTGCAAAGTCTTTTTGCCATGTAAGGTAACATGTTCATGGGCTCCAGGGATTAGTGTGTGGACATTTCGGGGGCCATTTTTCTGCCTAGCATAGCCTGCAAGATTCCCAACCTCCTGGTTATAATCTCTGGGCTTGAGTGTGTACAGGACGAAGGACAGGATGTGTTTCACTCTTGCAACTAGGTCACTTTCATGCCAAAAGTGAAGGGACTTTAATGATGCAGTTAAAGTCCCAAATCGGTTGACCTTGAGTTAACCAAAAGGGAGATAATCCTGGGTGGGCCTGATCTAATCAGGTGAGCCCTCAGCCAGAAAGAGGCTGTCCTTGCAGGTGGAGGTTCAAATCATGAGAGAGATTCTCCTGGCCTGGAAGAAGCAATCTGCCGTGCTGTGAGGGGCTGGGTGGCTAGGACCTGCGTGTGGCCTGTGGGAACTAAAAGTGACAGGACCTCAGTCCCTTTCCTCCATTGCCAGGAACTGGATTCTGCCGACAAGCTGACGGGGATTCTCTTCCTGAGTTCCGTGCGGGAATGTAGCCAGCTGACACCTCGATTTCAGCCAGTGAGACCCAGAGCAGGGGACCCAGCTGAGCCGTGTCGACTCCTCACCCACGGATGCTCTGAGGTAATAAGTGTTGGCTGTTTGAAGCCACCAAGTTCATATTGATCTGCTTTGCAGCAACAGAGCACTAATACAGTGATATAAATTATGCTGTCTCATTCAGAAGGTAGAAGTAGCTACAGTTAGTTTAGGTTTTAAACAACTTCTCTTTGCTGTTTTTTTTTTTTTTTTTTTTTTTAAAGTCTTATTCTTAAAGGACTGAAGTCCATGTTCCTGAATCCTAGCTCTGGGCTCTTCTGGGCTTCCCAGGACCTCATCCTCTCACATGCAGGTCTTGTAGCTTCAAAGACTTGATGTGTTCAAGAGAGTCAAAGACCGACCAGCTCTTCATGGCCGTTCCGGGAGACTCAGCAGCAAATTCATGACTTCAGGTTCTATCGGCCATTCAGTGGGCTGGCAAAGTTGGCCATTTATTTGTTTTCAATAAGGTCTTTTTCTATTAAGACCATTAACATTCATGATTAAATAAAAATTTGAATTTGCACAAAGCATGTATGAAATTCATGCACTTTGCATATTGGAACTGGGGATTGGGCTCATACAATGTTTCCTACAGTCAGACCAGACCAGCTCTGCTTTTGTCATCTACCTTCCTACCCTGCTGTCATGGTGAGGACACTACAGAACAAGGACGGAGCACGCTCGAGCTGCTGCAGCATGGTGGGGGGCGATTCGGGAATCTAGGGCAGGGTGTGGGGCGGCCTCACCAGGGGCTGGGACTGGCAGCCTCTGTCTTTCTTTGTTTCTGTTTCTTTCTGTTCTCCCTCATCTTTGTGGTCTAGCTGTCTCTATCCAGGTGGCCCTCATGACACCTGAGCTTGCAGGTGACAGGCCAGCCCCTAGGACAGTCAAGTTCTCTTGGCCACAATGCTACATCTCCAGGAGAGAAAATCTGACTGGCTCATGCTGGGTCAGGTATGTACTCCTGGTTCAATCAGCTGCATGCAGGGGTCTGGGGGGTGGGATCTCACAGAATAAGCAGAGCCTCCAATCCCACCCCTATGAATCTGGGGCAGGGGTGACACCTCCCAGAGAAGGGTGGTCATTGACTTGCAGGCAATGGTGTCAAAGAGACAGCACCTGCAAGATCCCTAGCCATGGTGCCGTGCATCGGAGGGTCCTTCATGGTCAGCTTGCCCAGCTATCCTGGTCTGACAGTTTTCCTGTTGTCCTGTTTTCCACTGTGTCCACCCCAAAGAAATGTCCTGCCTCCATCTGAAACCCTCCAGAATTGGTAAACCTGCAGTGCCAACTCGCTAGGTGAGATGTTTGAAGCTGTGGGTGGTGTTTGATGACCCATGATGGCCTGGGACACAGCTCCTTGAGGGTGTGGATTCATCCGGTCTGCTTGGACCAGGGGCAGCCCGGTTCATCAAAACACAGGCTCATGTGAGAATTCCCCCTCACGAGGGCAGTTTTTAAGGGCGTGATAAGACCTTCGCCGCAGAGCCACGCTGTTGGCCGGGAACCTGCCTTCCCCATGTCTGGTTGCTTTTCTCCTGCTGGTTGGGGAGAGTGGACTTGCCCCCACACGCTGGGTAAATCCTGCCCATCTGGAAAAGTACCAGTGGCCTGATCCAGCCTATTTACATGGCAATGACATTTCGAGGTGCGGCTGGCCTCACTTAATGGCTTCTTTTAAGATTAAAGCTGTCAACGATCAGATAGAAAATCTTCATTCAGCACAAGCAGCTCCGTTAAGTGCCCGCAATCACAGCCAGACCAGGGGACTTCTAAATGAAATAATGGCTAGACAAAAAATGCGTTCAACAAGTTGCCAAAAATAAAAAATAACCCTTGGTATGGGAAATGACAGCGATCTCAAACAGACGTGGTCAGGGTGCAGTAAAGCTGAGACGGGTGACGTCGGAAGTGCAACTTGGCGCGAGTTCTGGAGCCGCAGGCAGGGCGACCTGGGCCCACCCGCTTCCTGCCCTGGTTCCGTAGCCGGGCGTGAGAAACGGCAGGGGAGGCAGTGAGGAGACGTCCCATCCCTCACCTCCCGGGGACACCGGCCCCTGCTGCACTCTGATGCAGCCCTAAGTGAACACAGCTTACCTGTCCCATGGTGGTGGAGGGGACACATGGGCCTCAACACACACCTTAGCTCCTGCGTGTGGCCCTGGAGGCTTCGGGGAGAAATGGAGCATATGTTCACCGCCCTAGTGACCACTTCTGTCTCTCCGTGGCCACACGTCTGGGCCTTCTCTGTCTACTGCAGAGCCGTCCCTCTGGTGGAGGATGCCCTGTTCCCCTCCCTGCTGTCCTCCAGTGGCCACTACTGTCCTGTCTCAGGCGCCCCCATAAGTGCCGCGTGCACAGCGGGTGGCTGCGTGTTTCTGCCCACTTCCCCACTCTGGGCTTCAAGTGTCTCCGGGGCAGAAGCCATATTTCATCTCCAGCCCTAGTACCCAGCGAGCACCTGGCACCTGGTAGGTGCTGAAAAACCATTGTTTTATAAAGCAGGTGACCGCGGAAGGGACAGTGGAGGTTGCCCATCCAGGCTCTGAAATGCATAGTTTTATGTGTATGGGTACTAAATTACATGTAACATAAAATGTACAGTTTTAACTATATTAAAGCGTCCATCCAGTGGCATTAAGCTCATTCATGCTGTCGTGCAGCCATCACCACTGTTCGTCTCCAGAACTTTTCTTTTTCATGTTTCCCAAGCTGAACTGTGCGCCCATAAACACTAACTCCCTGGTTCCCTTCCCTCGGCCCCTGGTCACCTCTAATCTCCTTTCTGTCTCTGTGACTGTGACTACTCAGTAACTCACACACGTGGAACCACACAGGACTCACTGCACTCAGCAAAATGTCCTCAAGGTTCATCCATGTTGTAGCAGGTGTCAGAATTTTCTTCCTTTTTAAAGCCTGAATGTATTCTATTGTGTGCCGAAATGCATCTTTGGAACTGTCAGGGTGGGCTGAGAAGGGGAAGGTGGTGGAGCTAAGAGTGGGCTGAGCAGGCGGGGGCACCGGCTTTGGCACTGAGCTCACCTGGGCAGACTGCGGAGCTCTCTGAGCCATGAGAAAGCTGCAAAGATCTGACGACGGCTGCACGGGTGACACTGAGGGAGCTGTAAAGGGGGCAACGCTGGGGTCCCCGGGCCAGTGTGTTCTCTGCTGATTTGGAGGGAGCACCAGAGAGCTGATGGCCCCTGACCTGGGGACCTGCCCTCGCGTTGCCAGCTGTGACTGACTTCCAGCCCCAGCTAGGGACACTGGTGTCCGTCCTCCTAGTCCTGGGCTGCCCCAGCAGCAGCTGCCTGGATAGGCTCCTGCGGGCCCCCCTCCATCTCCTGTGGATGGCCTGGGCCTGCCTGTTCTTTGTCAGTGGCCAGACAGTGGCAGCTCTCAGTGACAGGGTGTTTGGGCTAAATTAAAACCAGTGACCTGCAAATGAAGGGCCCCAAATCCTATTACCCGCTCTGCAGCCAGCCCTCATTCAATTCTCTCCTTTTGGGTTGGGGCCTGTCAACAGCCGTTCGAGCCACTTGGTTATGAATCTGTCACTTGGCTGGAAACCAGGCTCTGTGTTGAGCAGACTGAATTTGTCTTCGCATTTGTGCAAGTAATTTTTTTTTTAAAGTAATGGCCCGTTTTACCCCCCCGTTCTTCTTGTCTGTGTTGTGAATGTTCTTATTTAAAGTGAAGCTGGGGAGCTATTGTTAGCCCAGGGACGGATCAAGGGACTATACAAATGTGTCAAGATGTGCCATGACAAATCTAGGTTATTTTTCTGCAAAGATACTTTGTGGGCCTAGATTGAAAGTCAAACGGAGCTTCAAAGTGTGCAGCGTTCAAAGTGTTTTCACGGGCTTTGATAAGAGGCAGCACATCCATCCATCCGACAGGTGGCCTTGTGGTGGGTGATGGTGGCCCGCATGCAAATGGCCCCTGTGGATTCTGGCCACGGGGATGGCGGGGGCCACCGAGGGTACAGCCTCCGTGGGCAGAGACGGAGCAGGCTTGCGTGGACAAGTCGGCGCCCAGGACTGAGAGCACTGCCCCTGTGTGACCTTGAGCCAATGCCCTTGCCTCCCTGGACCTCAGTTCCTACCTGTGAAGTGGGGGGTTGGGCGTAGAGTGCAAGAGTCTGGCTGGCTCCAGTCTTCTCTGAGTTTCTGATGAGGTGCCCTTGCTGGTGAGGTGCAGGAGGCTCTGGGACCCCCATTCTCTGGCTCACATCTTCATTTCAAGCCTGCTTCTTCCTGCCAGGAAAGACTGAGCTTCCTGCAGGAGACTTGCCGTTGAGGAGGTCGTGGGGACAGAACCGTGTCCCCTGTGCAGGGGACTGAGAGGGACTGGGGCCCTCTGATGTCTCTCCACGGCAGGGGTCCCAGGCTCGGGGCTGTGTGCTGGGTCTGGCTCCTAGAGAGGTTTTTAAAAAAATATTTGTTTTGAGTCATTCTGTGTTCAAGATTTTAAAAATAATTTGCCAGCATTAAAAAAAAAATCCAGTCAAAGTCTATATTTCTTTTGAAAAACAGGAAGGTCTGGCCACACTGGGCCTATATTCTCCCATGGTCCCGATCACCCAAATCTGAGAAGCAGCTGACCTCTTTGCTCTGATTTGCCACAATCCCCACTGCTCCCTATAGTGTCCCCAATGGAGAGCCCACATGTCCCTTGCTGTTTGTCATCTAACTCTTGGCTGGTTATTTACCTTGCCTGCCCGGCTCCTCGGGCATCTGAGTTTTCAACCCCGTGTGGTAGACTGGTGTTCAAGGTCAAATCACCCTGAGGCCCGGTGGCCTGGGTCTAGAGTCTAGTTCTACTGACAGCCAGCCATGGGACGGTGGACAAGTCCCTTAACCTTTTAGAATCCCAGGTCTTCACGTGAACAATCGGCTAACGTGCCTCCAATCTCGAAGAGCAAGATGGTGATTCCTGTGAACAGCTTAGTCAACTGCCCGTCACGTGGTAACAATAATATTATATATTATAACTATAACATATACACGATAGCAATATAACCTAATGTAACAATTACAATGCAGCATCGACAGCAGCACGGAGAGTGCTTCCTGAGGCAGGCACTGTCCGAGGTGCTGACAGACACCAATCTATCTCATCCTCACAGCAGCTCCTGTGATGGACGTCTTGTCATCCTCCCACTTTACAGACGATGAAACTGAGGCCCAAAGAGGTTAAGATGCTTGACTGACATTCAGTAGAATGTGGCAGAGCTGGGATTTGAACTCAGGCCATCCAGCTCCCGCCTCTGCGCCCTCACACACCACTATGCCACCTCTGCGGCAGGGGCGTAGGTCCTTCCAGTTCAGACCACCTGACTCGGACACTTACTGTAGATCCGAGGCTTGAACTGTCCCCAGAGTAAGCCAAGCCCGGTTTTCCTGCAGCTATAGTGGGTCTTGGAACTTGGTCTTTGTGGACAAACCTGAATGAGCTGGGCATGGGGGGCGGGAGCAGGGGAGGTTTGGAGATGCTGGGAGCAGCCGGCAAAGACCCTGAGTAACCTGGATCTTCTGCAGAAGCCCAGGCTCACAGTCCCCATGCGGGGTCGTCTGGCCTCTGTTGCAGCCGGACCCCCAGCCCCTGACAGCATCCTCAGCAATCACACACACAGGTCTTGTCCTTGCCTGTGGGGACTTCCATGGGGGCGCTCGGGAGCCAGGATCCTGGCATTTCAAGCTTGCTTTTGCAACTTCCTCTCGGAGTTTGTCTTGCCAGGAACAAAGTGGCAGCAGAGCGCTTGTGAGCTGGATTAATCCTGTTAAACAAGTCTCAGATCTGACGCAGGCACACTTTTTGAAACCTGAGGGTACGTACTGAAAGTTGTGCGCGGGCCTTGCACCGCTCCCAGGGCGGCAGACAGGCTGTTCCTGTGTCACTTCCCTGTGACTGATGTGCAGACAAGAGACTGCACATGAAAGGCAGGGGTTGCCCATCGCCTCCTAGCCGCAAGGCCCCTTCCTCCCAAGCCCTCGCGGGACGCAGCCTGACACAGAGTCGTCACTCTGCTGAGCGCCGGGGCCGGCTGGAAGGAAGAGGAACCCGGGCCGGGTCCCTGAGCGCCTGGGGCGGTGCTGTCCAGTGGCTAGACGGCCGGCTGGGGCGGAACTGAGCTGGACCAGGTCCCTCCATGCCACTCGAAAGCCAAGTGGCCCCAGGCCGGGCCTGACCGTGCTTGCCTCAGTTTCTTCATCTATGGCGTGGGGAAGGTGGATGGGCCGATCTCCTGGGGAGGTGAGGAGGCTTCGCAGTGTCAAGTGTCCTCCAGCAAAAGGCATCAAGCCTTGGGGTGAGCAGGGTCTGGGGTCCCCGTGCCTCGCAGGGCAGTGGGGCAGCAGTAGAAGGTGCCACGTCCATCATCCCAGGCAGGAGTGGACTCATATCTAGGAGGAGTGGGAATGTTGTGACCCCTTGGGGACTCTTTCTCAGAAAGGGGTGCTGGACAGAGACAAACGTCTGACTAAATTTCCAGGGGGTGCATGAACCCCATGCAGGTTAAGAGCCCTCAGAATGTGCTGGAGAGCTTTTGAATGCCCTGGTAGACACCCCAACACTGTTGGCCCCCCACGTCCCTTTGTCTGGCTCCCCAGGGCCTGGGCTGTGTGGTTCTTTCTGTTTTCCAGGGAAGGCCGTGGCCTGGTGGGTCCACACTCCATACCACCTGGCAGGCTTCCCTCACCCGAATACCGGCTCCTCGCTCCTCTGTAGGATGAAGCTGCTCGTCCCCCAGCCCCGTGGGGTGCCCTGTGGCCACCCCGGCAATGGGCAGAAGCAGCCCAGGGCAGTGGCCAGGGCAGGGCTCGGGAGTCAGAGGGCCTGGGGCTGAATTCAGCCTCGGTGTGGCTGTGGCTGGGGCTCAGTGTGAGGTGGGACAATGATCACTCAGAAGGTGACATGAGCTTGTGCATCTAAAGTGCTTCAGAGAGAGTGTGTGTGGGTGTCCAGCACTGAGTACCTGCTCAGTGGATGTTAGTGGCTCTGTCACCACCACCTCTTACAGAGGCTAAAACCGAGGTTCAGAGAGCCCGAGTCTGCACTCACGTGCACTGGGGAGCAGACTTCCCAAGGGTACCGAGGGAACTGCTGGGGTGTGGTCCCCAGAGCTGGCGCAGTCTCTTCTGTAGAGGAGTTCTGTTGCTGAGAGATCTGGGCTCCCTCTGTGATGTCCCTGCTGGGCTCAGTGCAGCTCCCTGGTCCCTCTCCCTGCCCACCACCCATCCCTCGGGCGGGACCCTCAGCCTGAGCCTCGGATGAGGTTTTCCCCGTTCTCTGGCCCCAGCTCCTGTTTCCAGGCTTCCTGCTGTTTCCAGGCAGTGATGTTGAGAAGCCAGGGCTGTGCTGTTTGCACAAGATGCCCCAAGGGCCCGTCTCTGCAGGCAGTGGGAGCACAGGCCTGAGGGCTCTCTGCCCATCAGGCGTCTCGGTACTGGCCACACCAACCAGCCCCTGACCACCCAGCAGCCGATTTCAGCATTCATGGCAGACAGTGGAGACTGCTGTCCCCAAGCATGGGCAGGGCGGCATGGGTGAGGACATCCACCTATTTGGGGGCAGGAGGGCAGATGGCTTTGCTGGGCTGGGGAGCACCCTGGAAACTTGTTGACGGTGTCTTTGGGGACACCTCTTCCCAGTGTAAGAGGGGAGGAGGGGGCAGGTGAGGCAGGTCTGGGGAAGCAGGGCTGGGCACTGTCCCCGGCCTGCATGTGGTCATAGCCCCGTGTCATGATAGTGCAGGAGGGCCTGGTGCACAGCACCCAGCTCAGTAGATGTTCATACCCTGCCCCGTTCTCTGTGCAGTAACAACACAGCAACTTACATTTGCTGAGCATGTACAGGTGACTGCAGTGGAAACTGATTCCTTTCTATCCAGCCAACATGTATCATATGACCTAGGCTGGCCAATCACAGAACTCTGTCCCTCAGCCATGGTGGTTGGCTCAGGGATGGGCACATGACCCAGGCAGGGCCAATCAGATTTGCCCCTGGGATTTTTGCTGGAGTAATTGGGAAATTACTCTCTTTCTGCTGCCATCTTGCTCCTGGTCTGATGGTGGACATTCTGGCTGCCATGTGGGAGACCCCGACTGAAAATGAAGCCAACACAGAGGATGGAGGAACTGAAAGGGAGAAAAGGAGATGGAGATGGATACAGAGAGAGAGAGAGAGAGAGAGAGAGAGAGAGAGAGAAAGAGAGAGAGAGAGAGAGAGAGAGACAGCGCATCTCACACACACACATACATGCAGACCTGGTGGCATTTTTGGAAACTTCAAGACCAGTCCCACCCTTTGGATGTCCTAATCATGAAAGTCAGTGGCCACCCCCCCTTTGTGGTCCCGCCTATTTGTGCGAGGTTTTGATTCGTTCCCAGGCACCGTGCTGAGCTCATCATGTGCATCATAAATTCCGGTCCTCACACAGCTCATTAAGTAGCTATTCCTATCCCTGCTTTCAGATGAGGAGACTGAGACTGAGAGATCACACAACCCATGAGGTGACTCCTGGGGCCAGGAAGGCTCAGAGCTGGGACTCCAGCCCCAGCATTCCCACTCTGAGCCCACAGCTGGAACACCGCGGAGCGCTGTCTTCTGGACCGAGCAGCTGCGGCACGTCACCGGCACTCAGTAGGGGTCTGTTGAGTGAAATCCATCCCGGCCATGGGGAGCTGCATCAGACGTGCCTGACCCTTTTGCCTTTGAGAGCTGGCAGGTGAGGGATTTTCACATGGCTACAGACACAGAGCACCTCAGCTGTGGCATTTACATGACAAGACTGGACATTTGCAGCCGTGCCCCGATGCTTCAGCAATATTGCCTCTCTGGGCATTGAAACATGTGCCTGGGACAATTTCCATGACCCTCATGAGAGTGTGGACCACCCTAAAATTAGCTCAGACAGAAAACATTTTGTACAGAGCCTTTAGTTTTCTCCTTCCGCTTTAGAGGAGATTTTCTCATTTGAGGGGAACAGAGATGGTCCTGGACACCCAGGTCAGCCTGCTCTTTGGGAAGTTTTACAAAGGCTGGAGGCAGGTTCTGAGGAATGCCCCAATTCTTGTCCCTGTGTGGTGAGTGCTGAGCCATTTGGAGAAGATCAGAGGCTCCTGCATTTTCTCCTTGGCCCAGGGGAGATCAAAGCCAAGGTGATCTCATCCCCAAAAAAGTCCTTCACAAGGTCAGGGTGGAGCTTGGTGAGCCAGCAGGAGGCCAGTGGAGGGACTGGTGACCAGTTCTAGGTGAGCCTGCTTTCCTCTGCTTCCATCCAGCCAAGGAGCCCTCTGACCATGCTGTGGGGCCCAGGGAGGGCCAGGGAGGTGGGGCTGGTCCGGGCAGAGATTGTGGACAGAGTGGTGGGTTGGGGGTGATGCTGGGAAGGAGGCAGGTGGCTCTCTAGTCAGTAATGCCAGGCCCTGTGCCCTTACCTGACCTCTGCTTTCACCAAACCCCTGTGTCTGTCCCCCAACGCAGTCAGCTCTCTTATGCCCCTGTCCCTTGGGCTGTCTGCCTTCCATCCATTGCGCCTGCGTGGGTGTGATGAGTTGACAACCTGAGTGTTTGCTGCTGGAGTGAGCTGCAAGTGTGGGCCATGGTTTCTGGAGAGGATCAGGTACTCTGGACAGACAGCCCTGGACAGACCTCCGCCCCAGCTTAGGTTGGGTTCTCCAGAAGCAGACTTTGAGACCAGGATGGGAGTGCGAGTGACTGATGTGGAAGCGGGTCCCAGGATGCGTCCGAGGGAACTGGACACGAATTGGGGCTGGGAAGGGGACACGAAGGGTGCCCTGAGTTGAGGCCATCCAAGCTCAGTCCCTCTGGGGGCCACTGAGAGGCAGTGTAGATGAGTACTTTGAAGCCCCCGGTGCCTTGCAGAGTGCAGACTCCGGTCTGGCAGGTCTGGGGCGGCCTGAGTTCTGCATTTCTAACAACACCCCAGATGATGTGGGTGGGGCTGCTGTACGTCCACACAGGCTGGAGCACACCTCAGAGTTACCCCAGCTGTTAGGAGTTGAGCCGTGTCCCCCAAAAGATGTGCTGAAGTCCTGACCCCCAGTACCTGGGACGGTGACCTCACTTGGAAATAGGGTCTTTGCAGATGTGATCGAGTTAAGATGGGGTTATACTGGGTTAAGGTGGATCCTAATGCAGTGACTGCTATCCTCATAAAGAGAAGAGACACAGGTGCAGGGCAGCAGCCGCATGCAGCTGGAGGCAGAGGTCGGAGTGATGCCACCCGAAGCCAGAGAGCTCCTGGGGCTGCGGGAACCTGGAAGAGGCAGGAAGGATCCTCCCCTAGAGCCTCTGGAGGAGCACGGCCCTGCTGACACCCTGACTTCAGACTTCTGGCCTCCACAACTGAGAGAATAGATTCCTGTTGTTTTCTGCCACCTCGTTTGTGATCATCTGTTATGGCGGCCCAGGAGACTAATCCACCAGCCAAGGGGTCAGGAAGCTGTCCCAGGGGTATCAGCACTCAGGCACTTCCTGACCCAAGAATGGCCAGAGAAAGCATCAGGCAGAGGTGGCAGGTGCATGCAGGGGAGAGCTGTGGGGTGGCCCAGAAGCAGTCAGTGCTGACAGGAGCAGGTGGGCCCCATGAGCCTCTGCTCCCACCTTGCTGGAAGGGGGACCAGCCCTTTCCTGGAGGGTGAGGGGCTTGGTGCCCTCCGTGGTGGCTCTGACAGCAGGGCCAAGGATGATGCTGACTTGGTGGGAGTGTGTCCCACCCTCTGCCCTGCGCACTGACGTGCCACCCACCCCCGCTGGCTGGGGGTAGGGCAACCTTGGGAGGACTTGGGGGCAGCGCAGGATCTGGAAGGAGGGAGGGATTTGAACCAAGGAGCCCGGGTTGGACTCCTGCCCCCACTGCTAACTTGCATCTCTGAGCCTCAGTTTCCTTATAGCACGCGGGTGGAATGACACAGCCTGTGGGATGGAGGGTTAGAGGCGGCGTGCCCGTCCTGGCCTAGGACAGGGCCCAGCACAGAGGAGGGGGCTCCACAAGTGGAATGGAGATGAAGTGGGGACACCTCACTGGAGTCAGCAGTGGCAGAGCCTGGTGGCCAGGGCTCACAGCCCAGCACTTTGGGGAAATGGGCTCCAAGGTGCAGCTTGACAGCCGATGGGCTCCCGCTATTTTCCAGGGACACCTCTGTCACCTCCTTGCCCATGCAGACGCTCTCTTCTCACTCCGACTTCCCGCTCTTCCTCTTCGGCCCTCGATTTCTGGAAGCAGTTTTGAGAGGCAGATGTTTGCAAGTCCGCCTGTGCAATTGATTTATGCCTCAGTGAGTGTTGCCCTTACGATGATTAATATTTGATTTACACCCTGAGTTTGTCCTGTTTCTGATCTCATTCGAACTCATTAAATCTTCTTTAATGGAGTCTCTAACTTTATCCTCCAGAACTCACCCTCCAGAGGCAGCTCCTGGATCCCTTTGTTGGCTTCTGACCCACTTATTTGCCTTTTGAAAAAGCAAGAACACATTTGGCCGCAGCCAGTCCTAGAGGCCTTTGCCAGGAGGGTGCAGCTGAAATGTCACAGCTGTCCCACTACTGTGGAAGCCTCTTCCTCTCATTGAATTGACTTGTGCTGCAAGGGCCAGGCCCTCGCGTCAGAGGCGGGGCAGACGCACGGAGCTGCCTGCGGGACAGAGCAGCCTTTGGCCTGTGGCTGGATGTTTCCGTCGTGGGTGGTGGCCACCTCAGGGGTCTTGGGCTCGCAGGGCTGGCAGGGGTCTCACCGAAGCCTACTTTCCTTTGTTTCTGGGCAGGATCATGGTTAGAAATGTGGGTCCCTCCGACAAAATTGATAATGATGGTAGAGCTGACTTTGGGGATCCTTTGCCAAGTGATTCATATCCGTTTTCACATCCAGTCCTCACAACATTCCTGGAAAGTGGAAGCCCCATTTTAGAGATGGAGAAACTGAGGCTCAGTAACATGCCCAGGCCACTCGGCAGTTAAGGGGCAGAGCCGGGCTGGGAAGGCAGGTGGCCTGAGCCCGGAGCCGCACCCCCCCACCGCTCTGCTGTGCCCTGCGTCGCTGCTGCCTCCTGCGGGTGGGGGCCAGGGATGCTGCAGAACATCTCATAGTGCACAGAATGGCCCCCGCCGTGAAGAGTTAGCCCCCCGCGTGCCCACGGTGCCGAGGTGGAGAAACCCTGCCACAGCGGGACCGCCCGGACTGCACAGGGCTTGTCCTCATGTGGTCCGACCCACTTGAGCTCTCCGCTTGGCCCTGGATTTATTCATTACAAAAGTCTGGACGTGGCCAAGTATCGGTTCATCTGTGGAAGGATGGTGGGTTTTATAACAAAGAAAGAATAGAAGGGACAGGAGCGCTTACTGTGAACAGATCATGCCGTCTGCCTGTACCGAGGTACAGAAATGAGGCATTTCAGTCACTACAGACCACACAGCGTATGACCCCATCTACATGAAGTGTCCAGCATAGGCAAGCCTGTAAAGACAGAAACTAGATTGGTGGTTGCCTAGGGCTGGGGGTGGGCATGGAGGGGTTAGAGGGCATCGGGAAATGGGCCTCAGGAGCCCAGAAACGCCTAATGCTGGAAAGTAGAAAGCATCGCCCATCCGCTGACCCCAGCTTCTGATTTTCTTTCTTTCTCTTGTGTTCTAAGCTTCCTATTATGCAGCTTACATGACTTTATATTTTTATTAGGGTGTTAAAGTGATCAGTGGTTTTTCCCCTTTTTCTATGTTTTCTGATTTTTGGAATATGCACATTAATAATGTAAATCGAGGGATCTAGTAAAGAGAAAAGCACAGCCCCCATCCCCTGCAAACAGACAAACCACAGTAGAAACAAAGCAGAATAATAGCTGACTCCCGACTCACCAAGGGCTGAGCTGAGGCGGGGGGCTCCTGCCCAGGGTGGAGGGTGGGGCCTCGGGGGCTTTGCTGTGTGGGTGTGAGGACAGAGCAATGGCCACCGACCCTCCCGCCCTCTTGCGGGGAGGCATCTATTACCCCCTTGTCCCCAAGCCTCTTCCATGGAAGGGGGCACGTGAGAGAACCAGTGGCCAGAGAACCCGGAGTGTCACCCAGGGGGCTGTCCTCCTGCTCAGGGGGCGTGAGTCACCTCGAGCCTCCCCCAACAGACTGGGACTTGGCCAGTGGTTGGTGTAATCCTCCTGCAAGGGGCCCGCGGCTGTGATGTGGGGGACGGCGAGGAGGAGGACATGTAGGTTTGGTCTGGTCTGATCCATCCTTTACCGCTGTTTTGTATTTTGGTCTTTGTCTGGTCGGGAGGGTACCTGTGACAGGCTGGCCCTCCCACCTCGGCACCGTGAGGTCTATGTCTGTCCCAGCAGCACGTGTAGGACGCTTGTGCCACTCTCTATGTTTCCTGGACAGCGGGAGAGAGAGGAGTAAAGCAGGGTCTGGGAGGGAGGGCGCGTGCTCTCTTAGGGACGGTGCGGGCGAGCCCCTCTGAGCAGAGGACGTTGAACAGGGAACTCTATACCCGTTCGTGATAAAACCTCGCAGAAAAATTAGAACACAGGAGAGTTTCCTCAGCTGGACAAGGTGCACCTGCAAAAGGCCTACAGCTAACCTTGTACTTAACGGTGAAAGACAAAGCTTTCCCCATAAGACCAGGAACAAGGCACGGACGTCCACTCTCACCAGCTGCATTCAGCTTAGTGCTGGATGCTTGAGCCGGGGCAGTGAGGTAAGACAAGGAATGAAAAGGCATATGGCTTAGAAAGGAAGAAGTAAAGCTGTCCCTGCTTGCAAATGCCATCATCTATGTAGAATATTCCAAGAAATTCACAAAAAGACCCTCCAAAAACTAGTAAATGAGTTCAGCAAGCTTGCAGCTTATAAAATAAACATCCAAAAATCACTTGTGTTTCAATATACCAGCAATAAACTCACAGACACCAAAATTAGAAATACAACACCGTTTATACTTTTTACAGATACTCAAAAAATGAAATATTTACTTGTAAATCTAACAAAGTGTGTACAGGAATCGTATGTTTAATACTGCACAATTCTTTTTCTTTTTTTTTTTTTTTTTGTCTTTTTCGTGACCAGCACTCAGCCAGTGAGTACACCGGCCATTCCTTTATAGGATCCGAACCTGCGGCGGGAGCGTCGCCGTGCTCCCAGCGCCGCACTCTCCCGAGTGCGCCACAGGCTCGGCCCAATACTGCACAATTCTGATGAACAAAATAAAAGAAGATCTAGGCAAATGGAGAAATATATTTTGTTCATTGACTGGAAGACTCAACGTAGGAAAGATGTCATTTCTCCCTGAATGAATACACTAGTTTAACACAATTCCTATCAAAATCCCAGCAAAATTTTTTGTAGATATGGGCAAGATTATTCTAAAATTTATTTGGAAAGAACTAGTGGCTAAAACAAATTTGAAAAAGAAGAATAAAGTGAAAGGAATCAATCTATCTGATTGTAAGACTTATTATATGGCTGCCATAATTGAGACTGTGTCACAGAGGTGACGGAGAAGACATACAGATCAGCGGAACAGAACAGAGAGCCCAGAGACTGTCCCACACGAATATGCGCAGGTGATTTTTGGTGATGGTGCAAAAGCAACTCAGTGGAGAAAAGGAAAATTAAACTTTGAACTAAATCTCATGGCTTGTACAAAAACTAACTAATATTAAATGGATCATGGACTTAAATGTAAAATATAAAACGATGAAGGGCAACATGTGGGAACACGGTGGTGATGGAAAAGTTCTGACCTTGATGGTAACAATGTCTGTATCCTGGTTTTGATCTATATTATAGTTTTGGAAGACGCTGCCACTGGGGGAAACTGAGTAAAGGGCTCATAGATCCCGATATTATTTCTTACAACTGCATGTGAATCTATAATTATCCTAAAATAAAAAGGTTAATTAAAGCATGTATTTTGAAGTCAGTTTATGTAATTATGTAATAACTTTATGTTCAGCGTTAGTACTTTCAAATAGTCAGTGCTAATAAGGCTGAGTTGACTCTTCAGAAAGCTCTTAGTTGGCACCTCCCACGACAAATATAGCACATGGGCCAGAAGGAGTGGTCAGCTCCGCAGATACCCTCCTGGAGCCAAGGCTCAGCCATGCGGTCCCTGGATGGCCTCACAGCTGCAAGTCTTGGAGCTACCTGGGGCATCTAGTTGATCGCAGCTCTGGGTCAAGGGCACCCCAAAGGGGAGAAATGGGAACTGGGATTCTGGTCTGTTCTCAGGGCACCCAGTCTGGTCCTGGGCACTGAGAGGGGACTTAGAAAACTTCAAGGAAGGAGACTCCAAAGGATGCGGCTCCCTGCAGGTGGGGACCAGGGAAAAGCCTTGCTTGCCTGGGTTGACAGGTATTACGGTCACTTGCAAAAGCAGGAGGGATCTCACCCAAAGTCTGGTTTTGATGTCAAGATTGGTGAAGCCCCCCACCATCTTCCCTGACTCATACCCCAAGAGTGGTGAGCGTTCTTATGTGGGCAGGGTCTTGCCCATTGCTGCACGTTCTGGGACAAGGCTGGGCAGCTGTGCCTTCCTGCTGCCAGCACCTCGCTACTCTTCTTTCCAGTGTGTCCCTTGTTGGCTTCCAGCTGCTCTGTGCTTTGTCCTCCTTTCAGAGCCTGGGAAGCCCTCTCCAGAGGTGGTGGCAGGAGGAAGGGGCAAGGCGTGGGTCCAGGTACCAAGACATTCCCAAGGATTCCCTGACCTGCACCTGTACTGTAAGGGCCCTTCCCTGTGCCAGGCACAGGGTGTTCAGGGAGGCCTGACCCTGCCGCAGGAAGCCTGCACCCTGGCCATTTGGGAAGAATGGAAGAGCCATGTATGGTTCTGTCCCAGCCAGGCTGACATTGCATGGGGCAGACTGTCTCAGCAAGGATTAGGAGTGAACAGAAGGATGAGTTAGGCCAGGACATCCATCTGAACTCCCTTCCTATGGTGGCTAGAGAACCATCGTCTTGGAAACTGTCGGTGGATCTTCCTGAAAGATTAAGGATGATTCCAGAAGCATGCTTCTTCATAGGCCACGGGGTCACATGGCCTGGCCCTGTCCACTGGTCTCTCCCAACTCTGCCCATCCCTGTGCCCCAGCTGTCCCGGCCTTCCCAGCTCACGCCATGCAGGGGCTTTGGACCGGCCCTTCCTCTGCTGGGGTCCTGTGACTTTATCTTTAGGAAACAGCCATGGACATGCATGGCATTGATCTTGGTGTTATTTGTACTAGGCAGGAACCATTTCTCGTCCCCAGTGGGCATGGTTACATACCCTACACTCTGGGTATCATGCAGTCTCCCACAGTGATGCTGTGAAAAGGCAGCAGGAAAGAGGCCCCTGCCAGATGCAGTGGTTGGAGGCTTGTGGGTGGTGTTGGCCAGGGCACCCTGGACCCCACAGGAAGGCGTGAGCACTGTGAGCAGGAGCAGCTGGGCTGCACACGGAGAGTCCCTGGTTGGTCCAGCCATGGTCCACCATGGTGGGGGCTCCAGTGAGCCACCAGAAGGCAGGGCTTGGGCTCAAGGCTGCAGTAGGGCTCGTTCACTCTCTCAAGGTCAGATTTGCCCATGGCCAGACTGTTGAGGCCATGGGTGAGAGTTCCAGCGTGACCACGTGAGGGGCACAGGAGCAAGCAGCACAGGTGGAGCAAGTCCCAGGGGCAGCCCTGGGCAGGAGATGGCTCCCAGCAGGGAGAGGAGGGAGAGATGCCTCTGGGTGTGTGCATGTGCGTACTTGGTGTGCATGCAACTTTGTATATGTGTACATATTTGTATGTGTATATGTGTATATATGATGTGTGCGTGCGTACATATCTGTATGTATGTGCATGTATGTGTGTGTGTTATATGTATTGTATGTATGTATGTGTACTTAAGTGTGCATATGTGGATAATGTGTATGTGTGCATATGCGTATATGTGTGTGCTTGTGTGTTTATGCATGTATGTCTACGTGTGAATGTCTCTGTGTGTGTGTGTGTGTGTGTGTACATGTGTATGTGTGTGCCTATATGAGCTATTAACACATGACCACTTTTCCCATCAGGAATTGTGGCCCTGCTGGGATCTGGGTTCCGGCCCCATCAGCCTCCCTGTCCTGGGAGGGATTGAGGTGGGGCAGGGATGAGGAGAGAGAGTTCTTCCCCACATACTCATGATACATTAAAGAGAAAAGGCATTTTGCCAAGCAGGAAGGAAAGCGGGAGCCCGTTTTTAGAGAGCTCGTTTTAGAAAACATAGAGACGAATGCTTAGGAAAATTACTGGAAAGATATACAAAAACATGTCAAGTGGTGCATTTGCAGTTACGAGATTTTGGGTAATTTTTATCCACTTCTTTTGGCTCGTCTGAATTTCCTAACATTTCTACAATAAACATCTATTACTTTGTAATAACAACCAAAAGTTACTGTAGCAGTTGGCCAGGAGCTGTGACAAGCGTCCAGATGAGCCGCCTTCTGAGCTGCCACTGGAAGCTGTGTTCTCACTTCTGTACTGCCTGCAGCTGCGGGGGATGCGGCTGAGATAATAGCCAACTTCCTTGATGGTGGTGTGCTCCTGCCTTGGTGCTGCCACAGTGCTGGGGTGTCTGTGTTTTGGGGGTGTGTAGGTTTTGCTGGCCCTTCACAGTGGGTTGGGCACTTGTCATCAAGCCCATTTCTGCTCTCCGAGGCCCCCAGAGCACACACTGGGGCCCGTTTGCACATGGGCTCCAGCTCTGCAGCCTCCAGGCTCTGGGCTGTGTTCCTGGTTTCTCAGGAGTCAGGGTGAAGAGCGGTTATCATGCAGGGCTCGTGGGCCAGGTGCCTGAGTGCCAGCCACTTTGGACAAATCCCTTAGCCATCCAGGTCTCAGTTCCCGCATGTACAAAAAGGGGCTGATAATAGGGTCCGTCTACCTCATAGGGCCGGCTGGAGGATTAAACAGTGCATGATGTATCTAAAGCATGCAGAATAGTTCCTGGCAAGAAGAAAGCATAAATAAGTGTTTATTATTATTGTTGTCACGATCATCTGTGCCATGGGGATGTTGTTAGGCAGAATAATGGCCTCCAAATGTCCGAGTCGTAATCCCCAGAACCCGTGACTTTGTCAGCTTACATGACGCTGTGGTTTGAATGTGTCCCCTCCACAATTCAGGTGTTGCCAGTGTGATATGTTAGGAGGTGGAGCCTTCAACAGGTGATTAGGCCATGAGGCCTCCTCCGTCATGAATGGGATTAGGTGCCCTCCTAAAGGGGCTGGACGAGCCCTCACCAGACACCATATGCTGGTGCCTTGATCTTGGACGTCCAGCCTGCAGAACTGTGGGAAAGTAAATATTCTTTGTAGATTACCCAGTCTGTGGCATTCTATTACAGCAGCACAAACGGACCAAGACACACGGCCTGGAGGAACTGAGGTTGCAGAAGGAACTACGGCTGCTGATCTGCCGACTGTAACAGAGGGATGGGACCCTGGGTTATCTAAGCGGACCTTAAAAACGGAGGAGGGAGGCAGAGTCAGAGAAAGCTGTATCGACAGTAGAAACAGGGTCAGAGATGCGCGCTGCTTTTTCTGAAGATGGAGGTGGGAACCGTGAGCCACGGGATGTCGCAGGAAGCTGGGAAAGGCGAGGACAGGGCTTCTCCTCTAGAGCCTCAGAAGGAACGGGCCTGCCCATGTCTTGATTTTAGCCCAGGGAAACCTCATCGGCCTTCTGGACTGCAGAACTGTTGGATGACTCATTTGTGTAGTTTTAAGGCACTAGGTTTGCTGTCATTTGCACAATGTGATCGGGAACCAATCCAGGGGTGCTCTTGGCACCTCTCGCCAAAGGAAGGCTGAGAAGGCGGCCGAGCTGCCAGCTCCAGACAACCCCAGCAGCTGTGCTTGGACTTTGTCCTAGCTGGGGGTCTCCCTTACCCACCCAAGATGCAGGCCCCTCTCTTGCCAGCTCTGGGGGTGGGATTCTGGGGGCGGGGGTTGACGCTTTGCTCCTGCTGTCACAGCAGAGCCGCCTGGTGCCCCTCAGATTTCTGGAGCTTCCTTCTGTGACCCTGCCTCCTCCTGGACGCCACTTTTGCCTGGGCTTTCCTGTGTGCGTAAAGGGCGGAAGCCCGTCTGCCACCCGCGTGGAGCACAGAGCCGTGGTGCCCTCGACAGCGAGGCCGCGTGCTCAGGGATGCTCCGGCATCTCCTTAAGCCTCATTGGTGAAGAGTTCTCGAGCCGAAGTGACTCAGGCACATGCTGCCGTCAGGGCACCCTCTCTTGCCCTGAATGGGGAGAGGTTGGCAGCCACTGTCATTAAAAGCTCCTCTTCGGGTGTGAAATCCCAGCTTCAGAAGTGCTGCCTGGGAAGCAGCAGGGATGGAAAGCCTCCTCCAGGAGCCGGGCCAGCGATGCGACCAGTGTGGGCATCACAGCCTCTCCCCGCCCGTGGATCAGCAGGGCCGGGGGGCATCCTCGTGCCTGTGTGCCAGGACCTGGCTGGCTTCCCGACCTCTGCAGAGAAGCCCCCTAAGGTCCCCTCTCCAACTGGGCAGCTTCCTTGGGTGTCGCGAGCTGACCCCTCCCATAAAAACCATTGAGTTCTTACCAGGCCCAGCACTATTCTAAGCACTTTTCCTGCACTGAGTGAGGTAACACTCCCAGCTCTCAATGAAGTAGGCACTGTGATTGCCCCTATTTTACAATGAGCAAACTGAGGCACAGAGAGGTGATTTGATTTCCTCAAAGTCACCCAGCCAAAAAAATAGCAGAGCCAAGACTTGAGCTCAGGCATTGTGACTCTGGAGCCCACATTTCGAGCCCCCTTCCCGCCCCCCCTGTGGGACCTGCGAGCGCACACTGACCAGCACACGTGCCAGACGGGGGAGGGCGAATCTCGCTCTGCAGCTGCTTCCATCTGAATGAGGCGCCTCCTGCAGCTTCCATCCTTGTCCAGGATTTAGGGTCGTGGAATTATTTTGCTGCTAAAAACTATAGATCTATGAGGCGTGGAATGCAAAATTAGCCTGACACTTTCAAAGCTCAAACAGAAGCTTTCAGACAAGTCGGGCAGGGGAGCCTGAACGTCTGGGGTCACACTCCCCACCTTTTGTTGGAGTTTCTCTGGAGACAACGCCTAGTTCTGAATTGGGCACAGACACATCTTGAACATGAAGCTCTTGGCAAGGGCGAAGTGACCTTGGTGGTCTTCTGCCTGGCCTCCTAAGGCCTGGCCCACTGTTGGACTTAAGTGTCCATGGAAAGGGAGATTTTATGAAAGAGCGGAGGACTATTTCTTATGACTTTGAAACTCAATGAACAGAACCCCCACCAGGACGATGCCTCCTGTTCCAGTCAATCAGCCCCCCAGCAGCCCCAAACCCTCCTTCGAGGAGTGGCCGGTGTGGCCACTGGTAGAGGGTCACTGCCCAGTTGCCCAGTGCCAGTTCCAGGGGCCTGTGGAGAGGCCGGATACGCAGGCTGGTCAGCACCTCAGCTCAGCATCCAGGAGGGAGGGTGCTCCGGCAGTGGTCCTGCTCTTGGATGGGGTTCGGTCCCTCACGGGGTTTGTGCCTTAGGGAGGGCCTTGTATCCCACCAGCACGTTCCCAAGACCCCAAGCAGGCCGGGCTTGCCACCGTTCTCGGCTCGTTCACTGCGAGGGTTTGGTCAGAAGTGGGGTTTTGCATTGGCTTATCTGCTGTCTTGCTTGCAATGCAAGGACGGAGAACTTCCCGGGTGTCAGCGCTTGCTGACTTGGGCAGTGCGTCCTCCTCGTGGGCCTCAGTTTGCTCACCTGTGAAGTGGGGATTGGGCCAGAGGCTCCCTCAGTCCAGTTCAGCTCTAGGCATCCCTCATCTTCCAGCTTTGCCAAACTGCTTCCCAGCCATGGCTGGGGTTGCCGGGCAGAGTGTGCAACAATGGGCTCGGGCAGGCTCAGGACCCAGGAGAGCGTGGGCAGGACTCTGAGCCGGGGGGCTGGGTCTGCCTCCTGGCCAGACCACTGCGAAGCTGAGGAAACGATGCTGCTCGTTCGGCTCTGGTTTTCGTGACTGTTCAGTGGAACGGTGGTAGCGTCTCCCTCTGGGGTGATCGTAGCATCTTTAGTCTAAAGAGAAACTTTTAGATAAACGTTAGTCTGTCTTTTCCATCAGTCTGATTTTCAGCTTTCATTCAAATCCTTCCTGGTTTCTCTTCATTTTGTCCATGAATCTTTCAGGGCCCTTAGCATATGCTGCCCTGGCAGCAGATCGGAAATGTCAACGGGGGGTACAAAGGACACAGCGATTTGTATTCATCTAGTTACTGCTTTAGCGCTAGAAGGGTGGGTGCCTGATTCAGACCCAGAGGCCCCGAGACACGAAGGGCTGAGGCTTTAGCTTTTGCCGATGTTTCTTGGCACTGGGTGAGGGACATCAGGACCCATTCTCTGAGTTCATTGTCCAGGAAGCAGGCTTTGACATTCCCCTCTTACTCAGCCTCTCGGGCTAAGTTGGTCCATTCAATTCGTCCCACAGCTCTGGACATCTCTGCCTGCTTCCCATGGCCCCAAGGTGTGGTGTCCCTGCTGTCTGGAGCTAGGGGGACATTTCCACTCTCTCCAGTCCTTTGAGATCACTGAGTCATCTGGTCTCCCACTGTGCTGTGAACACACATGGTCAAGCCTCCTTGTCTTTGCATCCACGCCCCTCTCCCCTGCCTCAGGGATGGCACTCGGGACCCTTGGGGGAGCCATGAGCCCCCACCCAACGCATGGCCTTACACCGTCCAGTGGTGTCTGGGCCCAGGGTGCCCCCGCAGCTCAGGCTTGTGAGGCAACAGCAGGCACTTCTGTGCGTGTGGCCAGCAGGTGACAAAGGAGGGAGCTCTTGTCCCTGGAATGAAGACAGGCGACTTAGCATTTCTGATTGGAACATTCCTTCTACCTGAACAGCTCTTTAAGTAGCTGGTTTGAGAGGGGAAAAGTGGGATCTGCATAGACTTTGCAAATATTCATGCTCCAACTCTGAGAGCTTTCTCTCTCGATGACGGAAATTTGCCGGCATTCTAGGAGTGGCACAAACTGAATCCGTGTGGCAGACGCGAGCCTTTATTTAGAATGAACAGATAAACAGTCTGTGACCCTGGGCAGTGCCTGCGCCCGAAGCGTCTCAGTCTCACTCTGCTTTTGAAAAATTGCTTCCCGGTCTGGGTTGATGTAGATGTCTGTGGGAATGTTCGCCTGCCACTGTCCCTGTCCTCAGCCTAGGCTACTCTGGGGCATTCCGGCCAGAAGTTCTAAGTGTTATGGGTTCAGGGAAGAGTTGATGTCGGAGGTAGGGTCTAGGGGACCCGATAGTCGGCCTCAACCCACCCCATTCTCCTACCAGGTTCTTGACTCTGCCACAGGAAAGAATTCAAGGGCAGAGTCACAATAGACAGTGAGAACAAATTCAATACAACAGATAAGAAAAGCAGGTTCCATGCAGAGAGTGCGGCGTGCTCCAGAGACCGAGCAGGGCCCACACCAAGTCTAACACTAAAGTAAGTTCAGTACAGACACCCAGTCTAACACAAAAGCAAGAAAAACGCACTTAAAGTTCAGTACAGAGAACAGGCTGGCTCAGGAGAGCCAGTAGCTGCTGCTGCAGGTAAGTTAGACACAAAGTAGAGTAGACACACCTCAACCCCCAAAATGCACGTTGCCTCCAGGAAAGTGAGTAGCAACAACCCTGCATTTGCCTGGGATTTGGCTTTTATAGTTTCTCTATCTAATGACCATTCAATTAAGGGGGTGGTTCCCAGCTATATAACATTTCATCTTGCACGTGCTCAGTCAGTCTCTTCCTGGAGCATGTTCATTGGTCAGGACCGATCACATGCACCGGGCATGTTCAAGAATGTTCTGTGCTCTCTACTGAGCATGCCCAGCCACTGGATTTGCATAAGCCAGCCCCTGTGGTCTCACCTTTCCAGGGTTGGTGCTGAAAATAGGTCTAACTGGCAACAGTAGCTTTCCTCCAGGGTAGAGCCCAGAGGAGGGTGCCTGAGACCTGGGAGGGCTGGAAACCCAGAGGTGTGTCCTGGAACCCGAGCCCAGGGAAACTGAGGGCCTCCTATTTCAGCGCTGCTTTTCCTGATTCTTCTCTCAAGGGTCAGCCCTGGCTGGGCTTCACCCCAGAGTGAGTCTGGAGGCAGCGGCTGTTTTGCTTGAGGACACAGCTGGGGCTCACTTGGGACTGGGTTTGTGTGGCCGGGTGCAGGGCCCCTGCTGGTGTTTTCAGAGATCATTGCATGGGTGGCTGGTTATTCCACTTGTCAGAGTTTCTGCTGGGTTCTGTTGGTTCTAGAAACCCTGGTCTGGTCATGTGTATTAGTATGCTCAGCTGCTGTAACAAAGTGCCATAGACCAGGTGGCTTAAACAGCAGAAATCTATTGTCTCATACTTCTGGAGAAATCTGAGATCAAGGTGCGGACAGGGTTCGTTCCTTATGGGGGCTGTGAGGAAGAATCTGTTTCGGGTGCCTGTGTGTGTTTCTGTCCAATTCCTTTTTCTATAAGGACACATAATGACCTCACCTTAACCTGATCACATCTACAAAGACTCTACTTCCAAATAAGGTCACATTCAACAGATACCGGGGGGGTTAGGACTACAGCATCTTTGGGGGGACATAATTCACTTCATAACCTTGTCTTTCTGGAAGGAGCTCTGTCACATGTGGGGGAAAGATGGCAAGCATTTCTAGGGCAAACCTGTTTGTCCAATGATGCCTGTGCCTGGGGTTCTGTCAGACAGGAAATGGAGTCTTCGTAGATGTGATCACATTAACGTGAGGTCACCAGGGTGGGCCCTAATCCAGTAAGACCGTGTCCTTATAAATCATAGCACAGAAGCAGGTCTTCCAAAAAGTGAGATTAAACTCATGCTGCAGAATCAAAAGGGCCTGGGTTCAAACCCCAGCACTGCTTCCTACTTGCTCTGTGACTCTGGGGAAGGATTTAACCTGTCTGAGCCCCCACCTCAATCTGTGGAGAAAGGGCTGTGCGAGCATCCGCTTCTCAGCGTGGTTTTGCAGCTACCTGAGAAGGTGCAGGCAAAGCTCCCAGCTACGCCTGGCCCTCCCCAGGCTCAAGACACTGGTCCCTGGGGTCCTTGTTTTCAGCACTGCCATCCTCGGTGTCCCTGCGGCACACACTGTCCCAGGCTTAACTCACTCCAAGCCACTCTCTGTCTCTGCCTCTTTCTGTCTCTCTGTCTCAGTCTCTGTGTCTCTGTGTCTCTGTGTCTGTCTGTTGGGAAATACAATAATTTAATCAGGCCCCCTCGCCTTAGGTACAGTTGGGGGTGGTGCAGCTCACTCTTTGTAAGCAAATTGTGTCTGTGTGGGAAGAGTTAGAGTGCATGCGCTGTGCCATGGCGTGGCTGGTGTCTGCCTCAGGTGGCCACTGCATGTGTGGCCATGCTCTCGAGCCTACAGCTTTCAAGGACCTTTTGGCCAGTTACCTAACTCATAGACCTGCATGTGAGGGGTCTGGTGACCGAGCCTGGCATGTGAAGGGTTTGTGACCCAGTCTGGACAACGGGCTGGAGGGGTCTGTGAGCTCCAGACCCAGCCCTAGCTCGATAATTGGCCCAGTCGGCAGGATTACGGGCAGGTAAAAGAGCTCGACACTGTCTCTTTCTCTCTGTCTCTCTGTTTCTATCTCTCTGTACTTCTCTGATTCTGTCTTTGTAAATCTTTCAGTCTCTGTCTCTGTCTTTCTCTGTTTTTGTCTCTGTCTGTCTCTGTCTCGCTGTTTCTGTATCTGTGTCTGTCTGTCTCTGACTCTGTGTCTGTCTCTCTGTCTCTGTCTGTCTCTGACTCTGTCTGTCTGTCTCTCATGCACTGGTCACTGTGTGGCACATTCTTTGCCTTTCTCATACATTCACTCCACATCTCCTGTGCTGAGCTGTGAGCCTCGGGAAGGCAGGGATCTGTGCCGGTCACGGCTCCTTTGGACGCATATGCCTGGCATACATACAGCAGGTGCTCAATACGTATTTGTGGAGCCTTGTTAAATTCCCGGCCTCTGCACCTTGAGCTGAGCGACTGAGCCATGAAGCTGTGCCCTGAGGGGAAGCTTGAGGCATGGTGGGGGTTTGGTCAGTGCGCTTCCTGGGCTCCCGTTTTCCTGGGGCTGAGATGCTTTCAGTGACTGGTCATGAAAGGCTCCAGTGTGCAGCGGGGCCTGCAGTCCTATGCCCTCGGCTCGCCCTGAGGACTGTCCTGTAGAAGCTGCCCTGGTCCCACACATGGGACCCGTGCAAGGACCCCCCATCCCCCATTTGATGGCACAGACATGACTCGAGCTCTGGAGGGAAGCCAGGTAGAAGAGCTTGCCGGTCAGCTCCCCTGGGCCCTGGGAGCCTGTCGTCTTTCATTCAGAGCCACCCAGAGCCTGGCAACCTCCAGGGTGAGGAACAGTGTGTCCCAGAGCCCCAGGGGTTGCGGAGGAGCCATTTCGCTTGACCAAGAAGCAGAAACCAAATAACGCAAGGCCAGGCTGGGTAGAGGAGCGTGCCCGGCCCAGCCCTGCCCGGCAGCCCGGAGGGGACGGTCGCTGTGCACTGCACATCCTGGTTAGTTCTGTAGCAGCCTGGCAGCTGCTGCCGAGTCCGTTCAGAGATGGGGAAAGGGAGGCCCGAGGGGGAACTTCCCAAAGTCGCATGATTGTAGACTGCCGGGCTAGGGTGAGACCCAGGCCTGTCGCCTCCAAAACCCATGTCCTTCCCACCACCCCCTCTTCCTTCCATCCCTGCCTGTCCTTCTCGCCTCTCCTCCCATCAGTCGACTGGCACCTTCTCTGTGCTAGTCGTTCTTAGAGAGGTGGCTCTTCTTTGAGACTTTGGGGGCTACTTGGAGGTTTCTGAGCCTCGGAGCCATTTGATTTTCTTTCTCTGTGGCCCCTCCTCTGGATTGCACACAGCCAGTGAGAGGGGACGACCACCTGTGCAGCCACGCCAGCCTGTCCTGACGTCTCTGTTAGGGATGTGGCAGAGGGAGCGCCTGGTTCTCACCCAACTGCCTAGGTCACTTACAGCTGTCCCCCAGAGGCAAGCCTGTGTGGGGAGTGGGGGACCCTGTTTCCTCATGTCTGGTTAAGGGAGTGGGGACCCTCAGATGTCTCTGGTCTCCCAAGGGTTCCATGCTGATGTGACACTGGTGGTCAGGAGCCTATGGGAGACCATAGCCCATGGCTCCCTCTAGCAGGGCCTCAGTCCCATGCCAGAGCTGCCCAGCCCCAGCCACAGGATGGCACTGTGGGCCCCTCTGAGCCCTGTGCTGGCTCCACCCCCTGGCCCTGGGGCCTCTGCTGGCCTCAGCCTGGGCTGTGGCTCAGGGACCCGGGAGCAGCCAGGTTGTGGCACCTCAGGGCTCCTGACTGATAGCTTTGCAGGTGTGGCTGTGGCTCCTGGGGCCCTTGGTGTTCTGACTTCTGGGTGGAGCGCGGGCTGAGTTGCACGCGCTGCCCTCACTGTGCGAGTTGTCAGTCCTCTTATTTGGAATAACAGTGACTTGCATATTCAAGTAGTTCAAGAGGGGGAAAATTTAATAAGACGCCAACTGAGTAAATGCCAGTTGCTTTAGAAGGGAGTAATTTAAATGGCTTAGTGGATGAACGTCTGGGTGAAAATATCCTTCTTGCAGCCTGCCTTTGTGCTGGGCTCCATTCTGAGTCCGTCTGATGGTGGCTGCTCAGCACTGCAGAGCCCACCCCTGCAGCCCAGCACGGTCTGCTCACGGAAACTGTGCAGCCCCCAGAGCTGGAGTTCTGGGCACTTGGAGTGATGGTGGCTCCCGGGGAGCTGCGACGGCGACACCAACTGGGACTGGGACACAGGGCTTAAGGCTCAGGGCAGAGGGCCGGGTGCTGTCGTCAGTGGCTCGGGGGTTATGTACGGGGTGTCTGGCTGAGTCCTCCCAAGTCCAGGACCCTGCCAGGGTTGGTGTCCTTTGCCTGTACTGCCCCTTTGCTGGACTCTGGGAAGGACAGTAGGAATTGGTGTTAGCCAGTTCCTCGTGGATGTTGGCAGTGTTGTGGTGCCCAGCAGATGCCTGGGTGCTAATTGGCCTCTCCTGCCTGCTGCTGCCTCAGCATAAAAGGGAGCAATTATAGGGCAGCTTTCCCCATAGCCTCTCTCTTCCCTCCTGACCACCTACCTGCAAAAGGTGCTGTGCTGGCGAAGCTGCCCTCCGTGCCCAGCTCTGGCACCCCCGAGCTCTTCCCAGGGGGATCTCCCCAGGGAGCCTCCCGGACCCATGCCTTCCCTCTCTGGGGCCTGGGAGTAAGCCCAGGACTCGGTGCAATGCCCCATGCCTACCACCAGGGGTCACCAGGCCCACGGCAGGCTGGAGGGTGGACGCTGGTGGCCCAGCAGAGAGAGCAAGTGACCAGTGACACGGGACAGGGGTAGGCTCTGAAAGATGGAGCCAGCAATGACTGGAATGCAGGCATTGGCTGGTGTCCTGGAGGTCCTCCTGGCCAGGCCCTCCTTCGGGTTGAGTTGTGGGCTTTGGGGCTGGGGTGCCCTGGGGTATCAGCTGCCTTGGAAGAGCTGCAGGCTGCAGGGGTCCTGGGACCTCACACTGGTGCCTCCAGGGAGACCCGAGGCACAGCACAGTGCTGATGACCATGGTGGCTTTTGGAGTCATTTTGAGCTGGCTTTAAATCCTGTGTGGTCATCCTAACCTCTCTGAGCTTCGGAAAGCTCCCATATGTAAAAATGGGAGAAACGACTGGAGAGTGTGGGAAGCGTTCAGTGAGGTGGCGCGTGCAAAGCCCTTGACTCAGCCCCGGTTTGACGCGCGTGCTCAGTCACCGCTGATGACTGTTACGGTCATCGATAGAGTTTTCAGAGGGACTGGCCTTTCTGTCATCATCTTCTCCAAGATGCTCTGTGGCTCCTGCTGGTTTTTAATGTTTCTAATCTCCTGTTGATTATTCCTGGGGTTTCAGCCAAATAAGCGCTTCCAATTAAAGCTCTTGCTGCAGCTCCGAGTTGGGTTGCCATGGCAATGGGAGCAGGGATTTTACTTCTTCCCTGGAATATACACGTGTGTGAGTCTTTTTGTGGGTTTCTGCCTGTGTCTTTAGCTGTCACCAGAACTCTGTCCTGTGGTGCCTGGAGGTGGCAGGTGGGAGGAGGGAGGGAGGGAAGTGAGCATGGGACCCAACGCTGCGGCCCGTCCTCCTGCGCAGAGCCCCCTTCAGCCTGGGGAAGCCTTGCCTGGGATGCTCTAGCCAGTGCTGGGAGTGAATGTGGATTTCCCTGTGCACACTTGTCTCCCCCAACCCCACATTGGCTTCAGGGCCCCTGTCCAGCCAGACAGGCAGGAGGAGGCCATGATGGGTGCTGGACCGCCCTGCCTGAGTCTTTAGAGCATCACACATGTGCGTGTGTATCTGTGCCTCTGTGTGTGTGTCTCTGTGATGTATGTCTCTGTGTCTCTGTGTGTCCACGAGTGTCTGTGTGCCTCTATGTCTGTGTGTCTTGTCGGGTGTGTCTCCGTGTCTCTGTGTGTCCCTGCGTGTCTCTGTGTGTGTCTCTGTGTGTGTGTGGCGGGGCGGGGGCTTGAGGTGGTCACTGGAGCTGACTCTCAGGCAGGAGACGGATTCTGGACTCAGGCCAGGCCTGGGTTGATTGAGGTCCAGGGAGGGGCTGAGCTGGAAGCGGAGTCGGGGGCTCACTCTGACCTCTGGCTTCTCTGAATTCCAAATACCTCCAGCCTCAGGCCTCCCCAGCAGCACCAGACGTTGCTGGGACGTGGCCTCGCTGCTTCCTGTGCGGACTGGCTGGGAATCTTTCAGCTGAAGGGTCAGTGTAGCTTGAGTGGAATTAAATAAATACACGAAAGGAAGCAGGAGAGAAAGGAAGGAAGGAAGCACGAAGGACAGAAGGAAGGGAAGAGGAAAGAGCACACACAGAGACGTGTGCAGGGCGCCGGTGCCAGCGCGTAGGCTTGTCCGGCTTCGTGTGGAGGTGGATCTGGGCTGGCTCCGTGAGCAGGGCAGGCTCTCCCTTTCTCCAGAAAGTGTTTTTGGAGCCCCCTCACTGGGGCTGAACCAGCCGGCTCAGAGCTCCTGTGGCCGTGTTGGCACAGCAGATCTTAGGGAAGGACGGGCTGGTCTTGCAGGGCCTGGGGACAGTGGTCTTCTTCAGTGGGGGTGGGGTAGTGAACACTGATGCCCAGTCCCCAGGATCATGCGGGCGGGAGAGAGGGATGCTGGCCCCGGACACCGCACTCACGTGTCGGGGGTTTGCCTTCCTGACAGGCTGGGAGTTCCTCCCTGAGGCCGAGGCTCCTGTGCTGCACCTGTGATGTGCTCCATGGCGTGTAGGGGTGGACGGGGGAGCTGTCGGCTGGGCTGGCTGTGGACCCCCGCCAGCTCTGCACTCAGGGGAGGCGGTAAGTGAGGGGGCTTGTGGAGGGGCCAGCCTCCAGCTCTGAGGTGCCTCAGTGGGACCTGAGCCCCCTGCAGAAACCCGGAGGCCATGCAGAGACCAACCCCCTCCAGCCCCTCCAGCCCCTCCACGCCCCTCCACGGGTGCTGGGAGCAGTTCCTGTCTTCGGATGCGGAAGGTGAGGAGCCTTGAAGGGAGTCCCGCCTGCCTCGGGACTGACCGCATGAGTCGGCCCCAGGGGCCCCTCCGGCAGTGAGCCCGTCGGAAGTCTGAAGCCCTCCCAGGTCTGCCACCGTCATTTCCCTGCTTTCCTCTTAGCTTGGGCTTTCCTGATAAACCACGTATTTCCCAAATGCCTGATAGGTTTTCAAGGTGCTTATTGGGTAGTTGCTCGGATGAAACTTGGCTGGAGCAACTTAGTCTTCCTTCGTCTGTGCGAGGGAGCCTTGGCATTGAACCCTGCAGAGTCTGTTTCAAAGACCAGCGCTCACGGAGGCTTTTCTTATACATTTTGGAAAGGTACTTCAAGCTTCTTCATGGTGATTCTTTGGCTTTGAAAACGCTGGGTTTTGTTTTCTGAGTGTACTGGGGATTCACTGAGTCAGGGGGTCTCAAGTGGGTGAGACGCGGGCTCCGGGGACTGGGCCTGAACACCTGACAGCATCCGTTGCTGCCACGAGCAGTCCCACCTGCCTCTAGAGCAGTCCCACCTACTCAGGACAGTGGAGGTGACAGACGCTGTCATCATGGTTGTGGCCATGGTCCAGAGGAGGAGCCTGCTTGGGAAGCCCTGTAGAAACTGCCTTCCCGAATGCTGATCCCAGGGAATTAGGGATTTATCTAAATATCAGTATCACGGACTTCCCCTGCCCCCATCCAAGTCTCAGCACCTCTGGAATCTTTTGGGGTCCCCACCGGCACCCTCCCCTTTGCTGTGGGTGGAGTGGCCAGCCTTCTTTAGTTTGCTTTAAGACGGCCTCCTCCGAGGCTCCAGGAAGGCTTGCGACACGTCGACACGTCTGTGGCAGGTGCCTCTCCACGCCTCGTTGACCTCCTGTCCTTCAGCCACGCGCTCCCGTCCTTGCAGATGGAAGGAGGCTCAGCTGCTCTCGCTCGGCCCTCCTCAGCCTGCTCGTTTCCTGCCTCAGCTCCTTCCTCGTCAGGAGGCCACGGCGGGTGCGGTGCTGAGACGGAACCGTCCTCTTGCTCTCCTAGTTAACCGGGTAGGCAAGAAAAGACAGCCATTTACGGCGCAGACTCACGAGCTTCTCTTCGCCCTCAGAAGCGCTTGACCCCAGCCTCCTTCCCCTGCACGCTGCTCCTACCTGTGGGGCTCCCGGTCCTCAGCCTGGCTCCTGCCCTGCTGGATCACGTGTCATCTGAGCCCACGCCCCCCTCCTGCCTCCCCTCCCTCCGCTCCCCTGCACTCTGAGCCCCTCTGTGTGGAGGTCACCGAGGCCCAGCTTCCTTTTGCCCCTGGGCTCTGGCACCTGCCCTGGGCTCTGGCTTGAATTCTCTTCCTCGCCCTTCACCTGGCAAACTGCACTCACCTTTCCGATCTTGGTCCCCACCCCACTTGCTTGAAGCATTGGCCTCCCTGGACTCCCGTTCTCTGCACTCCCACCCTTGCATGTCACACTGGACAGTCACTGCCGTTTTCCCAAATGAACTGAGTCTTCCTGTCTTCATGGAGCATCCCCGGCTGCCAGCAGAGCCGGGCACAGAGGAGGTGCACAGCGTCTCCTGTCTGGGTAAGCGGATGGACCGCCGAGAGCGGCGGGACCTCTCACCTTCTTCCCTTCCACTTGCTCGCTTCTGGGCACCGACTGGTTAGTTGATGTGGAAATACCCAGAATGAAGTCTTCCAGATTGTTCTTTTGTGTTATTGTCACTCAGAAGCCAGGAGCAGAGAGTAAAGTCTTTTCCAAAATCTGCCCTTTTGGCTCTTGGGAGGGAGTGTGATGCCTCCGAGGTGACGGTGCAGTGGCACCAAATGGTAGGTTTGTGCGCAGGTAGCCGTGGCATCCCGGAGTACACAGGGCTGGATGGGGTGGGCAAGGAGGGAGTCGGTACAGTTATTTCTACACTGGCTAGATGTTTCCTTTTCCCTCCTGGGTGCTCAGCTGCATGACATTTCCCAGCCCCTTGCCGTTGGGGCAGCCAGGCGCCTGGTTTCTGGACAATGGAAGGTGGCTGGAAGGTGCAAAGTGCACCCCTTCCAGTTCCGGTGTGTGAAGCCCTCCCAGGGCGACTCTGCTCTTTCTCTATCTTCTGGAAAAAGGGAGAGCAACTCCAAGGGCCCGGAAGATGGAAGGGGCATGGTCTTCTTGGAAGAGAGGTGATCAGGAGGGTCACCTGACCAGGTAAAGTCACTACCATGTTGGGGATGTTTGTTACAGCTGTTGGTCTAACCTGACTAATACACTTCCTCCTTACTGCCCGTACACAGTGTTCCACCTGGCCAATGCTTCCTCATCTTTTAAGACCCCATCCACGTGCCACTTTTTCTGGGTGGTCTTCCCAGATCCTCCAGGACCATCAGATGGCAGTTCTCTTGGTCCCAACATTCCCTGATTTACCTCTACCATTGTACTTAATGACATCATGTCATAAAGATTTGCTCATTTGTTTCTTTCTTCCAGTAACCTGTGGGCATCTTGAGGGGGGAAGTGTGTTTGTGACCTCGGTGTCCAGTGTGGCACATGATAAAGAGTTGGTGTTCAAGTGTCCATGTGTTCTTGCACAGTGGGAGGGAGAAAGTATGGGAGGGTGGGGAGAGAACTCTCTAGAGACTTTTAGACTTTCTCTGGAATTAAAGTTACAAAACACAGACCAGAGTACCTCCAGTGCCCCAAATGTGTACTTTTGGGGCACAACTCACTTTCCATTAAAAACTGGTCCTCTGTCTCAACATGATTCAGCCATTAAGAGATTAGATTCTTTCCTTCTGAGCCATGTGGGTTAATTTTTCCCATTTATGGGTTTTCTCTTAGTCCTGCCTTCACTCTTGCTCTTGTTATTCTTTCACTTCTTATCCATCCACCCATCCATCCACCCATCCATCCATGTATGCATCTGTCTATCTATCCACCCCTCTGTCCACCCACCCATCCATCCACTCATCCCATCCATCCACCCATCCATCCACCAATCCATCCATCATCCGTCCACTCATCCCATCCACCCATCCATCCATCTATGCATCTGTCTATTTATCTATCCACCTCCCCTGTCCATCCACCCACCCATCCACCCATCCCTGCATCTATCTATCCATCCATCCACCTGTCCACCCATCCATTCTTTATCATGTAGCTGTGCTAGAAGTCAAGGCATGAGAGTTTGTGACTGCCTTGGCCAATGAAGTATGAGCACACGTGATGTGTGTCATCACTGGGCAGAAGTTTAAAAGTCTCTTCTTCTTTTGCCATGTGCCTTTTCCTCCTCCACATTTGATGGCAATTTCTCGGTGTTGCCTGCTTCATCAACTTGGGTCCATAGTGAGGAATGCTGAGATGCCCGGAGCATGCCCTCCCCCCGCACAACACCCACCCTGCTCCTGACACGTAGTGTGAGAAACAATCCGCACTTTGTTATGAGCCGGTACGATTTTTTGCTGCTGTTTCTGTAGCATAACCTGACCTAGTCTGGCTGATAGATGCAAAGTGACAGATTGTTTTCCAGATGGTTATGCCGATTTACATCTCCATCGTCAGCGTTTGGGAGTGTCTGTCTTACTCTGTCCTTACCTGCCTGGAATTGTATCTTTTTAATTTATTAAAAAAAAGTTTGGTCAGCTTGAATCTCGTTATCATTTCTGTTTCTTTGATTAGTGGGGCGATTGAACATATGTGTAATGGACATCTGATTTTCTTTTTTCAGCTGCCGTTTTGCTGTGTGCCTGCTTTGTGCTGGAAACAATGGTGAATAAGACATAGTCTCTATTGAAGTAGTTGCACCCAGAAGAAATCAGTAGAAAGCTCAAGTTTTAGACATGCAAGGTACTGGGAAGGAAGTTCCCTCATGGAATGAAATGGTACTAGGGAGGAGGAATTCATTGCAGGGTGAAATGCAGGTTTGCAAATGGCAGAGGGGGTGGGGCCAGCAAGGGTGGGTGGAAGGCAGAGCATGGAGAAGGGGGCCCAGGAAGCCTGGTGCCTGGTCAGCAGAGGTTCCTCCTCGTGGGCACAGGGCCAGGTCTGATTTATAAATGTCCTCTGTCCTGCTCTGCATCTCAGTGCACTGGAGCCTCTGTCTCTGTTCCCCCACATTGCAGGTGGGTCGTGGGAGCCAGGTGGGGGCTTCCTCCTGACATTACCACCTGCAGGCCTCCTGGTGGGCACAGGCCTGTCCATTCCAGCAGCTCATTGTCTCTGAGCTTAGGTAAGTGCTTCCCAAGTTTCCATCTCTGGCCCTGGTCTTTAAAAGTAAGCTGCTTACATAACTTTTTTGATGGCACATTTGAATTAATTCCCAACATTAAATTTGCTTTAGAATGAAGTTGATTGGAAACCAGTGGAAAGTGAGGAGTTGGCCCCCACCCCCCTTCTGAGCCTTGGTAAGTGCCGGGAGCTGCCTGGGAATTCTGCTAAGTGGCACTAGATTAAAGGAAGCTGCTCAGGGTTTCAAATTTTCCTCCACCTTTATGCCGCCATAAATTATTCAGGTAAATTGCTCTGGCCTGTGGAAAGAACCAGATCATGCAGAGGACTTCAGACATAAGGTTAATAGAAACAGAGGACACTGTGCCAGGCCTGTTAAGGTGCAGGTGACAGGAGAGCCATTTACTCATTGAAGAAGATGTGGTGGTGCTCAGGACGGAGCAGTTGGGCTGTGGCTGTTCTCCCAGAGGTGACCACCACTCCTGCTGGCTGGGTGTCCATGGGGATCTCCCCCAAGGTGGGACACCAAGGGAGAGGAAGGAACACGTGGATGACTGGGGTGGATTGAGGGACCCCTGCTGCCCTGATTGGCCTCCTCAGGTCTAGGTGATGCCTGGCCTGCCACGTGCCCTTGTGTCCTCAGGGTTTTCTTGTTTGACCTGACCTGGCTGGGGTTTCCTAAAGCCCAGAATGGACCATAGAGCTAGGGGTTCTCACTCCAGCCCAGGGAATTTTGGAGCCAGCGTCCTACCCCCACGATCTGCCCGGCTTTCTCCAGCTGCAGAGAGCTGAGCACTGAGCAGTGCACACCTAAAGGTAGAGTAACATCTCTGGGCTCCTCTGCAGACAGGGCCTGGCCAGGGCCTCCCTTAGTCCGTGACAGGATGTGACAATGACAGGCCATGACAGTGGTCTGCTGGCACAGCCATCTAGGCTTAGGTGCTGGGACGAAGCTCCTTTGCCAATATTTGCTAGCTGGGCCTCCAAAGCCAGAGCACTGAGTCCTTCCTTCTTTCAGATACTTCCTTGATCCAATTTGTCTGACAGGTGGGTGCTACTAAGTGCTTTGTTACTCAGGAGAACCTTCTAGAAAGCCCAACCTTTGAGAAGCGGCTCGGTGGCCAAGGACTTTTGAGATTCCCTCTGGCTTGCCCTGCTCTCCCACTCTGAGACGCAACTTCCCCGAAGAAAGTCTCGAGTCTGATGCACTTAGATGCCCTGTGTGTGGGGAGGCATTCGGGATGGGGGTCCAGACTCGAGAAGCTCCATCCCAGAGATGAGAGATGGGACAGCCAGGGATGGGAGGGACAGCGAGTTGGAGTATTCAGAGGAAGCCAGACTCGAGTCGATGGGAGTCTGATGGCAGAAGCCTCCAGGTCTTGCAGAAACCTGGGGAGGGCACAGGACGCCCACAGGCATGAGTGACCGTGCTGGGGTCCATGATTACCAAACCTCAAAGGTCAGGGTGACGTTGGCCTGTGCTTGCCTACCTGTGAATCGCAGAGCTGGCACAGCAGCAGGCACACTCCCTGTGGTTAAGACATGCCTGTGGGCTGCAGGACCGGAAGTCCCTGGTGGCCTTGCTGCTCTTGGTCCCAGACTCAGAGCACACACAGCTGACTAGGGCCTCAGGGTGAGCGCTTCAGATTGGGGGCAGACGGTGAGCTGGCCTGATGGAACAGATGAGAACTGAGGGGACAGGATGGGTGGGGGATAGAAGCTGGCTGTGAGCTGTCACCCATCTGAAGGGATAGCTGCTGAGGTCAAGCCTGACAGTTTGCTTAAAAAAATGTTTCTCTTTCTAAACCCTCCAACCAAACCCATCATAAAGCATTCCAATAAAAATGCAGTCCCTGGACAGACAAGTGCGTTTTCAGCAAACCAGACCTCAGCCTGGGAGACACAGAATTGGTTGCCTTCTGGGCCTCTCTCCAGACCCTGGCTGCTCTAAAAAGGACACTGGGTGAGGAGAGGCGGGGACCTGGATGTTGGGGTCCTGTTGGACACTGTCACAGGCTTCGCCCTTGCCTGGCCCTGCGTGGGGCTCTGTCTTCCTGGAGAAGGTCACAGAAGCTCTGCTTAGGAACTTTGTGCTCCCTTTAATTATTCAGTGTGTGTCCGCATGGGGTGTGGGGTCCAGGAGTGGAGCCTAGATGCGGGTAACCTTTGATGCCAGTGGAAAAGCTTAATAAGGTTACATTCAGCCTGGGCAGGACGCACCTTAATGGCCCACCTGGAGGCGGCCGCTGAGAATCCGAGGACCCGTTTTCTGCAGCAGCACACGGGCAGACAGCAGACACAGAGTGCGCGGGCGGGACACCGTGCCCGGAGGCGGAGGCGGCATCAGGGCCCTCAACCCTCTGGGAAGCCCCGTGGGGTGAATCCTGCCCTCGCGTCAGCCTAGGGGGAAGAGCTCTGGGTCTGGAGCCAGGAGAGCTCACGGCAGCTTCCTGCGTCCCAGCTTTCTACAAGTCAGCTCTTGAGCAAAATTTCTCTGTTCTCTGAGCTTTTTTCCCCACTTGTCAGGTGCTGTGAAGAGTTCCATGTGTTGGGCACTTTTTCTATGAGTGTCCTTTCTCTGCAGCGACACGAACAGGCCGGTGGCCAGCAACTGTCTCCAGCCTCTGCGCCGTCCAGTGCCTGCACCTGCAGGTACCTGGGGATGGTGCGGATGTCGCAGGAACGTGCTTGTCCATTTACTCTCTTGTTCATGCCACGGGTTTTTACTGGGTGGGTGCCTCCTCCAGGGCAGCCCGATGCAGGCCACTGAGGCTGCAGACATGAGCAGGACAGTCTGTGGCCCGTGGGCTGCAGGGTGACATGCTTCTTCTTGCTGAGCTTCCCTGGACGCTGGGGTGTACACCAAGAGTCCCAGCTTCTGTCCTCGAGAGCACCTTGCCTTTCCTCCCCCTCCCTCCTCTTTTCCTTCCGTTTCTCCAGTAATTTTTGAGCATCTCTTATGTGCCAGATGCTCTTCTAGGCACCGGGGAGCTAGCAGCAAGCAAAACAAAGTCCTCACTGTCCCTGCGACTGGGAGGGGCCCCATGCATCCAGCCCTCAGAGTCTAGCTGCAGAGGCCCAGCCACACATTTAGCAGTGCAGGGCCCCTTCCTGATTTGTCATCTTTTCTTGGCCTTTCTTGTCCTTACTCTTCGCTTCATTTATACCCCAGGCTGGCCTGGTTTGGGCTCTCATAGCAGAGCTTGGGCTCCTTTTTCTGCTGCAGGACCAGGATAGACTGAACACCCGGGGGCAGGAGCCCCCGAAGTGCAGATGTCCATGGTGTGTGCATGCAGGAGAACCAGGCAGCACGGTGGTGGGGCAGGCTTTCAGACTCGGGGAAGCTTCTGAGCTGAGATGGGGACCTCCTGGAAGTGCAGACCCCTGATCCCACGCTGTAGATGCAATTCTGTAGGTCAGAGGTGGAGCCCAGGAGCCTGTGTTCTTAACACCCTTTGCCCCACCTCAGCAACTCTGTCTGATGCAAGTGGTCCCTGATCACAGCCTGGGAAAATGCTGGGGTGATCGAGTCAGCATGGATTGAATCCTAGCCTGCCACTTATTTCCTGACTATGTGACCTTGGGCAAAGCTGTAGAGCATCTGAGATTTTACCCTATTTTCACGCTGACAAGTCAGCCTCCACCCTTTCCTGGAAGCTGGCAGAAGACACGAGGCTCCTGGGCAGAGACAGAGGTTGTTGTTACTCACTGCACAGCAGCAAGCTGAGCTTCAAGTCTCCTTGGTTCCCCTTTGCCCCCCAACCCTACAGCTGTGATGCCACATGTGTCGGGGGTCTGTGCTCAGCTGAGGACCCTGGCTTAGGGAACCCCAATTTTGTTGAACGGGGTGCAAACAAACCTGTCTCTGCCCTGGAGGGAGATAGTCTCTCTGTCTTCCAAGTCTATTCATTATTCAAACATCCTTGAAAACACAGTCTGGAACAAAAGCTTTAGGTGCCTCTCTCCAAGATATGCAGAAGCATGAGAGACCCACGGAGAATTCTGCAGGAGCAGGTGGCTCAGCCTTGCGGAGCTTGTTCTCTTATCTGCAGAAGGGGACAATAGTGGTGCCTCCTCAGAAGGTCATTCCCTTACCCTTCCTACCCTCACTAGTCCCCGCAGCTACCCCCTTGCCCCACCCTGGGGTGGGGGTGGGGGGGCTGAGGAGGAGCAGGCCTTTGCAGACTTGGGTGATTCATCCATTTCTTGTCATGTCCTAAAGCCTCCACTTGTTTGGGGTTGGAGGTCTTTCCAGCCTCAGTCTGCCACGACCCCTGCTCCTGGTGCTGTGCCCATGGCATCTGGAGGCGCCCCAGGCTCACATGGCTTTCTCCAGGGCGGTGTGACAGAGGATAGGGAGTGGCCCTCTGAGCTGCACACCGAGCTGGCAGCCGGAGAGACCATGACTCTCAGAATGTCTTTTCTGTTTTATTTTCCATCACTTATATATAGCAATCTAAATTTCTAGCTGTTAATGAAGGATTATAGACGTGTTAAAAAAAATCCACAAAACCTCTATTTTTTGCACTTACATTGTTAATTAAATTCCCAAGCTCCATTTTCAGGTTTTAATTAATAGTGTGGGGTACTTAATTGGCATGTTGGCCCCAGATGTGTACCCTCCCTCGGCCCCTTTTGGGGGAAGCTCCTGGCACAGGGTGGAGGGTCCCAAGGCCCCCACCTGACAGGGCTTATGGGCTATGGTGAGCCTCCTCTGGAGGGTGACTAGGGCTGCTTTGCTACTAGAAAGGGACTGGGGGGGTGCTTTTCTTCATCAGAGTTTGTGTGTTGTGGGAGGGTCGTGGGGTCTTTGTCCTTGGGGGTGGAGGTGCAGGCTGGCAGTGCCAGGGAGTTTGTCAGTCCTCTGATGCTTCACTGGAAATGCAGGGTCTGCCTGGGCTGTACTTCCTGGCTGAGGACTGGTGCAGACCATGTCTGCCCTAGGCAGGGAACTATTCCATGCAGATCATATTAGAATGCTCATAAAAATAACAAGGCAACAGTATTAGCTTTGGCTAATCCCAGCTTGCAAACCTTTGCAGAGCACCTGTGGGGTACTGGGCACCTCCGAGGGCCTGGGACCTGGAGGCAAACTCAGGAAAGCCTGAGGCAAGGTGGGGGTGGGTTTAGGTTCTAAAGTCTATACAGGGTAAAGAACATACTTACTAAAAATCTCTCTCAACTTGCTGCCCAGTCTCAGGACATGGGTCCTTGGACGTGCAGGGCCCGAGGATTTCCTTTCGCTCCTCTCTATTCCAGTGGTTGTTTCCCTGCAGAGGCTGGTAGAGGCCAAGGCCAAGTTTAAATGGGAGTCAGGGCTACGAGGTGAGCTAATGACGAGAGTAGCTTTAAACCCAAGCCTATGTAGTTGAGGTTTTATAAGTTACATATAATGCCAAAGACTTATACAAACATCAAAGCTGATAAAAGATAGGCTTGTTTGGTGCAGGTTTATACACCCTGGAGGAGGAGACAGCTCAGGTGGGGGACAGGGGGCGTAGAACAGAGACTCAGATCCTGCAGAGTGTGCAGGTGGTCATGGCTGCTGGGGGTGAACAGCAGAGGCACTTGGTCCCTAGCTGTGAGCTTGGGGACAATTTTAAGGAGAAGATGGCATGTTGGCTCCTAAGGGTCATGTTTCACATTTAAGAGTATGATACATAGATTTGGAATGGGGTTGTAAGAAGTAAGCGTTTGGGTGCCTCTTCTGTCGCAGATGCGTGTGATCAGACCACGAACTCTGTCGCCGGTGCCTGGCACTATATATACGTTGAAGGAATAAAAACATGAATTATTTTCTATTTTGAAAAGAAGCCTTTAACTCTCCTCTCACTAATCCGGTGGTTCTCAACCTGGGGTTATTTTGTCAGGGGACATTTGGCAATGTCTGGGGACATTTGGGTTGTCACCAGGGGTGTGTGGGGGGTAGAGATGAGCATCCTACAGAGCCCAGGTTCCCTCCACCTGCCGTGACGGAGGTCTGTCCACCCACAACCCCAGCAGTGTCGAGGCTGAGGGTGCTGTCCCGGTGGTGCTCAGGGCGCGACAGGCTCTGGGCTGGAACCCGCAGGGGCAGCTGCCCACCTGCAGCCAGCACAACCTGTCCGCTCACCTGCACCTCGTCTCTGGCGAGGAGGTTGGCTTCTGGCTGTGGGGGGGCTCAGGCGAGCCCGGCAGGGGCTTCTGTTTTCACTTCTCGCTCCTGCAGCTGCCTCCACTGGTTTTTCTCCTCGCAGCCCCCGCACCCCAGAGGCCGACGGGCCGCAGGAAGGTGGGGCTGTGCCTGGCTGGCTAGGGATCCCGCCCTGCTTCTGAGAACCCAGCGCTCGGCTTCCGAGAGCAGTTTGCTCCTACTTCTCACAGTCATTCCTGGGACAAAGCCCTGACTGAGGCCCCAGGGGCAGGGCAGGGAGCTGGGGAGGGCAGGGCGACTCCCAGAGCCAGTCGTTCACGTGGCACCTTGCTTACACTCCTCACGTTGTGCCCTGAGCCTCTACCCTGGTGCCCACTGCTGGCAGCGATGCTCAGACCCAGGGTGGCCGCAGCCAGAGTGGTATCCGTCTCCCCCTCGTCATGTGAGCCCTCCCTGACTGTCAGTTGTGGCCTTGCTCTCACCAGCTCTGGGGGCCACGTGGCCTCTTAGAGCAGGAGCCAGGGGCAGGGCAAGAGGGCAGGCCTTCCCCCATCTGGCGTCTGGCTGCTCTGGTCACTGCCCTGCATGTGCCATGCTGCATCCACCTTTGGGCTTTTCTGTCTCCTCCTCAGTAATGTCACCCCCTTCTGGAGGGGCTTGAGGCATCCTACCCAAGCTCCAAGCCCCTCCAGAAGCCCCCTGGCCCACAGCCCACACTCAGTCTCTCTTCCTGTGGGTGACGCTGATGGGGTGTATTGCAAGGCTCGATGACCTCTCCCCAGAAGTGCCACCTCCTCAACCAGCTGCAGGCTCCAGGTGGCAAAGCCCACGTACCCGTCACAGAGACCCCTAACTGGCTAAATGTGCTGAGGACCTGCGCCACACCGGGCCCCCTGCCAAGTGCTCGGCCAGTGTGGTCACCACAGTGCTATGGGGTGATGATGCCCGTCATTGTCACCATTTTCCACGTGAGGAAGCAGAGACAGGAGAGGATGAGAAACCGCTGTCCGTTGGTGGGAGAGTGGCAGCTTACCCAGCGCGCCTCCCCGGGACAGCTGTGAGCACTGCGTCGTGCTCAGGGAAGACTTTGCCATGTGGGTGATGTTGATGTGGACAGAGCTATGGGGGTGCCATCGATTACCCGGGCAGGTGGCCACAGTGGGGTGGGGTCCCTCTGTCCTCTAGAGGTGGGTGATCCCCTTGCCAGCTGGGGGTAGCCAGTCGGCCCCCATGCACTCCGAATTTCCTCGTGGGAAAGCATGGCTTGCCCTGGCCTACAGTCTGTTTGCAGACTCGGCCATTGGGGCTAGAGTCTCTTTGCAGCTCACGAAAGCTGTGAAATCTGTCAAAATAAATCTCAAAGCAAATTACAGTAAAGCTCCTTTAAAAATACGTGAGACACATCCTTACCCCCAGCCCCTTCAGCCAGGAGCTCAGGGTCCCAGGTCCACTGTCCCCCGTCTTGCTTTAGCTCTGCTCCTTTCTGTGCCCTGCTCTCTTGTTGGCTGAGCCCTCATTTTGCCAAATGGCTGCTGCAGCTCCAGCTTCACCCTCTCTCTCCCGGCAGGCACTGCGAAAGTCCCGTGGCATCTGCTGGGTCCGCATGGATCACATGCTCATCCGTGAACTCATCACTGTGCCCAGAGAAATGCAGTGCTCCGATTGGTCAGGTCTGAGTCACGAGTCCACTTGTGGAACCTGAATGTGTCGGGACGGGGAAGGGTGGTTCTCAGAAGAAGTCAGAGAACCACTACCAGAAGGGAGGGGCGGGAACTGAGCAGACAGGACACGGCAGCAAATTTCCAGACAGAACCACAAACCAAGAACGACCAAAGCCCACGGGACACACCCCCTCTGCTTTTGAATCTGTCAGTTGCTGTCCATATGCCACCCCTCTGGATTTTCTGTCCTGATCCCTGGTTACAATGTAAATTTAAATACCAGTTCAGTCCAATCAAATAAAATCGATTATGGCTAATTTAGACCTGCAAGTGAAATTTCAAAGTGGCATTTAATTTAGACTTAATTGTCATAGTTTCCAGTAGTCTTGCCCATATTAATTATTTAAAGACACTTAATGAAACTTAATCAGTCCATCAAAACAAACCACAGGCCCCATGTGTCGACACACTGTCTGACGCTTCTGGGCACCTGCCAGCACAAGGAGCAGACACAGATGGGGGTGGGGGGCTGGTTTAGGGGGGCTTCGGGCTTTCCCTTCCCTCCAGTACCCCCCGTGGTGATTTTTCATGATCCCCACCCCACCCGTTTTCAGGGTTCCTAGAACTGAAAGGAACATTGCCACATTTTCATTGCGTTCTCTGGCCGCTGGGCTGGATCCCTGACCCCTGCCTCCTCTTTCCCAGGCTCAGGAGAGTTTCCAGGGCTCCCTGAGACCACATAAGGATTCTCGTCAAGTCCCCTATATTACATCCTTTTATGAATGGCGAGCTCGGAGGTGGGGTGGGGTGAGGATGGACTTCTCTCTGGTCACGCGGGGCTGAGCTGGCCAGGCTAGTTTCTAGCCCTCCTGACCCCGGGCTCTTTCCATGTTGTAGAAACAAAATGCCCCTTTCCTTTAGCCCTCCTGCCCTGGGCTGTGTTGTCAGTGAAGTGTTGTGGTGATGGGGGTTGGGATTCCACAGCCTCTGTCCCTGAGTGGCCAGGTAACTTTGGACAAGTGAGTTAACCCCTCTCAACGGAGTGCCAGACACAACGTAGGTATAGAACGGGCAGCTGTAGGGGCCTCTTTGAAGGACTGGGCCAAGGCAGATAAAGTGTCTGCACAATGCTGGCCTGGAGCCTGCAGTCTGTGTTGGCTATTATTATTGTTATTATTCGATCTGCAGCATTTATTATTTTAGTCCTAATGATGGGCAGGCACCTCGCCAAGCTCGGTGCATGCAAAGGCAAACACACTGTGTTTGCCTGTGGGGAGACAAGTGAACAGACAATTACAATTCACTGTGATGTTAGCTTTTATATCCATCTTGCTCCAAATGAGATTAAGGCAGCCTCTTTTATCTTGACATACCTTCGGGTGTGTTGAGAGTGTGAAGGGAGGAATGCCCAGGTGCTCCGAGGGCACCGGGAGGGCTCCTCGCCCTTGGTGGAGGGAAGTTAGGGTGGGCTTCCTGGGGGCGGGGCTGCTAAATATCTATCCTGCTACGAGAAGCCGCCTCTCCCTGGTTCCCACTGGGGTCGGTGGCCATAGCTCTTTAGGCGGCAGTCTGAGCCTGCTTGATCTCTGGTTGAGTGAAATTATCATGGGCTCAAGACTGTGGAGCGCCCTCGAGCTGTGACCCCATCTCCTCGAGCAGCATGCATTGGCTTCTACTGACTTTGCAGTCCTCCTGACACTCAGCCAGAGCGTCCCTGGGGAGCAAGGGTTTGGCTGGTGCACCCACAGAGGTGCGGGGCCTGCGCCCCTGAAGCTTCATGGGAAGGAGAGGTTCCTACCTGTGCGTAGGGAGAGGGAGGATGTGCTTGTGGGATCCGGGCACAAACAAGTCAGGAGCTGGGCTGGCCTCTGGGGACCCTGCCCACTGCTAGGCTCTGACCTCAGACCAGATGCAGTGAAGGTGAGGCCACCTGAGGTCACTGCCAGCAGCAACACCACCTTTGCCTCTTTCTCTCTGAGTTTCTGAGACAGACCGACTTGGGGTTGAGTCTTGGCTAGTCCTGGGCACATTTATTAACCTCTGTTGAGTCTTGGATTATGCTCTCTATGGGGCGGAGGGTAGGGGGTGTTGCACGTATTTCCTCAGGTCCTTGGGAGATAATCCAAGAAGGACACTTCCTCTGGGGACCGGCACCTGGTCGATTGCTGGGAACGGACGCTCCCTCCTGCCCCACCTCCTAGTGGACACTTTCCCTTAAGCACCTGGAGTGGCTTCCATCTGCCCCACTGACCAGGAGGGTTCTAAAGCCTGGAATGGAAGAGCGTGGTTTCCAGGCACCCCTCAGCTCAAGGCTTTCCTGGAGCACTGACCTGTCTGTGGGGGCTAGGTCACACTCCTTCTCCAGTCCTGGGGACAGCCTGTGTGTCAGCATGGTGGCTGTTTCTGGGCTGGGGATAGGCCCAGACAGGAGAAAGTTCCCTGCACAGTTGCTATGGTGACAGGAGATGCAGATCTGGGACCGCCTTGTGTCCTGCCCCTTGTCCTGACGTGCAACTCCCAGAAGGACCTGCCATCGCTGTCTGAACACACGTCCATCTCCTAAACTGCTCTGGTTCCCTGAGCGGGCAAAACTGCCAGCCTTGGAAGCCTTGTGTTTTAAATTGCCCAATTAACCAACTGGAATTACCCTGGTGGCATTCTGTCCCAGTCCTCCTCAGCTGAGAAATAATTCTGTGATAATTAATATCGACTCTGCATCTGCTCTTGCTCTGCCCAGAGACTGACCACATGCTCCCAAGAGCCTGACCCACCGCTCAAGTAGAAGGAAAGTTACAGAAAGTCAAAGGGTTGCCTTTATGCCACCATGATCTAGAAGTGGCAGGGAGCTCCTGAGAAGCTTTGTGCATTGTTGGGAATGAACTTGTGGAGCAGCCAGGCCATCGGGAAGACAAAGGGGCCCCTGGAGTCCCTGCTGCTGCTGTTGCTGCTGCCTTGGCCAGCTGCCGTCTCCTCAGCTATGGAACCTTCAGCTAGGCACCTCCTCAGTTCTAGCAGCAGTGGCTGCTGCCGCCACCAGGGCACAGAACAAATCCAATACGGTTTGAAAAAGACCAGCAAATAAGCACATTGGCTTGGGAACCCCGGCTCCAAAGGCAGGTGCATCAGGCTCGCCTGCGGGCTTCCCAATCCTGTTCTGCTGTAAATATCTTGGTCACTGTTTTCCATGCCCCCAACCTCTTTATTCTTTTAAATGTGTATTCGAAAATATGGTTGATTACAGAGGCCGTTTGGCTTTGGTTTGGGGACAGTCTGCTTGTGAAAGTCCACACTGGATTTGGGCGAGGACACCCCAGCTAGGAGCGCTCACCCCTTCTGGAGGGAGAGCTGCCTGCAGACTCTTCTACAGGTTGCGCCTGTTGTCCTCGCCAGCCGTGACCCTGTTTGCAGATGTGGGCACCGACGGTGGCATTGGGACCGGTGCCGGGGGCATCGTGGCTGCGGGAAGTAGGAGGGCGCAGACACAGGGCCGTCGGGTCTGAGCCTTCCTCAAGGCTGGAGTTGGGGGGGGGTGGACAGAGACCCCCTTGATCTGAGCTTTAGAGCTTGGCCACAGCTGAATGTGACGTTCAGCAACATCCACCAGAAAAAGAGGAGGCTAAAGTCAATCTGGAGGCCCCCTTCACACCTCCTAGTTGAGTGCCAACCCACTGCCCGGGCTCGTTGGGGTTCAGGGAAAAGCACTAGCGCCGCCTCCTGGTGTTGCTTTTCTGTGGGATCTGGTTTTAGAAACAGCGTTCTCCTTTTGGCTGACCTTTCTGCTTTGAAATTGCCCATTACAGAACATGACACACCCGGAGGTTAGGACATCACTTCATTTCATTCTTCTGCTGGGGGAAAAAACAAAACGAAACAAAACAATCCCCCTCGACAGCAGGACCCACAACCCTAACGACACAGCCACATCACGCGCTGCTGTGCACATGAGATACCCATTCTGGCTTTTTTTCAGAGGAATATTGAAGGGAGGTTTATTCTCCCCTTTCCAAGGGAGGCTGCTGCTCTCCCCAAGGACGTCTCCTCCTTGTTTGGGTAAAGAAAGGTCAAAGACGGGTCCCGGTGGCAGCTCTGGTCAGGCAGCTGCGGGGTGGGGTGGGAGGAGGGGGCTCTGAGCAGACCCAGGCACACGACCCTTCTCTGGAGAGACCATTTGTTCCTGTCTGACGGTTTCTGTCCCCTGCTGCTATTTTATGAGCAGAATGTTTATCCCCAAAGGGTTTTGAAATGGCAGCTTTGCCTCACTTGGAGATTTTAGATCTGTGTACAGAGTGTGAGCCAACAGGACTCAGGCCGATGGCGGGTGTTCTGGCCTTGAGGGCCCCTTCAGAGCCATTTGTGCCCGAGGGAGGTATTTGGGCCTCCCTGGCTTGGTTGGATCAGGCTCCTGTCAGGCACCGTTTCTTCACACAAAAGCCTCTGTGTAGGTCAGCAGTGGCCCTAGGATCTCCCTGGGCTGATTTCAGAGGAAATGTGTTGTCCATTTTTTGTGTTGCTTATAACAGAATACCCAAGACTGGGTAATTTATAAACAACAGAAGTTTATTTGGCTCAGGATTCTGGGACAGCTGCACCTGGCACGGGCCTCAGGCTGCTTCTACTCATGGTGGAAAGTGGCAGGCAGCTGGCAGTGGGTACAGGCAGATCGCATGGCGAGAGGAAACAAGAGAGAGAGGGGAGGTGCCAGGATCCTATAAATAACCAGCTCCTGTAGGAACTAATAAAGCGAGAACTCACTCACTACCCCCACCCCCTAGGGCAAGCATTAATCTGTTCATGAGGGATCTGCTGCCATGGCTCAAATATCTTCCAGCATTGCCACACTGGGGATCAGATTTCCATGAGTTTTGGGAGGGACAACACACCCAAACTCTATCAACCATGTTTTTTATTTTCCGTTTTCTGATGCTTTGACATCTTAGGGGCTCTGCCAACCCTGGTGGAATTGGCCCTCCTGGGGCTAGCCAATTCCTAGAGATAACAAATAGCTCTGTAGAGAGCCTGTCAAATGCAAAAATCCAGAGCCTGTACCCCCAATCACCTCACTTATGAGGCTCTGACACTCCAGGCCACCATCTACCTGCCCTCATCCCCCCAGGGCCAGGTTCTCTGCCCCAGAGCCCTGCTGAGATTATTCAAATTTGCCAATCCTAAACCTGCCTACCTTGTTGTATCCGTTTCTGTCGCTTCTAACAAAATACCTGGAACTGGGTAATTTGTAAGCAAATGAAATTTATTGCTTAACATTTCAGAGGCTGGGAAATCCAAAGTCCAGGAACACATCTGGTGAGGGTCTTCCTTGGTGGTGGCTTTACAGCAACACAGGGGTCTCACATGGCGGAGAACGGCAGAGCAGAGAGCGCGAGAACTAACTTTCTCAGCTGGCTCCTTTTGAAGCCTTGAGAACCACACCCACGACCACCATTAATCTATCGATTTACTACTCAGTGAATGGATCAGTCCGCTCAATCACCATAACAGGATTTCCCACCCTCCCAACAGTCACAGTGGGGATCAAGCTTCTGACACATAAAATTTGGGGGACTCAATTAAACATTTATCTCCCGCTTTATCCACTCCTTCCTTGGAAACCATGAGTTTTTTTGCCCACGTTCCACCCGCCCAGACTCCTGACCAACCCAGGTGTTGCCCCTGAGGCCTCGCTGGTGGGGTGGCCTGCCCCCTGTTTCTAGGGAACTGTTGCTGTAACAGAACTCTTCCTTCATGGTGGCACTTTCTGTGCTGTGGGTCTTCCACACCTGGTTAGAACGAAGCCTGGGTGCCCTTAAGATGGGTTGCTGGAGAGGCTGCCTGGGGAAGAATACTCAAGAGATCACCCCCTGCGAGTCCACTGCCCACTGGGCCCCACCAGGGGCAGCCCAAGGCCATTTCCACGTGAATTTTGCGGGGACAACATATCCAAACTCTATCAACAATGGTTTGTATTTTCTGTCCTTTGATGCTTTGCCATCTTAAGGGCTCTGCTGACCCTGGTGGAACTGGCCCTCCTGTCCTGCCAGGGAGGCCCGAGGATGAGAGTCAGCTCTGGCCCAAGAATCCTTGGGGGCAGAGGGCTTTGGGCTTCTGGAGAAGACAGGAGGGGGGTAAGTGTGAGGGGGCTGAGCAAGGACTCCTAGGATTCCCAGGAGCCAGACACGCCTGGGCTTGAACCCTGACTCTGCACCCAGCAGGTGGGTCTTGCTGACCCCTGGTTTCCTAGTTGTAAAACTGGGAACAATATATCCTCTGGAGACCCACGCGGAGTAATCCACGAATGCACAAGTTGTGCTGGTATGATGCTGTGTGGTTGGCTGAATAATGAACCCCCAAAGATGTCCATATCCTAGTGCCCAGAACCTGTGAATGTTGCATTATATGGCACAGGGAATTTGCAGATGTGACCTTGTGATGGGAGATTATCCTGGGTGATCCGGGTGGGACCAGTGTAATCACAAAAATAGGAGGGATGGAGGAAGACCTGATGGAGAAGGCAGTGCGACCATGGAGGCGGGGATGAGGTGACACGGAATGCTGGCAGCCTCTAGAAGCTGGAAGAGGCAAGAAACAGATTCTCCCCTAGAGCTTCCAGAAAGATCTAGCCCTTGCTGACACCTTGATTTTAGTTTCGAAAAACTATTTCAGACTTCTGACCACTAGAACTGTAACAGGATAAATGTGTGCTGTTTTAAGCCACTAGGTTCATGGTTATTTGTTATAGCAGCAACAGGAAACAAACACAGGCTGGCTTTTGTTATTCTCAGTGCAGGGTAGCAGGTGGGAGCTCAAGTTCTGGGGACAGCTAGCCCTGGATGAGAGTCTCGTTTTGTGTGACCTTAGGGATATTACCTAACCTCTTGTGCCTTGGTTTTCCCATCTGTAAGGTGGGGGCGAGAATACCTCCCACCTCCTGCCATTGTTAGCATTATGCCTGACATGTGTTGAGAGCTCATTGAATGCTTTAGTTTAGAGTTTTTAAATATAGATATTATCTACATTTAGATTGAGACCTGGAGCCCAGGACCCCGTCTTTTCCCTGCTCAGGACATAGGGTCTCCATGAAGATGTTGTTTGATAAACACTTGTTGGAGGAAGGACGGGGGTCTTGGGATGACAGGGGTCAGTATGACCCATGGTGTCCCAAGTCCCAGGGTGGTGGTGACTACCTGTGGCAGCTCACTTTGCATGTGACTACATGGGACAGGCTGTCTGTTGGCAGCCGTGGTGTCCATGACTTGGCTCATGTTGACCCATGATGATCATCAGTCAGAACCCAGTGCACTACTGCCCTCTCCTGTCTCACTGCCTGCCTCTTGGCAGCCAGTCACCGTCCCATCCAAGACAGACGCCATGGCTGATTTACACTGGATTGGTGAATTACATTGGATTGGCTGATGATGTTGGGTCAGTGTAAATGGTGGCCCATTCAAAATCAGGGAAATGAGTTAAAATGCTCTTTCAGATACTTTCCCTACCCGGGAAGTCTGCGATCTTAGACATTCTTTGTTGCGTTGATCTGGGTCCACATGGTCCACGTTCCAGAGGCTGCCGATATTCTTTGCAGTTGTTTCGCTCTAAAAGGCAGCTGTGAAACATCACTGAGAAAAGCCGTGCATAACAGAAGTGAGGAGATAAATGCAGGGAGGGAGTGTCACAAGAGGCAGATGCACACCCTTCCCCGCAGACGCCTGGGGCGTCAGGTCAGCAGCCCTCGGGAGGCTGGGTGGGGTGTGGGAGCAACTGGGACTGACTCAAGCCTTTCATGATGATAGAGCGACAAGCCCCACGTGCTCCGTGTCCAAGGGCTCACAGATGCACACTTCCATTGTCCTTCCCCACTTGACTCCTTCAAGGTTGGGCCGTTACCTGCGCCATGTGGATGAAGAGAAGCCGGGACTCAAGGACTAAAGTGACTCACCCAAAGACACACGGGGACGTACTCGGATCAACCCAGCCCTCCTCAGCCTTAACCCTTCTCTGGTTCCATTCTGATTTCTGAAGAGCGAGACACAGACTTGGAGGGGGACCCAGACAGCCCCACTCCCCCTGGGAGTGTGGTAGGACAAGCCACATGTGAAGGCCAGTGGAGTCTCGGGCAGATCCGGGACCCGGGTGCTGACCTGGAAATCCCACGGAGGTCAGGTCGCCTCATCCTAGGTCTTCCCTGTGGAGGGTGACACAGACGTTCCATAGGAAAGGTAAGGATGACACAGAGGTAAGGATTTGGAAACCAGCCTCATGTCTAAGTCTGGTCTATTCTTGGATCCCTGGGCCTGTCCACTCACTTGACAAGGCCTTTGAGCTCCTGCTGTGTGACAGAGACTGTTCCAGAATGCAGCCGTGAGCAAGACCAAGCCTTGTCCTTGCTGAGCTTGCCCTGTGGGCTTCCCAGCCTGGTTCAGAGAGAAGGAGCAGGATAGGATGGGGGCCTTGGATGGCTCTCCTTTGCCAGAAAGGTAAAGACAGTGGGGGAAGGGGGAACAGGTAGACCAGAAGGACAGACCACCACCCCTTTGAATTAGAACTCAGCCCCTCACTGGAGGTGTCCGAACATTGGTAACAGGGGGAGTAAGTAAGCAGCAGGCTGGAGATGCTGGGGGCTGCTCTGGTTTTAACCTGCCCTCATCCCTTTTCAAGGGCACAGACAGTGTCCTACACCAGCCACAGAGCAGCCGTGCAGGTTGCTAACCCCCAAGTGTCCCCATGTCAGAGTGTACTGAGGAGCCTGTCTTATGCCCGTCCCGTCTGGGGCGCTGCCATGTACTTGCCTATCCGAACACCTTCTGGTCTATCAACCTGACCTACTCCATGACCTTGGACTCAGTTTCCCCATCTGTGAATGAGGAGGCTGCCCTAGATGTCCCCTGAGAGCTCTCCCAGCTGGGCGGAGGTTCCCCGTTGCTCCAGACACCTGCCTTACGACTGGCTGCTCGTGGGCTGGGATGTGGCACCTTTCTGGGCAGAGGATAGTGAGACATTTATCCTATGATGGGCCCCTTTTCTCCCCACTGTGTCTGGCAATAATGACGGAGCACCCAGGAGTGCCAGAGCCATTTTACTTTTATTTTATTTCTTCCTGAAGTTCAATACTTCCCAGAGTACCTCCACGTGTAATGCTATTTTCCTGACAGGAACGCATTTATTGGAACCGTCACTCACCTCCAAGCTGCTCCATCTCAGCTCTGCGGCAGGCCTGACGGAGTGATGCGGCGTCTGTAATTTAAAGGCTGATAGACTCAAATTGCTCATGCAGACCTTGCCGGTGGCGTGAGTTAAGGCTGAGTTCTCTGCAAATTGGTTGCCTAGTAGGTTTGCGGCTCTAAGTGACTGAGTTTTCTCTCCTGGCCAATTTCCCTCGAGGGGCTGGCTGGCAGAAGGCCCTCCTCCTTGCTTTCCAGGATCGTCCTTGCCAGTGTGGTTGCCATGGCGAGTGCGCCCTGGGGAGTGACGCACCTAGCCTGCAGTATTTTGATTGACAGTGGGAGGTGGGACTCTGGCGAGGGAGGTCAGGCTGGGGTTCATGACCCAGCAAAGACCCAGAGCAGGTGGCAGAAGGATCGTAGGTGTCAGAGCCATGTGGGCTGAGTTTGGATCGTGGTTGGCCACTCACCAGCAGTGAGATTCAGGCCCCCATCCGCGACAGTGGCCAGCGATACCCATGCTTATGGGCCAGTTGTGGAAACCACAAGGGCAAAGGACAGGGCACAGGGCTGGAACCCTGCTGGTTGCCTTGCAGGGCGACCTGTCATGCCTAGGGTTGGGCTCAGCTTGCTGGTTCACATCTCAGGATTCTAGGCCTGGGCTGGGGGCAGCATCAGCCCCCCATAGTGGAGGAGTTCTCCCTCGCTGCCTGGGTCCTGGGGCTGGACCTGCTGGCTGCAGGACGTTCAGCACCGGGAGTGTCCTCTCTCCTTCACTGGGATCTCTACCTCCACCAGAGAAGTGTGTATGTCATCTGCTCGATGCCTTGGGATTCCAGGTAAAAAATCCAGGTGAGCGAAAGAATCTACTGAAAACCCAACACTGGAGGAGGTAGGCCAAGACAGGTGCCTGCAGATGACCAAGTGCCAGGGCTTCTGCTGAGATACTGGTGGGACACTCACAGGAGGGCAGCCGCAGTGGCTGTAAAACGCTCAAGCTCGTTTGTTCCTCTAAGTAGACCGACCCTTCTTCCCCACTAATTGGTTGGTCATGTTAATTTGTAAATATCAGTTGCAACTTCCTTCCGATCTACTTCCTTTTACCTCTTCTTTTTCTAACCCCATCTTCCTAGCTGGGTGGACTGCCCTTTCCCTAGAAACATCCAGGAACAAGTCATGGTATTTGCGTTAGTTGATGTCGTGGTTGGAAATAGCAGGAACACAGTTCAGACTGCCTTAGGTGAAAACAAGGAATCCATTGGCTCACTAAAGGGAACCAGGGGAAGGATCTGCATGGAGCTGGGCCAGGGGAACCGGGCCGAGCGCTGTCAGCCAGCTCCTGCAGCCCTGCCTCCACCCCCAAGTCCCATCTCTGCCTAGCTATGTGTTGGCTTTGTCCCTTTGGGCTTGTGGCCTTTTCCGGTCAGGAACCAGGGCTGCAATTGGCTCAGGTCTCCTTTTTTGCAATCTCTCAGCCAGAGATAGGAGACACCTCTTTCCATGGCTTGAGGGAGAAAAATCCCAGGACAGCCCTCTCATTGGTTCCGCTCACATCTTTTGCCCACCTTGTGAACCAATCAGTTTGGCCTGAGGGTTCAAACATTATGACTGACAGCCTCTGCCCCAATCACATGATTGGACTCTGGGGTGGGGGTGGGGTCGCCAGAGACTGGGACCCTCTCTGTGTGCATCTCCTCAAGTATCTTCGGCTTTCTGCAGAAGAGGACACGGAGGCACCCAGTCCTAGATTTCTCCAAAAACAATACGCGGGAAGTTGCTGTGTGTGACATTCAAGGAGCCACCCCAGGATTTTCCCTCTTCTCAGCCTCACTGGAGAGAACTGGCTTTTCCCCACATTCGCAGAAACACCATGTTTTTTATTTCTGCTCCCTCCTGTCTGAGAGAGGATGATCAGTTGGTGGAACAACGTCCTAATGTTTTGGCTGGAACCCAAAGCACTTGGGGAGCGCCTTTGGGCTCCGGCAGTACGTGTGTTCCCACGCAGCTGGCTCCTGCCCTGCTGCTGAGGAGCTAAATAAAGGGGGACAGGACGGAGGGGCACGAGCCCAGCACTGGAGCCCAGGCTGGGGTCAGTGGGTAGCTGGGCACAGCTCCACACCTTCAGAGGTGGCCTGGGCTGGAGTGACGCTTTGTTTTTGTTGGTTTTGCCATCTCCGGTGTGTGTGGGGGGGAAGGGGGCGGAGGGTTGGGATTCATGGAGTTCACCGGGTTAAGTCATGGTGCTTAGGTGGGGGGACGCATCCAGGGCCCCTTCTCTCCCCCAGCTCTAGGATGATTGTCTGGGAAGGATGGGAAACAGGACAGAAGAGGAAAGGCGGGAGCCTGATCCATCACACCCATACCCTTGGCTTTTCTGTCTCTCCCAGGAGAACTTTGGCTGGTGGGAGAGGGCTGGGTCCCTTTGCTTCCCTTTGCTTCTTGGAGATAGGTGGGGAGGCCGGGAGGGGGCTGCTCCTGGGTGCACAGAGTCCACATTGAACGTGCGCTGACTTTGAGACCGGAGGGAGGTGGGGTGGGGAGGGCTGAGCTGCACAGAGCCCTGTCCCCCAGCCTGGGCCTGTTCGCCGTCTCACCACACGTTTGATTAATCAGATTTTTAGGTTTTAATAAGTCAGTAGGTCCAGATGTTTCCCATTGTATGTTACAAATGTTAATTATCTTCTAATTACTTATTAGCTAAGGCTGCACTGGCAAGGAGCGCCCCAGAAGCCCAGCCAAATGAGTCCGGAGCTTCAGAAAAAAGCAGATGAACGAATGGTTCCTTCTGGCAGCAGCTTCTGGAGATTTCTCAACCCCCACACTGTTCTTTGCAATACTTATCATTTTTGGAGGGGAGAGACCCCGGTGGCCTCTACACCGGACACTGATGCAGTTCAGTGTTGGAGCCTTGGAGGCAGCCTGACACTGACTGCATTGGTGTGTGTCATTCAGTGGGTTCTGCGCTCAGCTGGGCTGCGCCGGGGGCTCAGGAGGGCTGATGATGCACAGGAGCTGTGTTCTGAAATGGGGCAGGCTGGGCTCCAGCGCCAGGCCGGGTCCTTGCCTTTCCTTCTAGGTCTTGCTCTTGCAGGCCACTTCTCCTTGACACCCTGGGCATCACTTCTCCTGGACCTGGGTCAAGGCCAGCAGTGAGGGAGCTCCCCCAAGCCTAGTCAAGTGCTCACAGCAAGGAGAGTGTATCTGTTGCTCACTCTGGTGCCCAAATTTGTACTTTGCTGGACAGCTATGTCCCTAGTGCTTCAGTTCCTTCTAACACTGTTGGAAGACCAGCACCTGCCATAGAGATGGAGGTGCTCCTTTGGGAGGAGGGTATGCGGGGGGCAGGAGTCTCCTTGTTGCTGGTGCATTCTTGCTGGTCTGGCCAGCTGGCAAAGCAATTTTGCAGGGGTCCTCCTTCATGGGAGGACCTGCCTATCTCCTCCCTGCACTATATCATCCAGTCCCACCGCAGCAAACCCCTACGTCTGGCTTCCTCCTTGGAGATCCCTTTGCTATTCACAAGGATTAAAAATAGATGATGTGAAAAGTAAAAAAGGTGGATGTAGTCATTGATTGGGGAAGTTTGTGGTAGTTTGATAGAAAATTATGGCCTCCTTTTTCCTGGTATTGCGGTTGCATTGATTTCTGTGGAATCCACAGTGTGATGTGTCTGTTATTCCAGCTACACGTGCTGGATTGCTGTGTGTGCATTTGCAGGCATGTGATGCATTCTGCAGAATCTTTGCGGTATCTGGTAGCTCCCTCTGTGTTCAGTTCATTCATTCATCCACCCATCCATCCACCCATCCATCCACCCATCCACCCACCCACTCATCCACCCACCCATCCACCTGTCCACCCGTCCACCCGTCCACCCGTCCACCCATCCACCCACCCACCCACCCATCCATCCATCCATCCATCCATCCATCCATCCATCCATCCATCCATCCATCCATCCATCCATCCATCCATCCATCTACCTACACACACACCCAGACATTCAGTCTTCCATCCAATCCCTCCACCCACTCACCTGTCCTCCCCAAGAAACATTTACCGAGTGCCCACCAGCCAGCATACAGTAAGTGGTACTTAGAATGTAAATTCCCAGAGGGCAGGGAGATGTGGGTGTAACCTGCTGTGTTAGTTTGCTAGGGCTTCCGTAACAAAGTACCATCAACTGCGTGGCCGAAACAACAGAAAATGTCTCACAGTTCTGGAGGCCGCAAGTCTGAGGTCAAGGTGTTGGCAGAGCCATACTCCCTGTGGTGGCGCTAGGGATAGATCTGTTCCAGGCTTCCCCCCCGGTTTCTGATAGTCCTCGGTTTGTGGCAGTGTCACTGCAATCTTCACATGGTGTTCTCCCTGGATGTGTTTGTATCCAAATTTGCCCTTTTTGTAAGGACACCAGTCATTTTGGTTTAGGGGTCCATCCTTCTTACCTCATCTTAACTAATTACATCAGCAATGACCCCATTTCAAAATAAGGTCACATTCTGAGGTACTGGGGTTAGGGCTTCAATACAGGGATTTTTGGAGAATGCAATTCAACTGATAACACCTGCTGTGTTTTGTATCCACCAAAGACCTCATTGAGCCATCCTAGGCTAGGTCTGAAGAGCAATCTGTGACCTGGAGATACAGGTCCAAACACAGCTCAGGCCTTCACTCCTGGCATGGACTCCTGGTGCTCCAGCCAGCAAATGCCACATGTCATTTGCCTCTGAGATCCATTAGTATGAAGTTGCAGTAAACTCAATAAATCACCTTGGCTTGGTATAGAGAGCCAAGAGTAAAACCCCCAAGCCACGATTTTCCCACTTAAAGCATACAAGGGAGGTGGGCTAACCTGGTCCAAATGTCCATTGTATGCAGTGTGCTTGGTGGGGTAGGTGTGTGAGAGGCCATTGCATATACCCACCAGCCGAAATTAGGTTCAGCAGCATTTAACAGAACTCCCCAGCAGCAGTGTCTGAACAAGGTAGATGTTTTACATCCCTCTTTGTGCAACAGTGATTTGGAGGTGGGTGGCTGTAGGAAGCTGGTGGGGATGAACACTCCAGCATGTCCTCATCCTCATGGTCCAAAATGGGTGCTGGAACTCCAGCCATCCTATCCATGTCCCAAGCAGGAGTCTCCTCCTAGAGAGACTTCCTGGAAATATCATACCACGCTTTGCTCACATCTCATTGGCCAGGACCCAATCATATGACCATACCTAGTGCAAGGGAGGCTGGGATATGTAGTCTTTTAGCTGGGCTCATCATTGTCCAGCTAGAAATTGTGTTCTGTTTCCAAGGAAGATAGTAAGAATGGATGTTGGGCAGGCAATTGGGAGTTTCTACCGTGTGTGCCACAGGTGCTGTCAGGCTCCTCTCAGGGTGGGAGCCTGAGTGGATTCAGGGTGCACGGTGTGAGAGATGGGAGGAGGAAGGCCTGGGACCACATACAGCACTGTGTCCCACTTCACCCTCCTTGGAGTCAGCTGCATTAAAGGATTTGTTGGTCATACAGGAGACTTGAGTTCCCAAGTAGTCAACTCAGCTCCCAAGAGGTTTCCAGGGGTTAGGAGAGCTGCTTCTAATTGACTTACATCAGTAATGCTGCTTCAACTTCAGGTTGCTTAAGCCTTGCCCAGCTCAGTCTTCTGCAGGGTCACTGGATTGTCCCTTGGGTAAACTCTCACGCAGGCACCGTAATATCTCTGGTCCCTCTTAGAAAATAAAAAAGTCCCATGGTCATTTTTAGTTACTTAGCAGTCTTATTTTACTTTAATATGTTCAGTTGAATAAATTCATCAAAACCCAGATCTTTAATTTCTATCAGCCTCTCTGCTTCTCCAGCCCAGGCCTGGTCAAGGCTGGCAGCCTGCTGTGGTGGCTTCTGCTGTCTTTATTCTGGCAGGTCTAGACCCCCACTTCCTGCTCAGTCCCAAGTCTCCCGGTTCTTCCCGGGATGACGGGGGAGGGCAGGAGGAGGGGAGAAGGGAAGAGCATTTGGCACTGGGAGCTTGTGGGGCTTCTTGGCGGTTTCCAGCTCTCTGGCTCCTCTGACTGTAGCTGGTGACCAAGGCCAGCCCTCTCCTTACTTTCTGTTGCTCCTTGGTTGGCCCCAGGGCACCTGGCCATCCACTGCCCACAGACACTGGGGGGTTCTGACTGGTTGCCTCTTCAGGTACTTCCTGGGAAGAATCTCTTTAAAGTGGCCCCAGGTCATTGTCATTGCCGTGTAGCCTCCTCCATTCCCAGGAGACATGGGTGGCCCCTATCGTAGGTGTGGACGTCACTTCCTTTCTGCTCTCTTGTCCTTCAGCCAGCGCTGGCCAAGGTTTTGGAGCAGCCTGGTTTTGGGGAGCAAGTTGCTGTAGTCTGTGTTCTGTGAATTCTTGGGGACATACACCAAACCCTCCAGGAGTCTCCGAGTTCCTTCCTCGAGGTGAGGGGACAGGTCCCACCCATTCCCCAGAGGGCCAGGCTACGGCAGGGCTCGCAGCTTCTTTCTGAAGAATCCAACCTGGCCATTTCCAGCCACCTTTGTGGCCTCTTCAGCTCCAGTCTCCAGCCCCTCGAGGTGGCTGAGGCTGAGGCTGGCACACCAGTTTGGAGTCACGCAGAGATGCTCAGGCACTTTGTTGTGGGATGTAGAGGTCACTGTTGGCATGTTTTGACTTTGGCCCTCTGCAGAAGCTGAGTCTGGTGTCCCATTGTGGCATTCTTGGAACTGCCTGAGAAACTTGTGAAACATGCAGATTCTGGGGGACAAGCTCCAGGCATGGGGCTCAGCAGGTCTGATGTAGGCCAGGGAGCCTGCATTGTCACCAGCACCCCAGCTGATGCTGATGCCGTGGTCCTTCAAGGACTCTGGGTTGTCACTAGGGATGGAGTGCGACCCACGCTCAGCGCAGCAACCCAACCCCTGTTTTCCCCGAGCCCCACAGGCGGACGCTTTCCTCTGCTCAGCTCCGCTGCCTTTCCAGCCACTCTGCTTAAATGGGTGTTTTATTTTCTCATAGCCCGCGGATCTATTTAAATGCCTATAATACCGCAGTGTTATCTGAGGGAGACACACACACTTTCTTGACTAGATTTCCAAGAAATTTTATGAAAGGCTGATTTTCTTTGAAAAGCCTGGCTCCTTTATGTGGTGGACTAGAATTGCTTTGGGATTGATATTCTCAAGGACAGTGAGAGCCCTCCTCCCACCTGCTGCTCTGAGATGTTTACAGTTTGCCTCTCCCTTCTTCTCACTGATAACCGAGGGCTGCAGCCTCTTCGTCTTCAAAAGCACAACGTAAATTAGATGAAAAGAGGTCTTGTAAAAGTATTTAACCCCTCTTTAGTACTTTGAGAATCCCAGTGGTGTTTGCATGGCTGTGCAGCATTAAAACCGGCAGTGAGATGAACAGGACACGCGTGGGCATCCTGTAATTCCCATCCACACCCCACTCCTTCATGCTCAGCCTTCCTTCCCTGCTGGCTGCCACCTCTTCCCATCTGCCTGTCCGGATCCAGCCACCTGCACTCCAGCAAGGTCCTCAAGGGCCTTAGACCCTGCTCTGCCTGGGTGCACATGTCGTCCCCTAACTGTGTGCCTTTTCCAACATCGATTTTGTTTTTATCTTCCTCATTAGTCTTGGGTGCCTCCTCCAGGCCCCATATGTATAGTTTTATAATAAAGTTTATGTTGTGCACTTGGAGGGGGCAGGATTGGAGGGTGCCTAAAGGCTTAGGACAAAGGGGCTCAGGAGAATGCACCCGGGCTGGCTGGCTTCTCAGAGGGCACATGCAACCACTCAGTCCAGACTGCCTTTTGGGGTGATGCTCAAATCCAGGTGTACCAATGGAATATGTCTCAGCTTGAAACAGGAAGGAAATTCTGACCCCTGCTGCCATATGGAGGAAACTTGAAGATGTTGTGCAAGTGGAATAAACTGTTTGCAGAAGGACAAATACTGTGTGGTCCCACTGTGTGAAGTACCTAGAGGAGTCAAGTTTATAGAGACAGAAGTAGAATGGTGGTTGCCAGCAGCTGGGGAGAGGGAGAAATGGGAGTTATTGAGTAATGGGGACTATTTCTGTTTTGCAAGATGAAAAAAATTCTGGAGATGGATGATGGAAAATAATTTCATAACAATGTGAATGCACTTAACACCAATGAACTGCACAATGGTAAATTTTATGGGATGTATACTCTGCACAATTAAAAAGAGGTATTAAAAAATACAGAAAAAGAAAAAAGAACCTGTTTATTTCTTCCTTTTTGATCTGCACAACTTTTAAAACTTTTCTTGCCTGATTGCACTGGCTACAATTTCTAGCACTTTTCAGTAGGAATGGTGAGAGTGGATTTTTCTGCATTGGTTGATATGATTTTGTGATTTTTGTTTTTAGCCTGTTAACATGGTGGATTACCTTTCCCAGAGAGAGAGGGTGGGAGGCTTGGATCAGATAGTTGTCACAGCAACAAGAGGCAGGCATGTGATGCATTTTAGAGATGAATTGGCTTGGCAAGCTCTGTTAGAGACCTCCAGGACTTTCACATATTAAAAAGTAAAGTGAAATAAAGTCCCAAAGTAAGATAAGGTAAATGACTTGTGTTTCTGAAGAGCAACATGTCCCTGTCTCCTCATGGGTGGAACTGAGTCTCCAGTGTTTTTCCTTCTCACTCTCATTTCCTTACCTCTTGGAGGGCCTCTCTGTTTAATTGTTGGATTCCATCTCTTGTGTGTATCTGGGTGGAGGTGCCAGGCTGGTGGAAGCTCTACCTGCTTGGATGATCACCTCTTTATTGGTAATGAGATGCACCCAGGTCACAAGTGGCTGGACCTTAGAGGGTGAGCCTCAGTGGTCCCGCTCAGAGTGGGTGGTGTTATCTGATCAGTGCATAGAGTGGTGTGCATGGGGCCCGAGAGAGTAAGGTGCCCCAGTGTCCAGGCTTTGTGAGGGCTATTTCTCTGAGCCCCTCAGCTTGGCCTGTTCTGCCCAGTGGAAGGTGTCAGAATTCTGCCCTGTGGTATGTTGGGGGACTATTTTAGTTTGTGTTGCTATAACAAAATACCTTAGGCTGGGTAATTTATAAGCAACAGACATTTATTTGTCACAGTTCTGGGTGCTGTGAAGTCCAAGGTCAAGATGCTGGCAGGTTTGGTATCTGGTGAGGGTCTTGTCTTTGCTTCCAAGATGGCGCCTTGTTGCTGCATCCTCTGGATGGGTGGAACAATGGGTCCTCACAAGGAGGAAGGCAGAAGGACAAAAAGACCTAGCTAGTTCCCTCCAGCCCCTTTGTAAGGTTGTTAATCCCATTCTAAATAATTATTCTGAATAACTTACTCAGCTCCTGAAGGCTCCACCCCTTAAAATGATCACATTGGGGTTTAAGTTCCAACATAAAAATTTTAGAGGAACACATACATTCCAACCATAGAAGGGACGGAGAGGGCTCTGTACTGGCACCCAGGTTTGTATTGTGGAAATATATGTGTATGTGTATATGTACTGTATTAGTCTGTTTCTGTTGCTATAATAAAATACCTGGAACTGGGTGATTTACAAAGAAAATGAAATTTAATGCTTACAGTTTCTGAGGCTGGGAAGTCCAAAGTCCATCTGCTGGTAGTGACAGTGACCCAGGGGTCTCGCATTGCAAGATGGTGGAAGTAGAGAGAGCAGAGAGAGACAGACTGACTCTCCTCTTCTTTTAAAGCCCTCAGATCCATGCCCCTGACCACCATTTTTAATCCATTCACTGCTGCATCATCCTACAATCCAATCACCTCTTCAAGGCTCCACCTTTCAATTACTCATAATAGGATTTCCCACCAGCTTAACAGTCACAGTGGGGGCCAAGTTTCTAATACATAAAACCTGGGGGACACAATTCAAGCTTAAATGAATTTTTTGGGGGACATAATTCAATCCACTACATGTATATATGTATATCTATAAACTACCCTTATATATTTGTATATATGACACTTTATTTTAGAATGATCTTATCTGCAGTCAAATGCTCTGCCCCTGAGCTACACCCCCAGGTTAGAATGATCTTAGATCTATAGAAAATTGTAAAGACAGTACAGAGAGTTCCCATAAACTTCCCACTCAGTTTCCCCTATTTTAACATCTTATATTACTATGGTACATTTGTTACGATTAATGAACCAATACAAAGGTACTTCAAAAAGTTTGTGGGAAAATAGAATTGAAAGATAGTATGAGTCCTTCCATAAACTTTTCAAAGACCCCTAGTATTGATGTCTGTTATTGACTAAATTCCACACTTTATTCAGATTTCACTCCCCACCCCCCTAATTTACTTTTCTGTTCCAGGATCTTATCCAGGATATTATATTACAATTAGTGGTTGTGTCTCCTTAGGCTGTTCCTGGCTACGATAGTTACTCAGACTTTCTTTGTTTTGAGTATTTTATAAAGTGTTCTTCAATGTGGACTTGTCTGAAGTTTTTCTCTTAGTCAGGCTGGGGTTATTGGTTCTTCAGAGGAAGACCAAAGAGGTAAACTGTCATTCTGATCATATTATGTCAAGGGGACATACTGTCACCATGACCTCGCTGTGGATGCTGACGCTGACCGCCCGGCTGAGTCTGTCAGGTTTCTCCACTAGAAAGTTACTTTTGCTCCTCTTCCTTCCAGTCCACACTTAAGAAGTGGGGATTATACTCCATCTCCTTGAAGAGGCAGCATTTTCATAAACTGTTTGGAATTCTTCCCTATGGGAGACTTGTCTATTTTCACCCATTTATTTATTGATTCAATTACTTGTTTTTTTTCTTATACTTTGAGCTATATTTATTTTGTTGCTCAGACTGTTCCAGCTTTGGCCACTGAGAGCTCTTTCAGCTGGCTCCTGTGTCTTTTTTAGATGCCCCCATCATTTTGTTCCTTGAGCGTTTTCTTACTTTCTGCCACTACACCATGCTCCAGGCTAATTGCTCCATATAATTGTTGATTATATGTTCTGTCCCAGGACTATAGTCAACAATTTCTCTAAGGAGTCCTGGTTCCTTTTATTAGAGAATGGTATTTAGAAGCCAAGATCTGGGTGCTGGGGGTGCTCACTCCTACTGGGGTGTCACTGTTCCTAGGCCCTCTTGGGGGAAAGAGCTAGGAAATATATATAGGTATAGTAACCCATATATATGAACACTCTATCTATCTATCTATCTCTCTGTCTGTATCTATATTAAGCTAACCACCTCCAATCCAGTTACACATGGTTCAACCGATCCTTCCTCCTTTGCCAATCTGTAACCTGGTTTCCACTGTCCTCCATCCATTTACTTGTTTATTCAATCTCTGTGGCTTCAGAATTGTTAACCTGAGCCCCCACAGGAAGCAACCTTGCCAACCAGAGTACAGTGCTTATAAGCAGCTCCTTTTATCTACAGTCTGGTAGTCTCGGCTCACTTTCAAACTTTCCTAAGTCATCAACTCTCCCCCCATCTCCGTCAGTGAGGTTATGTCATGCATTTGTATTATAGTTAGGTTCTTTTGTCACAGTCTCCATACCATCCTGGGATCCCTGACCTCCCAATTGATTTTTCTTTTTAATTTGCATGTATAAGTTTCAGTCTTTATGTTGTAGAATTCCATAGGTTTTGACAAATGCATAATGTCAAATAGTCACAAGTATCATACAAAATTAGTTCACTGCCATAAAAAAAAGTCCTATCCGTGCTTCCCCAATTCATCCTCTCCCCTCCCCAAATCCCTGGCAACTACTGATCTATTTACCATCTCTATTATTTTGCTTTTCCATAATTTCATATAACTGGAGTCATAAAGTATGTCATCTTTTAAGATTGACTTCCTTCATTTAGCAATATGCATTTAAGATTTGTCCTTGTCTTTGCATGGTTGATAGCTCGTTCCTTTCCATCACCGAGGAGTATTCTGCTAGATGGATGTACCACGGTTTGTTTATTCATTTACCTGTTGAAGGACATTTTGGTTGCTTCCAGTTTTTAGAAATTATGAATAAAGCTGCTCCAAATATTCCTGTGTGGGTTTTTGTGTGAATATATGTTTCCAACTCATTTGGGTAAATGCTAAGGAGTGTGATTGCTCATTGTGTGGTAAGACGATGTTTAGCTAAGTAAGAAACTGCTAAGCTGTTTTCCAAAGTGGTGGCACCGTCCTGCATTCCCAACAGCAATGAGCGAGAGTTCCTGCTGCTCTCTCTGCATGCTCACTAGCATTTGGTATGATCCGTTTTTTGGATCTTAGCCGTTCTAACACGTGTGTAGTGGTATCTCATACAAGTATCTATTTAAGTCTGTCTCTAAAGATGGAGAATACTTGTGTACCTGATGTGCACTGCACAGGAATCCCTCGTTACTGAGGGACGGCTTCATGAAATAAATGGGAAGTTCTGAACTCTTGTTGGTGGTCTTTGCTCCTTTCTATTTGCAGTGGGTACCCGGGCCTTTGCCTTCTCCAATTCACTGTTAGTGTGTACACAACTGTCTGCATGAAACATGCTCCAGAAAGCCCTAGAAGTGCAATTAATCAATGGGTAATTTATTGTTTATGCAGCAATTACCCAGTCTAGCAATGTCACTTTAGTCCGGGGAATATAGATCTTTTTCTCCCGATAAATCTGCTAGCCTTCACTGCCGGGGGCATTTGTTTTCAGGAAGAGGTGACAAATAGCCACCACTAAATTACATGTGGACTTTCTTCCTTTATTTAAAAAATATGGACTATGATTTCGAACCAGCAGGCGAAGCCAGCAGCATGTGCAGCTGCTCTGAGTAAAAGTGAGTTTAGTGGAAACACAATGGATTCTGGGTGAGGCATCCAAATAAAGCCTTTTTTTTTTTTCTTTCTGTATGTCTGCTTTTCAAAAGTGCCCATTGATTTGATTTTTGAGATATGTGGCTTTCGACTTTTCTTGCAGCATTTCTCAGAAGAGCAGAAAAGCTGAATCCTATTAACGTGACCCTAATCCGTTAGGTATGCATGTGAACGTGAGCTTTGCGTGTGTGTGTCTGTGAGTGCACATTGTTTGATAACTTTGGAAAAGATTTTGGAAAGTCTTGGGCCCAGTCCTGGATGTTTATAGCAAAGTGAACCCCTGGGCTCCACTCAAAGACATGTGTCCCTTACAGAGTGAGAAAGATAAAGGAAAGAGCAAAGCATCAAAAACACCATTTGTGCTCCAGAAGTGGTTGCTTGGGCCAGGGAAGCCAGCTGGGCTCCTTGCAAAGTGAGAGCAGGGAGAGCTTTCAGAGCTTCTGGAAAATCCTGCTGGGGCCAGCCAGTGGCTCAGCCCCTCCCTCCTCGCAAGCCAAAGCCGAATTTATGGCAAATTGCTTGTCGGGGAGCCCAGGCTCACACAGGCAGTGAGGACAACAAAGCACCTTCACAGTTTATGAGGTGCCGCAGACCCGCTGCCAGCTGGCTCCCAAGCCCACATCACCAGGGAGCACCCTGAACTCCCTGGCAGCAGTGAGGCTGCGTGAGGCTGAGCGAGGCCGTGCAGCTTGCCAAGGTCATGTTTCTGGACTCAAGGGGTCCATCTCTCGGTGAGCATAGCTGAACAAGTGCCACTGAGACCAGAAGTCTGGATAGGAAGGTTTATTACTTGTAACAAGTAGTGGAGTACACAGGGGATAATTCCCAAAGCAGCATCTCCCTGGACAAAGGAAAGGGGGTATCCTGTATACTAAGTTCCCAGCCCACCCGGCCCAGGTCCTCAGTTAGGTCCTTTCGGGCAAATGAAGGATGCAAACCTGTTCAGCTCAGATTGGATGACTATGGAACATGGTCTGTTGGTCTGTCCTTGAAAACTCATTTGCATCTGGGCCCGGAAACTTGTCTGTGATCAGGTGTCTCATTGCTGCTTTTTGTAGCACGCTGTTCCCTGGATCTGGCTGTGCTGAAAAACAAGCTTAGGCATAAACATTTGGGAGCTATAGAAGATGCTGGGTGCTTGGGCCTCGGCACAAGGCCTCACATTCCCCTGGCTCAGACTCCACTTCTCTATGTTGGTCACAGTCACACAGCTAGAAAGTGGCAGCTGGGTTCTCAAACTCGGCCCTCACCTGTCTTTTCTAGGCACAGACGTGGTATCTCTTACCCCCCTACACCCCTCCTGCCTCTTTCTTTGCCACCACTGAACAAACATTCATTGAACACTAACTGTATGGAGAAGAGAGTGCATGTGGTTCGGTCCTCAGGGACCCTCGGTCTGTCTACCCTGGGTCACAGTCAACATTGACTGAGCAGAGCTGGAGAAACGCTGGACTGGAGGAGCAGGTGCCGTGTCAACCCCTTTCTCCCGAGGCTGTGAGCACAACGGGGCGAGCGGGCAGAGCTCAGGGTCCGGTGGGCATCTGGGACTCACTCTTTCTGGGGGCGTGGAGGACGCCTGGGGGCTGATCCATTCACCGACACCCAGGAGTCCAGGGCCTGGCCCATCTCCCCGCAGGAGAGCAGACATCGGTGGTTCTGCTGGCTGCTGGTGAGACCTGTCTGGCCTGGGCGCTCGGGGCTCTATTAAATTGTTAATACAAGCATTAGAGTGTCAGTATATTATGTCTCTGCCTGGGAGGGATCAGATGCTACTCACACTTCTGCCGGTTCATTTTTATTTATCTGGCTTTCACCTTGATGGATAACAAGTTTATACAAAGCCCTGGCACCTCTGCAATATGCCGGCAAGGAGCAGGAGATGGCCACTACACAGAGAGCATGTGTGTGCGTGCGTGTGTGTGTGTGTGTGTGTGTGGTTCACATGGGCCACCCCCAAGCTGTTTGGGGGGTCTGCAGGGGTTAATCCAACTCCAGGAGCCAAAGTGAGAGTCAGGCCACAGCCAAGCCCCCAGAGACTGAAACGAATCTGTTGAACTCCTGGTTATCTGTCAATGCACATGGACCCAGCTCCAGGGTCTGCTATCTGTGTTGGACGTATGGAGGAGAGTGAGGTAGACCCCATCCAGGCCCTCATGGTGTTTAAGGTCTACAGCCGCAGCCCTCAGCCACAGCAGTTTTGTCCTCAGGGACATCAAGTGAGTGGAGGTCAGAGATGTTGCTAAGCACCCCCAAATCCCAGGGTCACCCTCCATAACAAAGACCAATCAGGCTCAAACGTTGATGGGGTTTGGATGTGTTGTCCCCTCCAAAACTCACGTGGAAATCTGATCCCCAATGTGGCAGTGTTGGAAACTGATTGAGTCATGAATGAAACTGATCCCTCATGAATGGATTAATGCTCTCCCTTGGGGAAGGGGGATTAATGAGTGAGTTCTCGCTCTATTAGTTCCTGCAAGAGCTGATTGTTTACAAAATGCTGGCACCTTCTCTCTCTCTCTTGCTTCCTCTCTTGCCATGTGATCTGCTTGTACCCGCCGGCTGCCTGCCACTTTCCACCATGAGTAGAAGCAGCCTGAGGCCCATGCCAGATGCAGCTGTCCCAGAATCGTAAGCCAAATAAACCTCTTTTCTCCATAAATTACCCAGTCTCAGCTATTTCTGTTATAGCAACACAAAATGGACTAATACAGAAAACTGGTACCGAGGAGTGGGGTGTTGCTATAAGATACTTGAAAATGTGGATGCAGCTTTGGAACTGGGTAATGGGCAAAGGTTGGAGGAATTTGGAGGACTTAGAAGAAGAGATCAAAAGACAGAGGACAGAGGTGAATCTCTCTCTCGATCTGCTGCGGCTGGGACACACTCTTCTCTCCTGTCCCTGGACATCAGAGCTCAAGACTCTTCAGCTTTTGGGTTCCAGAACTTACACCAAGGACACCACCAGCTTCCCTGGTTCTGAGGCCTTTGGACTTGGCCTGAGCCACGCTACCGGCATCCAGTTTATAGATGGCCTTTCATGGGACTTTTCTTCATAGCTACGTGAGCTAATTCCCCTAATAAATCCTTCTTATATAATTATAACATATCCTATTGATTCTGTCTCTCTGGAGAACCCTGACTAATACAAACGTCAAGAGCTCCGAGCTGGATAAACCCTGGCCTGAATGCAAGTAGGAAGAGGGAAGGAAGGGAGCTACTGTGGGAAGAAGAAGGGCTACAGGGTGTACCTGTGAGTAGGAGGCATCAGCGGGAGAGGAGGTGTGTCTCTGTGTGTGCAAGTGTGCATGTGTGCATCCGTGTGTTGGGGCAGAGAGGAGGCAGGGAGGAGGAAGACGTCTCTGGCAGAGTGTGCTAGGCTGACCGAGCTGAGAGGCAGGGAGGACGGCAGAGGAGCCCAGTGCACTAGAACGTTCTGGACTTAGAGTGGACGGGGAAGCCAGGTGAAGAAGGGCCTGCAGTCTATGCCGAGACCTCAGAGTCTGTGCTAACTGGGAAGTCACTAGATGGCTTTTAAGCATCGTTATGACACGCTCGAACTGAAAGAAAAATCACTGTGGCTGCCTTGTGAATGAAGGGTTTATATTAGCTTCCTATGGCTGCCATAACAAAGTCCCGCAGACTGGGCAGCTTAAATAACAGAAATTTATTTTCTCACAGTCCTGGAGGCTGGAAGTCTGAGATCAGGTGTCGGCGGCGTTGGTTCCTTCTGAGGCTGCAAGGGGGACTCTGCTCCTGGTCTCTCTCTTAGTTTCTAGCAGCCTTGGGCGCTCCTTGGCTTGTAGATGGCCATCTCCTGGTGTCTTCACATTGTCTCCCCCCATATGTGTCCACATTTTCTCTTTTTACAAGAACACCAGCCATAATGGATTAGTGTCCACCCTTCCGACTTCATTGAACTCAATTACCTCGGCAAAAACACTATCTTTGAATAAAGTCATGTTCCCAGGTACCAGGGTGAGGACTCCACCACTTTTTTTAGGGGGAGAGACACAATTCAACGCATGCCAAGGTTTGCAGGGGATGCATGAGAGGCAGGAGGCAGGTTCCATGGCAGTGACCCAGGTGCAGGGAGCTGGTGGAGACAGCAGAGAGGAAGAGCGGGGGGCCTGGGGACGGTGGGTGTCACAGGCCACCTGGTGATGGAGTCGACAGGTGGGGCCTGGGTTCACTGGCCCAATGGGGTCTGCTTTAGAGTCCTGGGGAAATTATCTTCCTTACAGCCTCAGATCGGTTTAACCTCAATTTCTCTCTGTTAAAATTCTAGCCTAATTGTTAGAGGATATTTTACAAAGGGTCAAATTCACCCATTATACCCTTCATAATTTACAACTGTTTTCAAAACACCTCGTAGTTCTTAGCCTTAGGCATATGTTAAAAATCAATTTATTTTCTCTTGATAAAGTAATACATACTCATTGTATGACATAGGTGATTCAGAAAAACATGGAAAAGTATGAATAAGACAAAGATCACTCATGGTCATGTGAACGGCTACGTGGAATTCCTTTGGATGGTTATTTATTTAACCACTGTCCCGGGGCTGAATGACTGGATTCTTGTAAAAACGTTCACAGCACTGTGCATTAGGATCTCGGCTTCCCGCAGCCTCACTGTGTCGTAAAAACGTTTGTCTGCGAGTTGAAAGCGGCTCCTCGTCAGGACCAGACTCGGCACTTCTGCAGCGACGGTTCACATCTCTCCTGCTCTTTGCCGCCCTCCTGTGTGCGGGGCCCGTCCAGTCTTTGTCCTCCCACTCATTCTTCCACAGGGTCCTGGGGATGCTCCCAAAGCCCCGCCTGACTTCACTGTGCAGCAGGAGGGAAACTCCAAAGCCGCAGAGAGAAAGTGGACACAAATTGAAACCAGCACTGCCAGGTGTGGCGCTAGCCAGGCTCTTGGTAGTGGCCCCCACGCCATCAGAAGTGTCCCCTCTTCACACGATAACAGAGAGCAGCGTGGTTTACTGAGCCCCAGAGCGTGTGGTTTGCAGGTCTTGTCTCATGGTCTGCTCGCTCTGGGGAGGGGGCCGGGAGCAACTTGGCCAACAGCATGCGGTATGGCTGAGCAGTATGGGGGCCTGGACCTTGGTTTTTGGGCCCTGGTGCCCTTCATCCTCACCCCTGAGCCCTCCTGCCTCCCTGTGTGTAGCCTGGTCTATGCAGCTGGTCTACATACGAGGAAGTGGGGGAGGCTCCTTTGGAACTGGAGCTTCTGTTTTGGATGGTCTGGCCCCCAGCAAGGCATGGCCTGCCCTGACCTGGACCTTCCCTGGCTCCATTCTCTGGTCACCCCCAGGGCAGAGGCTGCACATCTCTGCCATCCCAGAAGACAAGAAGCCTTCAGGTTTTCAGAGGGAAAACCCGATCTTCCCGGGCATTCCAAGGCCTGTCTGTCCACCCGTCTCCAGAAGGGAGGTTCTCCAGTATGGAGTGGATTTCCTTGTGGGAGAGGCAATAGTGAAACCACATTGGGCCCTGAGGCGTGCTGGGCACCACGTGAATAAATCCTCTGACTCACGGCAGCCGTGTGATCGTTCCCATTCTACAGATGAGGAAACAAGGCCGGAGATGTGAGGTAATGGTGCAGAAGGTGCTGCAGCAAGCCAGCAGCCGAGCTGGGGTTGGAGCTCAGATGTCTTCGCAGTCCCTGCCCCTCCGTCTGTTCCCACACTGCCCTTCCGTGTGGGATGGCCTTTGGGTACCCTGCTGATTTCAGGTCATTGCTTCAGGACTGTCAGTCACCTTTGATCACACACACACACACACACACACACACACACACACACACACACACACACACACACACACACACACACACACACACACACACATACAGGTTCATATGTACACAAAGTCCTCATGCACACCCCCATGTGCTTACACACACACACACGTACACATCCACACACTCATGCGAGCACATGGTAACACACACTCATGTGAACACACACATGTTCACACACTCAAACACATACACACACCCTCACAGCCTGTACACATAGTCCCTCATGCACTCACACTCACAGGAACACACACACACATGCAAGCTCAGGCTCACGCTCTTGTCTGGCTCTTTCCACAGTTTATGATCGTCTCGAAACAGACTCCAGGAGTCTGAGCTCTGTGTCTTTTCCGCACGTTGGCTCTTTGTCATGTCCGATGCTGTTGCTTCCGCTTGGCCTGTTGTTTCTCTTTTTATTCTGGTGTCATGCTCTCTCGCTGCATGGTTCTCTTTTCCTCTTTATTTTTCACTGCCGTATCCTAAATGTGTTTCTATTACCGATGACTGCAAATAGTTTTTGGAGGAATGTGCTGACTCTCTCACGTGCGCACGCGCACACACACACACACACACAGGCACACACACATGCAGACACAGGCACACACACAGACACACAGACACACACACACAGGCACACACAGAGACACTCACAGATACACACACAGACAACACACACACAGCAGACCTAGGTCAGGCTCCCCTTGAGGGTCTTGGCTGCTGGAGCCTGCAGGAGATCCCTCTCCCGAGCCATGGGGCCTCCCGGAAGGGCCCAGGCCAAGGCCTACACTGGTGGGGGCATCTGTGGAGATGGCCCCCTCCCATCGGGTGAGGGGGTGGTAAGGGCGGCAAGGGGAGGGGAGGACAGTGGGTATCTTGGGTTCCTTGTTGGGTTTGGATTCTAAAAGGGCAATCTTTCAACCGCAGTGGGATAAAAACACGTTTTTCAGGAACTATTGTTCTGGTGACTTCATGTGGCTTCAAACACAGGCAGACTCTTTTAAGGGTTTGGGAATAGTTTTCCTTGTACTGAAAAGGGTAAATTTCATGCCCTCTGTATGGTTCCTAGGAGAAGCTATTCTTAGAAATATTCTGAAAAATTCTATAATCCTTGGAAATGCCATAGATTGCAGAAAATTTGAAAGGGAGGGAAACTAATTCCTCCAAACCATTGTCTTCTCATGTTGAACAAAGATATCATTAGTTCTATTTTTAATCAGCAAATGCTGTATTTCCAGATACAAACATAAAGAGGCCCTGCTAGCTCCCAGCCCACTCAGGAGGAGGGCTCTGGAGCCTCGCTCTCGCCAGCAGGGCCTGCTGTGGGGTCTCTGCGTGAGCTGCTGCAGCCTCCGCATCAGGTCGGGCAACGTCCCTTCTCGCGCAGGTATCTATGAGCTGAAAAGACAAATTACCTGCACACCCCGTCCCCCAAAAGGGATGGCAGAACAGGGACGGGATGACCACCCCACTCAGAAAGAGGCACAGTGGAGGCCACGGACGCACCAGTCTGCAGAGATTCTGAAATCTCACTGAACAAACATTTTGAGGGCCTGGCCCTGCTGTTGGTTGGGGAATGTTCTTTCCCAGGCGCAGATTTTGCTCCCCGGTGGCAGCTCCCCTGGTCCTCCGCACCCTTGGCTCCATCCTCGGGGAGAGTTTGTTTTCTCCGTTATTCTCCTTAGCCGCTTGGGAAGTAAGCATGGGGACAGTGCTCTCCCTGGGGGCCGAGCAGCCTTCCCAGCCCACCTCCTGCCTGTAGAAGTGTGGGTGCAGCCCAGACTCCTTTTGTCCTGCGCGCACAGAGTGCTGCGTTGTCCGTGCTGGGGTCCTTCTGGCCGTAGATCTCTCCAAAAAACAGAGTGAGGGCCTCATCTATTTAGTCAGTCGGCTCCATGTTCCAGCAGCCGCACCACACCCCTCTGCAGGTGTAATCCCACTGTTTCTGTATGTCTTTGCTGTCTCACCCCCACGCCTCCCTCTACACCCTCCTCTTCAGGCTCAATCACAGTCCCCCTGAGATCACAGGTTTCAGTGTGAGAGCCACACGTGCAGACTCTGTTCCGTGGCTACTTTGTCCACCTGGAAGGACTTCCTGGATGCCGCTGCCTGGTTGGGCTATTATCCTGAGACCCCTAATCCATTTGGTTTATCCCTGGCTATGACACCCTTTTCCTTGTTTTGGCCCTTCACCACATGTGATCCACTTCTCAAGTCACCGCGGGTGACAGTTTTACCAAAGTTCTGCTGCCACATGACATAGTCCTTGGTATCAATTTTCTAAACTCCTGTCGCCTGATCATAAAGCCAAAGCCACATATTTGGATATTTTTGACAGGAGCACCGCACTGTTGGGACCAGCCTCTGTATTAGTTAAAACTAACTTGATTCTGATGAGGTGACAACCAGCCCTGTGATTCCAGCAGCGTAAACAGCAGGACTCAGATGCACGCTGTCCTTGGTCATCAGGCTAGGCTGCAGAGGCTTCGCCATCTAGACTGTTCCATGGCAGGGTCAAGGGAGCATGCTGCTGTCACTCCAGCTCGCCTTCCACTGGCCACAGCAGGTCACATGGCCATACCTATCTTCAGCTCCCCTTCCATTGGCCACAGCAAGTCACATGGCCCTACCTAACTCTGTGAAGGTGGGAGAAGATCCTCAGAAGGAGAGAACCTGGATGTTAGAAGCAAGTCTAATGACAGTCTCTTGTAGGTTTTAAATAGTAATGGTTTCTCCTTTTTCTTTCTTCCTGCCATGTAAAAACATTTCCTGCAACTGTGTCCCACTCCCAGAAGCCTTCTCTGGACTCCGCTAGTTGCCCACCCTGCCGCCGACAAGCTTTATCACCACGCAATGCAGCCTCAGAAACTGGGAGGCTGCTGGAAATATGTATGCTGGAGCTGGTGGAAGCCGGGCACGAGGCTGGCTGTGACTGCGTCCGCTGTCTTCACAGTGAAGGGGCAAGAGGGAAAGAGCCAGGAGGGGGGACCTGCGAGGGCGGTGTCCCCGAGGGAGGACGTTCCCTCCAGGTTGCTTTCGCTGAGTTTCCCTTCAAAGCTCGCCATCCCCACCCAGGAAGAGCTCAGTGATTAATCTCGTCACCGGCCCCTCTGCCTCTCTTGGAGAGCTACAGCTACTGGAGCGGGGCCCGGGTCCTGGAAGTCCTGCGGTCAAGGCACCTGCTGAATTTTGATTTTGTGATTTTGTCCAATTTGGTGTTTCCAACCTGTTTGACTAGAGAGGCCTCTCTTGCCCCTGTCCTGTCGGCGGGACAAGCTCTGGGAGGTGCGGCTGCAGCAGAGCCCGTGCTGGCCAGCTGCTGCCGCGGGAATGGTGGCCGGGCACGGACCTGACGACACGCTGGCCATTAATCAAAGCGGGCAGCTGCTGCTTGTTCTGTGTACTCCAAACCTGGAGAGATTCTTCCTTAATTATCGTTTAGAGGCTTCCTCCAAATGAGTTAGTAACTGCAGCACCCCCCGCCCCCGCGGCGCGTCCTCCCTGGGCGCGGGCCCTGCTTCCCACCTGCTGGACCCTTCCCCGCAGCCTGCGCGTCCTCAGGACAGCTGCTGGGGCCCAAAGGACGGAGGGGCCTGGAATTAATGCTCAAACCCCAAACTATCTTAGAAAGTGTCTGGGTCTTTGAGATTATTTATGAAAAAAAATGATGGTGCTTCTGTTTCGGATAGCTGCCGTCTTGCTTGGAAGGACGGGGCTGGGGGCTTCTGCTGCCAAACGCTCTCCCTGTCCCATCCCAGTCCCATGATGTTCCCAGAGCAGCCATTTTGGGGGAATTTTTAATCTCCTGGATGAAGGAAGAGAGTGACAAATTGAATTCCTCCTCCCAGCTTCGGTACCCAGAGAGGCTTTTGCCAGCCTCTCTCCCTGGCCTCAGCGCCATGCAGCTGGCCCCAGGCCTCCAACATTAATCGGCTTTTTCCAAAAGGTCATAGCCTTCTCTCCTCTGAACACTGCAAAAAGCAGCGAACAAATCAGGTGATTTTTAGATGTTATACCCTGTGTCCCCACATTTCCTCTGGTCAATCTACTAAGGGTGTGATATGATAAAAACAGCACAGGGATAGTTTATTAATTCATTCAACAAATCTTTATTGTGAATGAACACTGAACGCACATGTGCCTGGCAGTGGGCTAACTTCAGGGACCTCGGTCCTTGCCTTCAAGGGGTGCAGAGTCTGGTGGTGGGGAGAGGTGGCTCAGTGCCCATCTGCACCAGGGTGAGTGGACTCTCTGAAGCTGGTTCTTGCAGCTCGTGGTGCTACACAGAAGGAGTGATCAGAGCGGGAAGAAGGCACTGAAGGCATCGCAGATCAGCTGAAGCTTTCTGGAGTCCTAGGAGAGGCTGCCTCAGACACACGGGACGGGGAGGCGCATGCACGCGCGTGTGTGCTGCTCACATAAGGATGCTTAAGTCCCAGGAGTCTGGGCACAAAGGGCAGGTTCTGTCCCAGCAGGTCTGGAGAGGGGTCCAAGATTCTGCATTCCTAACAAGCTCCCAGATGAGGCAGATGCTGCTGGCTTGGGGACCACAAAGAAGAGACAGGTGCAAAGCTTGAGCAGGGCAGAGAGAAGCGTCAAGGGCACTGAGGAGGTGGGTGCTCGTTATGGGTGCAGCAGAGTGTGGGTGGGGAGCTGTGCAAGAGAGGCAGGGTCCTGTCTTTGGATTTCTCTGTTGGGCTCCTGGAATGCTCTTTTCATGAGCTCTCTCTCCCTCACTGCACTGTCTATAGCTCAGCAGGTACGTTTCTTTCCTCCTGTAGTACACACAGACCAGGGTGGGGTGGTATCTCCATCCCTTGGTACCCCAGGACCTGGCCCGAGAGCGCAGCGAATGCTTGTTGAGGGGGCTAAGCTTCGCTGCTTTCTCGGCGGTCCAGCTGGCAGGGCCAGGTCTTACTCACTCAGCTTTGTGTCTCTGTGTCTGAGGGATTGCTGAATCCATGCTTTTGGAATTGAATTTACTTCTTTGCTTATGCATTTAAACTCTGAGCTTGCTTGCCTGTGCTGGAGTCCCAAGACGGTGGGCAAGGTTGCTGTGTCAGGTTGGTTGGGTTGGATGCTGCACAGGCAGGGCAGAAATCGCCTTAGTGAGGAAGTGTGAGGACTTGGGATGCGCTTACATTCTTAGGACCTGAAATGGCATCTCTCCACCAGTAGCGGCTTTCTGCTTACTCCTTCCGTCCTGCCAGGGCCTTTGGCAGGTCCTGCCTGGTGCCCTATCAAACAGAGAAACTACTGTTCATTCTCCAGCACCACAGCAATCTCATCCGTGTCCTACGGTCCCAAAAGCGTGATGTCCGGACTCCGATTCTCAGGTCATGGCATGGAATGCACCTCCTGTTACTTAATGAGTTAGGAAGCCTGTGTTTCCTGTGGGTCACTCATGTTCAATGTGGGTAGCAGCTCCCACTGAGGCGATGGGGAGGTCCCCCACCCTTGGCTTTCCGCTGGGGTTCTGAGCCTGAGAGCCTCGTGCTCAGCCAGTCCCTTTAGGGGTCATCAGCCACTTGTACCTCAGTGAGGATGAGCACAGACTTCCTTTCCTGAGAGTGAGTTTCAATAGGATGATGCTGGAGAGGAGCAGAAGGCAGGTGTGGGTGTGTGGGTGGGGATGTGCAGAAGAGGGAGGCTGGAACTCAGGGAATACTTGGTCATGTAGATTTGGGGACAGCTGTTGGTAGTTGCTCAGCAGCCTCTGGATGGCTGTTGGGACAAAGCAGGGGTTTGTGGAGGGGCCTGGATGCGTTCCTCTCTGGGAAGGGGAAGGTGGGCAAGCAGAAGGCCCGAGGCAGTTGCTGGGGCTGTTTCTGGCAGCCTAATTCCCTTCGCTTCTCCGGGTGGAACTAGGCCAAGCGGTTGCTTGCACCGAGCCAGCAACACAGGGCTCAGGGCTGAGCAATAAATTACAGACCATTAGTTTCCTCCATTTGGAAAAGGACCCTCTTGGAGGATGGAGCAGTGGCTGCTGCCAGGGATCGTGTGAGTGTGTGTGCGTGTGTGCGTGTGCGCGTGTGTGTTTGTGTGCGTGCGATGATAGTGGTGAGGGTGGCGGTCAGTGGTTATTGAGACGAGTAGGTCATCATGACCAGAAAGGCAGGCCTAGGAAGGAAGGACGGGAGAAGTCCCCAGGGCAGGACAGGGCCAGCACGTTGCCTCTCTGGTCGTCGCCCATGTATCATAGGATTTTTAGCTGCTAAAGCAGGGCCTGCAAAAGCAGTGATTAATTGAAACAGGACAAGATGCTTTAAAAATGTTACGATCGATTTGCATAATGGATCTTTGGTTTTAAAAAAAAAAGAGAACAAAACACAAGCTCTCAGCAGCTCCAGGAGTGCTCCACTTGCAGATGCAACCTGGCAGAAGCCGGTGTTTCTGACCGCAAGGCTTTCCTATGAAAAACCAGGTATATTACCTTTTTTGGGGGTCTGATTATAAAAATAACACAGGCTTACCACAGAAGGCTTGGAAAATGCGGAAAGGAACAGCCACACTTTAATATCTTACCATGGGAAGCACTTGGCAGTGACAGATGGGGTGTTTTTTGTTCTTACCTGGGAAGTGGTCCCCTGACAAACTGTCTCGTAGCAGCGCAAGCTTCTGCGGAGTTCATAAATTCCTGGTGCAGCCCAGCCGACAGCCCTGTGTGCCCTTATTATCAAGGGCTAATTGCTTCATCTCCGTCTGCTCCTGGATGGGGGAGGGTGCTGGAGGTGGGCAGAGGGTGCACTGGGGCTTTGAGGGAAAGAGCCTCACGGTGCTGGCACTGCCTTGGGGAAGAAAGGCGGAATTAGGCAAAATCGTAGTGTTGGGCATCGTGGAGCACTCTCGGCATGCTGGCCTCTGTGCTAAGCGTGCCATGTGCCTTTGTCCTTTAAGCTTCAAAATAACTTATCATGTGGGTACCATGAGTATTACTGACCCCATTTTATAGATGAGACAACTAAGCACAGAGATGTCATGGGGCTTGCCCAAGGTCACACAGCTAGTGAGAGTCAGAGGAGAGATTCAGCCCAGGTCACCTGAGCTGCAGTCCCACTGCAGGCCGCAGCAACCATCCTCTTTTTCCCCAAGAAGGGGCTCATGTCCTGATGCCGAGTGAGAGCCTGCTCAGGCCAGGCACTGTATGCACGAAAGGTGACACAGGCAGATTTCTGAGATGGCCCCCTGGGGTGTAATCCCCTCCCCTTGAGGGTGGGTAGGACTGTGACTATGACTGGATGTCATTCCCATGATTAGGTTACATTATACGGCAATGTGAGAAGTTTTTGTAGATGTGATTAAGGTCTCTAATCAGTTGATTTTAAGTTCATCAAAAGGTTGTTCTGGGTGGGCCTGACCTAATCAGGTGAGCCCCTTTAAAAAAGGTCCTAGAGGTCAGAGAAGGAAGGAATTGGAGAGACTTGAGGCAGCAGATGGTCTCCACGTGGACAGGGGCCACATGAAACGGAGCTGAGGGTCTCAGTCCTACAACTGCAAGGAGCTGAATTCTTCCAACAGCCAGTGAGTTTGGAAGAGGAGCCTGGGCCTCTCAGAGGAAGTCACACATCCAGCCGACACATTGATTTTATCTTGATTAGCATGGGGTGCAGCTAACCCATAACTAGACCCGTGGAAACTGTGTGAGAGGATAAATTTGTAGTGCTGTAACCTGCTAAATGTGTAGCAATCTGTTACACAGCCTGGAAAGCGAATGCACCTGCCAGTTAGTTCAAAGTGGACAATGCGTGGGAAGCGAGGGCAGGCACTTTCACGTGGCCGGAGCTTAATTAGCATCGGCCCCACCCCCTTCTCCAACTCAGAAGCTGCCTCTCTCCAGCAAGGTCTGCAAACAGGCTGAGGGGCGTTTCGGGAACACCTCCCTTCCCCCTTTGCCATGTCAGGTGGCGCAGGCACTTGTTACTTAAGAAGAGCTGGGCTGAGACTGGATTCCTTCCCCAGCTCCCAAAGGCTCTTAAGAACCCACAGCAGCCAGACGGTTGCATAACTTTCTTTCCCTCCAGGCTTAGAGGCTTAGAAATGAAAATATTTTGTCTCTTTCTCATGGTAGGGGAGCGTGGGGGTGTTGGAGTCTTGCGGATCCTTCAGCTGTAATGCACAGCACCATAGGCAGCTCTATTACCAGTCCCTAAAATATGCAATCAGGGGGAAATGGATAATGAGATGAGGTTTGAAGAGTGAGCTCTGTGAGGCTCAGGATTCAGCCAGCAGACAGAAAAGGAGTCATAAACATCAAAAATGGGAAAGAAAATGTAGCGATCACGTCCTCTGAACAAACACCCTAATCATCTTTCCCAGGCCTCACGCCGGGCTGCCACAGGGCATGTGTGTTAAGAATGACATCCTCTGCTGCTTCTGTTCCAACAAGTCACAGCTTAAAAGCCCTTCCCTGTGCTCAGCAAGATACAACCTCGCAAGGCAGAGGAAAGGCCTTTTAAGGACTCCAAGATGGTGCTCTGAGCTGCTGGCAGTGCTGCAATGACAGATGAGCAAGGGCCCTGGGGCCTGAGCAGGCATCCACAGTGCTAGGGTCTGGCCCACCTCCCCAGACCTCCGAGTGAGACCCCAGGGCACTGTCGTCTCTTTCTCCCCGTCTGCTTGATCTCTTCCTGCTCATCCGTGGGAGCCACCTCCTCCAGGAAGCCTCCCCGACTGCAGGCCAGGTCAGCCTCCCTGTTACGACTGTGATCGGCGACCTTCCTGATTCACTCTCTGACTTCCTTGCTGGACTCTAAGCTCCAGGTGGGTGGGAATGTGTCTTTGTGGCTCATCATTGTACCCAGTGTCAAGTCCACGGCTGATATGTAGGAAGAGCGTCTGTAAATCAGGAAGTGAAGGTGATGCGGGGGCACGGGAAATGGGCAGTGCACACCCTCTGAGAAGGGAGCCCCTTGCCTTTCTTCTGAACCGTGTCGTTCCAGAGCTCAGTCCCATCTCTCTCGCACACAGGAGGAAACTGTAGCCCAGAGAGGCGAGAGGACTTTCTCAAGTTCACACAGCAAGGTGAAGGCATGGATCTGGGACTAGACCCATTCGAATGGCTGTTCTGCTGCATCACTGTGTCTCAGTGAAGGGCCAGAGAGCAGAACGTGGGACAGACCACGGGGACACCCCGGGCCCCGAAGTCCTTTGCAGCAGGCAACTGACAGAGCTGCTTGCCTCTGGGTGCAGGGTCCATTCCTGTCCAGGCTCTGTGAGGTGCGTGAGGTGACCAGAGGCCACGTTCACGGAGGTGTTCCCTCCAGGGCTCTCGCCCGACTCTGAGGTTGAGGACTCCTGGTTTGTGCCCTAGGGGGCTCTCTTACCCCACCCCACCCCAGCCCTGGCACTCGGTCATGTGTGTTAGGAAAGTGATGACGCAGACTCGAGGACAAGGCCAAACTGTCACCAGCTCAGGAAGACCCACTCCCCCAGCCACCCATCTGTCCATCCTTCCATCCATCCGCCCACCTAGCTACTTTAGGGAGCTTATATTTTCAATCATTCTATTATCCATCTACCTACCAACCTACCTGCCCATCTGCCTGCCTCTCTGTCACCTGTCTGTCTGCACAAGTATATCTGTTCCATTTGTGCATCTTTATATACAGACCAGTCCCCCTTTATCCAGGTGATGAAGTTCACCTCTTCTTATCTGACCTAAGTTCTCACCTCAGGGCCTTTGCACCTGCCGTCCCCGCTTTCTAGACTGTTTCCTGCCTCTCTTGCATGTTTGTTTCTCTTTACTCTTCAGTCCCTTCTAGTCAGTCTCTTCTCGCGCTTTACGTTTCTGGCAATGCAGCATCTCCTCTCCATGTCTGCAGCACTTGGATTGCTTTCTTTCTTTTTGAGAATCTTCTCTCCCCTATTATAAATAACTTCGGAGGGACAGCCAACACTGAGGTGCTCTATTGTCACCCAGCTGAGAAAAGGGCATGTGGCCCAAGACAGGCCATCTGGGCTCCCCCTTTCCTCACCCACTTCCCAGGATTTCGGTCTGGAGTAGAGGGAGAGGAGGAGGGAACGAAAGGCTGGAAGCCGTTTATTCCAGCAGTTTCACTGGGAGGGGTCCTGCTGCCCGACACCTGGGGGACTCACTTCTGACCTCCACTGAACTCCAGCCCCTCCAGCAGCCCCCTGAACCACGAGGGGCACAGAGGTGGTTTCCCTGGCAAGGGATTCCAAGACAGACCTCCTCAGAGGGCACCCGGATCACTCCCTTCTTCAAGTGGGTCCTCACCACCTCAGTTTCCTTGGTTTCCCCAACAGCAATCAACACAACTCATGTTTTTAAAATTTATGTTCATGTACTTGTTTGCTTTCCGCAGAACAGAAAATACAAGCTTCCTGAAGGCAGGGGCTGTGTCTGTCTTGCTTGCACATTTCTCAGTGTCTAGCACAGTGTCTGGCACATAGTAGGGGCTCAACACATATTTGTTCAATTAGGATAAAAATTTGAAGTTGCTGTCAAAGAAGAAAAGTCTCCCGGAGTCTCCCCTCCATCGTGGAGTCAGGGCCTGAGCGTTTGACCTCCGGGCATTGGCTGTCATCTGCTGCCCCACCTCCAACCTCCTGCAGTGTTCATGCCATTACTGATTTAAAGATGCTTTAGAAGAATAAAGCCCTAAGAGGTTGGGGCTAGAGGTGCCTGTGGCTCTGGAGTCAGACAGACCTGGGTCGCAGCACTGTCTGCTCCCTCCCTGACTGGAGGGTCTTGAGCCTCAAGTTCTCATCCTTAAAATGGGGATTTGATAGCACTCTCGCCACAGGGTTGCTGCGAGCCTTAGATGAGGTAGGGAGGCAAGTGGGTTAGCGCGCCTGGAAAGCATTCAATAAATATGTGTCGGATATGAATGAACCTGTGAATGAAGTCTGAAGAAATTTCTGTGCTTGGAAGTAAACATTCTCCCTTAGACTTCTGATGAGCCGCAATGCATTTAAAATGCACGATCTGGTCACCTTCCCATTGTCACTCAGCACCTCGCTCCTCACCATCCGCCCATCCCTGCCCACCTGGCTAATCACGGGAAGCTATTTTTATACCTGACGTAGTGAAAAGATAGATTAACAACCCCAGAGAAGTACATCGCTTCTATTAATATTAAACAGGGTATTAATTTTACCAGTAACTGAAACGTTCAACGTGTATATCCATTAGTGGTCATTATTTTAATCTCCAGAAGCTGTCTAGAGCATTCCGAGAATAGGTCTGATCCAGTCTTCTCCAACTTCTTTTTCTGAATTTGTTGTGAATCAGGAAGCATGGTTTTTATTTCCCTGAGGGGAAGTGGATAATTATAAACTCCTAGCTGTTGAGGGAGAAAGTCTGAAAAATTACCGCATTTAATTCGCTTCCTAATTCAATACTATAAGCCCCTCAAGATCAGACTTGTGCTGGGTGAGATACTTGCTGATGGTGGTCTTGCTAAGACCCCCACTTTCACAGGAGCTGCCTTGCCGATGTTCTGGCTCTGAGTATCAGAGCTTGGCTATAATTGCTAGGTATCCAGATCTTAATTGCTGGTGGTACCTTGAGCAGATCTAGCTCAGCACCTTTGGAATGGCAATATGAAGGACTAGGATTATTTAATAATGAGGGGACCCACACTATGGGGTAAGTGACGGCAACTCAGTAAGCAGGAACATAAGTACATCCAGCAACTGCTAAGCATATGTAGGATAGGAAAGTGCTGCCGGTGATTTCCAATGGCTCCTCTCTAGGCAGCTGATGAAACCTCAGGGTAGGACTGAGGGACGAGTATGGCCCAGTGATGAGAGGATGGGCCCTGCCACATGTTTCTAGGCCACAGCACAGGAAGGCGAACCCAGGCCGAGTCTGTGATGTTCCTGAGCTGAGGAGATGGAGCTGGGGGCCTGGAGAGACCGAGGAAGAATACCAGAGAGGGGAAAGTTGCAAAACAAAAATGGTCCAGAGTCTTCAGCCGAATGCTGATGGGTGCCTGTGTGTGAGTAAACCACCCAGGTCTGGGGAAAGATCCACCTGAAAGGAACAGAAGGAAGGATAAACCTCCCACAGAACCAGGCATATTTGATGTTCCCACCAGCAACAGTGGAAACATTTTATACTTCCCAGAACATTGCGCAGAGAACTCAGAAAAGAATTGCCTCCATCGTGTGGAAGGTTAGCTCTAGGCTGAGGCTGCTTTGGTCCCACTTAAAAAGGCTTAAAAAGAAGCATTTAAAAAAACCCCAAAATCTTTCCAGATAATTTAACTGTATTCTAGAACAAAACTCAATACTATTTATAGGAGCCCAACAATATCCTACACGTAAAGCAACATTCACATTGTCTGTCATCCAATCAAAAATGACCAGGCATACGAAGAAGCAGGAATCTACAATCAGTAATGAGAAGAAAAGTCGATCAATACATACAGGCACAGAAATGACACACATGGTAGAATGAGGAGACAAGGAGTTATTATAACAATATCATTCCACATCAAGAACGTAAAAGAAAGTTTGAGCGTGTTAAATAGAGATGTGGGAGTTCCAGCTCAATGTTCTAAAGATGAAAAATACAAAGTCTGAGATGGAAATAACACTAGATGGGATTAGCACCTGATTAGTTACCATATAAGAAAACGGTAAACCAGAGGACACAGCAGTAGAAACGATCCATGGAGAAAAAAAGATGGAAAATAATGCACAGAGAAACAGCTTCAGTAGGTCTAATATACGTGTAATTGGAGTTCCTAAAGGAGGTGGAGAGGAGACGAAAAAATGTTTGAGAAAACTATGGCCAAACAATTTCAAATTTGATAAAAACTTTAAACCCGGAGATCCAAGAACTCCAATGAACTGCAAATACATGAAACACGAGGGTTATGACACCAAGTCACATCATAGTCAGATTGCTCAAAATCTTTACCAACTTCCACACCTCACAGCACTTGGGTTGGAAAAGATCCACAGCCTCTCAGTCTGCAAATGTTCAAAGTCCTTGAAGGATCAAGCAGATGCACCTGCCACCCATGGATTCAGGAGGGTCGCTTTCCTTCCTGAAAAACATCTGTGGCTGGTGAAGCCAAGAATGTCTCTCTGTCCTCTCCTCTTTTCTAATCTGCATTTTTCTCAGCTGCCCTGTATCTCTGGGGGGACCTTATAGGTACGACTATGAATTTTAGTAGGAAGAGGAGAAGCTGCCATTCTGGGGACTACCCCTTAAACATTCCAGTATTGCTGCAGACGCGGGCTCTACCATGTCCCCTGCCTCTCTGTGTGGCACACGTCCCTCCCCAGGTGGCCACAGCAACTTGAGTTTGCTGTCTGGCTATTGCAGTGCCCACCTCTGGGGCTCAGTGACACAGTGCGTTCATGTACACGGTAGTGTTCCATATCCTTCTGTTGAGGGGATTTCATCACAGTTGAGTCTATGGGGAGCCCCTTGGCTGAGTTGCTCAGGCCACACAGATGGCCAGAGGCTCTCTTGGTCCATTTGGGCTGCTATAGCAAAATACCTCAGATTGGGTGGCTCATAAACGACAGGAATTGACGTATCACACTTCTGGAGGCGGGTGTCTGTTGAGGGCCCATTCCTCGTAGCTGGTGCCTCTATTTGTGTCCCCACGTGGAGATGTCCTGCTCATAGGGAGAACAAGCTCTCTCGGGATCTTTTATAAGGGCACTAAGCCCACTCATGGGGACTCTGGCCTCATGACTTCATCACTCCCTGAAGGCCCCACGTGTCACTGCTCTGGCACCGGGGAGTAGGTTTCAACATCTGAACTCGCCAGGGGATGCAAACATTCCGACTGCAGCAGAGGCTGAGCTGGATCTGGGCCTGGGGCCTTCTGGGTCCTGCTGGGGCCTGACGTTCACACTGCACACAGCCTGTCACACGGTCTGACTGTGCTCTGTGACACTGCCAGTACTGGGGGTGGGGCTGGGGGGGGCCCTCTGCAGTGTGGGTCGTTCACAGGATCATCGCCCAGCTTCGTGCTGCAGGCCGGAATCATCCCTGCCTCACCCGTGATCGGGCTTGGGTCCCTCCAGGCACGTCAGACAGCTCCACCCCATGATTCATCTGCCCCACCTTCCTCGGTCCCCTTGTGGAACTCAGTGGCTATGGGGGCAGCCGGGGGTCTCTGTTCTTAGTTCATGCTCTGGGCAGCTCTTTGGTCTCAATGCCAAGCAGCGGAATCTCCTCCGTGTTGTTTTCTAAGAACATCAGGGGCTTCCTCCAGTGTCCCTTGACTAACTCCTCCCCACTTGGGAATATGGGGCAGCTGGGGCACAGGGGACAACCTCCTCCTATGTGAAGAGCTGCCACAGCCTGGCTCTTGGGTTTTCTGCTGGGGTCCAGATGAGAGACTCAAGGTGAACGCAGTTCTGAATCCCAAAGCACCGGTGATTTTCTCTCCTGAGCTCAGAGCCTCCCTGTGATGCCCGCACCCCACTGTGAGCCCCTCAGTCCATACCATAAAATGTACAATGTCAGTTTGTTCAACTAAGGACCCTGCTGAGTATTTAATCCTTATTTAAAGCTGATGTTTATTTTATTTTGGAGTTTAAATTAATCAGCCTCAGGATACAAAATTAGATAAGGCAGGGATTTAGCTCCCCCGGAGTGATTCATTTCACATGGAGCCTTCTTAACTCCTTGGCTGCAGGGAGGAGTGTGGGTATCTCCCTCTGCAGAGCTGCCCGGGGGCTGCAGGTGGATGGATACGCTCCTCCCAGCCGGGCACGGCGTGCTTATGATGCAGGGAGTTAGCATGCATGCTTTCTCATCATAGCAGTAATAAATCCTCACAAAAGGAAGCAGAGATAATACCCAAGTAGAAAAAACGATAAAAGAACCAACCTAGAATTCTGCCACCTAAAGATAACCATTGTTACCACGTAGACGTGCTTCCTTTGATGCCGCAGCAAGTCTTTAAAATACTGCCCAGTGTTCCAAACATGCAGGATGGTGTAGATGAGACTGCCTCACTTCCGTGTGCCCCCCAGTCACAATTAGTACGTAGTAGCTTTTGGTCACACCTGCTTCTGAGTTTATTTTTCAGAGAGTGAAACGCTGCGGCTTCCACGGGTGCTTGCATTCCACCACCTTTGTCTGGCCCTCTCGCTCCTCCTCCACGTGCTGCTGAGGCCAGCATGTATCTCCTCATCCAGGTCTTAGGGCTGAGGATGCATGTCTTTAAAGAATGCGTATTTTTGGAATTTTATACAAACGGTAGTTCACACATATTCTTCTGCAATTTGCTTTTTCCTTTCATCAGTAGTTTCGAGATGAGCTGGGATTCTGTGTTTCTGACCGGCGGGTGACGCCCTCCCCAGGTGTGGCTGAGGTTCTGGTCCATGAACCTCACTTTGCCCAGCGAGGTTTGGGGTCTTGGGACAGGCTCGTCTTCAGTCCACCGGTCTTCAGGACGGTGGCACCACGTTGTGCTTCACCAGCAGCAGGCAAATCCCCGTTAGCTCTCATTTGTTAACATCTGTTATCAGACCTTCCGCTCTCTGGCTCATCTGATGGGCATGAAATGATACTTTGCTGTGGTCTTTGCGTATGGCCCCTGATTGCTGTACCGTGAACACTGCCTCGTGTTTCTTGGCCTTTGGTCTCCTCCTCTGTGAACTGTTTCCTCACCTCTGGCCCATTTTCCTCGTGGGTCTTTGGTTTCTCCTTGTTGACTTGTGTTATTTTTTATGATCTGAGTATCAACGCTTTTTTGGCTAAATACATTACAAGTATGTGCATTATCCTTGTCTTTTAACTTCACTCATCACCACTTTTGTTAAATCAAAGTGTCTACTTTTAATATAGCTAAGTTGATAAGTATTTCCCTTTATGGTGTCTGTATTTTGAGTCTTCAAAAAGCCCTTCTCTACTCTGTTGTCATAAAAATGATGTCCCCTGTTTTCTTCCCAATATTGGAACTTTGCTGTTCATATTTTATTTTAATCCATTTTAAACCTACATTAGTTGGCTCTTGCTGCGTAACAAATAGCCCCCAAAGCTCAGAGGCTACATTACGAATCTGGGGGTTGGCTGAGATTGCAGCAGCTGAGCTGGACCTGTGTCACGTGTCAGTCCTCCTGGGGCCGGGGCTGGCCAGGGCACGTTCTACCCATGGCAAGGGCAGAGGCACAGAGGACAAAGGGTATCAGGGAGCTCTCTTGAGGCCTTGGCTCAGGACTGGCCAGTGGCCACTTCCACCTTATTCTATTGGCCAAGCCAGAAGCCAAGGGATGGGAAGTTGATGTTTGGGTCCCAACTCCATGTGCTGTGATGGCCTGGGCACAGTTGAAACTTCTTGAGGCTGAATTATTTTATTCATCCTCCCCAAACCCCAGAAAACACATTTTTCTCCTGGGTTCCCTGAGCCAGAAGGCAGAATGATTCTAGTTTGTAAGGATAAGATGGAACCTTGAGGTTCCAGCCTCTGTGCGGTGGACAGATTCCAGCTCTCCCACCACTTGGCAGGTGAGGCCACTTGCCTTCCCCTGGCCCCATCTAAGGCCCGTGTTCTATCCAAATCCTCCCCTTCTCTGCCTAGACTGCCTGGACACCAGCTTCCTGTCAATCTTCTGGCTTTGTTCCCTTTCTTCACTCCTATTGTGTGAGGGTTTCCATTTTTATCTTTCCAGCTTGGTTGTATATCCAATGTTACGTAGGCATAGGAGGACTAGACCAGGTCAGTTCCACCTGCCACGTTCCCACCCTTTAGCACCTGTTTACCTTGAGAGCTCAGCATGAGCAGTTCCTCCCATCGTCCCCCTCCAGGGGGCCATGTCCTGATGGCATGAGAGCTGGACTGGTGACATTTGAGAGACATGCACTTTTGTTCCAATGCTGCATGACTGTTCCATGCAAGCAGGGAAAATCACCAATGCTCTCTCTGTTTTATTCCGCCAACAGTCTCATGACATTAACCTCAGTGCACAGCTAAGGGAGGAGGACGATTCCCCGTCTTTCCCCCATTTCTGCATCGGCTGTGACATGAGGCTTCTGTGCCTGGCCAAGAAGAGAGGAGAGCAGAGCAAGCAATCTTTGGGCTCAAAGAAAGAGTTTATGGGTCTCACTTAAGGGAAGGAAGTCGGGGGACAGGAAGCGACAGAGCAGCATGACTCAGGCTGAGGATGGGACACGCTGACGTGTGACAGTGCTAGAGTTAGGGTATGTGGCAGTTTGGGTCCAGTCAGGAGAGAAAACCACATGGTAGCTTTAATAGGGAAGTTCAGTATAAAGGGTTATCGACTGTGGTGAAAGAGCAACTGTAATGTATAAAAAAACTTCCTGCTGTCCTGGGGCTGAAGGAGGTACCCAGAAGGACAGATTTGGAAGGGCTCCCAATGTCACTGGAGGAAGTGTGGTTCAGCCACCTGGGTAGGAGATGTTTGCAGATTTGGCCTGGCTGGAGCTGACCAGGAGCTGCTGGGCACGCAATAGACAGCCCTGTAGAGTGCTGGTGAGGGACCAGCCATGAGCAAGTGGTGGTCACCTTTGCAGGGCACGCGCTTCGTGCGGGGTCTTGCAGAAGAAATGGCAGCTCGGTGTGGAGCCTCTGGGATGCAGGTGGTTGTGTGCAGTTGCACGGGGGCTTGAAGCGGGGTCTGGGCACCTTCGTGGATAGCTTCAGATCCCGCTGAGCTGTGGTTTCCACGTTTAGATGCTGCAGAAAGTTATCACCAGGCCGAGGCTGCCATCACAGCCCAGCAGGATAGCCCCTCCCCCACAATGTCTCGCCAGCATCCTCTGCTGAGATGCTCAGTGTCACGCTCACTTTAAGAAGGATGGATTGATAACTGACACCGGAGACCTTTGCTCAAAGGAATGAAGGGCTGAGAGGGGTGAGACGGGACGACTTGGTGTAAATGATCTGCATCTTTGTTTGAGTTGTTTGGGGCCCCTCCCTAGGAAGTGACTATTCATCTCTGCCCCTGACTTCAGGTGTGGCGTGAGAATTATTCTGGGCAGCAGCCCGTGAGCAGAAGAAATATGTTCCCTTCCCGGCAGGAGGTTTGAGAAGCAGCACGCGGCTTGGTGCGCTTTCCTTGCTCAGCTTCTGGAACTGCAGAAGCCTCTTTGGGATGTGTCCAGCTGTTTGAGTCCCTGAGTGAGTGTGGTGAGCAGAGTGAACCCCCTCGTAGACCCACGATGGACGTGAAATCTGAATGAGAAGTCGGCTTTGTTGTCTAAGCCACTCAGACCTTTGGGGTTGTTTGTCACAGCAGTGCACCAAGTCCTATCCTGCCCAAGCCATGATCCCACTCAACCCTCAACACGGCCCTGCGAGATAAATGGGTTTGTCCTATTTCACAAACGGAGAGAGCGCGTCTCAGAGAGGGAAGCAACGTGACTGAGCTCACGCAGCGAGGGGCGGGCGGGGGATTCGACTCTGGGCCTGTCCAAGCTCACAGACTGGAGTGCGGATTAGAACAAACCTTCACTGCTGTGTGCTTCTCGGGAACTGACGTGGCTCACTGCATGGCAGGGGAAGCGTCTCTGGTTCAGAGACCGGGCAAGGATTACAACTCCACACACCAAGTTATCCCTTCTGTAAAAATAACCAGGAGTTTCAGATGGGTCGATGCACAGGAAGGTAGTTGAAAGGCGAGAGGGGCCGTGTGAGTGAGACCCTGTTCCTTGGAGCAGCTGGCTGGGGCGCAGGGCTTCCGTGAGCCGGCTGCCCTGGGTGGAGTGTGCAGGGCTCGCAGGGCACAGGCGCTCTTTGCTGCACACGTGCAGGACACAGTGAGGAGCCTGAGATGAGTAGGGGTCGGTTTTTGCCTTCGGTTCAGCAGGGCGACGATGCTTCCCTCCGAGCAAGCTTCCCCTCCAGCCCCAGAGCAGGGGTGGGTGCTCCTCCTCTGGGTAGAGCCCCAGGCAGCCTCCTCACATTGTCTTGCAACTGCCTGCTTACTCCTCTCTCCCCTTCAGAGGGGAGGTGTCACCTCTGAATCCCCAGGCTCACTCTGTGCCTGCACATAGTAGGTGCTCAGCAAATACCTGTGGAAGGAAGGAAGGAAGCACGCGATACCTGTGCCTGCGTCTCCCTCCCCACCGTGATGCGCTCACATGTTTGCATGCACACACAGGCACGCATGCACGTGTCAAGGAGGTGTCACACCCCATACACGATGCAAACGCATGCCCATGAACATGCACGCACATGCAAGCATGTGCTTCCACGTCACACATGTGCACACAAGCACAGCCCTGCTCGTGGCTGGTGGGAAGGAAGGTGGCCTCCAGGGTAATTTTTTCTCTAGACCCTGAGGCTCCTACTTCCTGTCTCTGTCCACACCACACCAGGTGGGAAGGACCGCTTTGCACAATCCAGGCTTTACTGAGCCTTTCATTCATATTTCATAGGAAAGTGTTAATTTTCACCAGCAGTTTTAATGTAGCTGTCAAACTCTAGGCCAGGGGAGAGCTGTGGGGGTTCCTGAATTTGGCTGGCTCCTTCATGGGGTTCCACGTTCCGGCTGCAGCCTGCTGATTCTGAAGCATGCTGAGAGCTGGCTGCTGCACTGTCAGGGTGGAGTTGCGGTTTGCTGACCCACGAGCTGCCTGCCATAGAAGGGCACCGTGACGCTCTCTTTCTGTGGTTGACACCACCCCACCCAGGTCTGAGGCACCTCAGCCCCCCACCCCAGGCGCTCATAGTCTTTACCCACAGCAATGGGGCCCTGAGAAGTATTCAGAGGACGAGTGAGCTCTAGACTGTTCTCTGGGAGGGGTGGAGATGCATTTGGAAACCGTTTAACCACCTCACTGGGGATGCCTCCAGCCTCCTGGACATTGGGTCTCTTGGCAAGGCACAGACTCTGGAGTCAGCTGGCAAGATATTTATCTTGTCTGTGTAGTTTGCTCACCTGTAAAGTGAGGACAGTAGCATTCTCCTGCACAGACTGATGGCAGGATGTGTGATCTGATACACGTAAGTGTTTGGGTCAGTGCCTGGCACATGGAAAGGGCCAGATGGGATTGATGGTTGCTGCTGCAGAGAGGAGCTCTCACCGAGCTGGGGCCCTTGGAGAAGAGTTGAAGGAGTCCTGCTCTTCTGGGCAGGTCTCACCTGCTCCGGATCCCGAGCGTCCTCTTGCTCTCTGCCCACTGCCTTGGCTTCTGACGCCTCTCTGGCTCAATCCCTCTGATGCAGGCCATAGGCTCTCTGGCCTCCCAAGCAGCAGCCACAGGGCAATGCCACCCTTGGAACTTACAAGTTATTTTTTCCCCCGCCAGTTGACATTGCAAGGTTTTGTTTACAGTGTTTGCTTCTTTTAACCCTTTTCAGCCTCCATCTCCATGTCCGAAGTTTAATTGTGGTGTAAGTTCCCTCACTCGGTGGTCTCAGTCTTGTTCGGTGTCACAGGCACCAAAAAGGACAGTCCACATGCCAGACCATTTCTACCAGAGCCCCACGGACTCTCAGAATGAACTTTGGAGATGTCGCAGCACATGCAGGGACCTCTGTGGCTTCGTGGTGACAGTTGCAGGTCAATGCTCCACCGATGGGGTGGAGTCAAGCCCCTCTCTCACTCTATGTTGATTAGAATTGGAGATGAGGCATTTATCTTTCTGTGCCTGACTTGTTTCACTTAATATAATTCTCTCAAGGTCCATCCATGTTGTTGCAAATGGCAGTATTTCATTCGTTTTTATAGCTGAGTAGTATTCCACTGTGTAGATGTACCACATTTTCCGTATCCACTCATCTGATGATGGGCATTTGGGCTGGTTCCAACTCTTGGCTATTGTAAAGAGTGCTGCGATGAACATTGGGGAACAGGTATACCTTCGACTTGATGATTTCCATTCCTCTGGGTATATTCCCAGCAGTGGGATAGCTGGGTCGTATGGTAGATCTATCTGCAACTGTTTGAGGAACCTCCATACCATTTTCCGTAAAGGCTGCACCATTTTGCAGTCCCACCAACAATGTATGAGAGTTCCTTTTTCTCCACAACCTCGCCAGCATTTATCGTTCAGGGTCTTTTGGATTTTAGCCTTCCTAACTGGGGTGAGATGGTATCTCAGTGTGGTTTTGATTTGCATTTCCCGGATGCTGAGTGATGTTGAGCATTTTTTCATATGTCTGTTGGCCATTTGTATATCTTCCTTAGAGAAATGCCTACTTAGCTCTTTTGCCCATTTTTTAATTGGGTTGCTTGTTTTTTTCTTGTAAAGTTGTTTGAGTTCCTTATATATTCTGGATATTAATCCTTTGTCAGATGTATATTTTGCAAATATTTTCTCCCACTCTGTTGGTTGTCTTTTAACTCTGTTAATTGTTTCTTTTGCTGCGCAGAAGCTTTTTAGTTTGATATAATCCCATTTGTAAATACCACATGTTCTCACTTATTGGTGGGAGCTAAAAATTAATATATAAATTCACACACACACACACACACACACACACACACACACACACACACAAACCGGGGGGGGGGGAGAAGATATAACAACCACAATTATTTGAAGTTGATACGACAAGCAAACAGAAAGGACATTGTTGGGGGGGAGGGGGAGGGAGGAGGGAGGGAGGTTTTGGTGATGGGGAGCAATAATCAACCACAATGTATATCGGCAACAGCTTCGCCTGTGAATTTGTTGGGTGGACGTTCAGTCTCTTGTCATCTCGGCTTCCCCGGGCACAGGGGAGATGCTAGAGGCTGTGCACACCCGTTTCCCCTTGCACAGGCCCAGCTTTGAGCTGCTTCTTTGGCTTGTTTAGGGGCGACTTTCTCCTGCCACCTGCTGTGCTTGGAAGTGATCTGCTATCCCTGGCAGGCCAGGGATCTGAGGGGCTGCTGGCAGCACTGCTGGGGTGCATGGGTTGCCTTGGGGGCAGGGTTTTCTTGAAGGGGTTGCTCTGCCCCTGAGAAATGTCTGCAAACTGTATCGTGTGTGCACTGTGTATGGTCCCACGGCCAGACCTGCACGGGGAGCCCACGGACCACACGGCCTGACTCCTGCTGGCACTCAAACCCGAGTCCAATGGACTCTGAAGCTCTGAAACACCAGGCGTCCCACCCAGCTCTGCCTCGGGAGGTACAGTTTGAGTGGACTTCTTACCCAGGGTGTGGGTTCCCCCAAACCATCGCATCTGGGGCTCTGCCCAGTTGTGAGCTCTGTTCTCTCCCGAAGGAGCCTGACAGATGACAAATTGCAGAAGGTCATTAATGGGGAGTGGCATGGTGGGTAGGCCATGCTTGGGTCATGGGACAGAGGGAGGATATTCATGGAGGGTGTCATGGTAACTGGGCCATTCTTGGGTTAAGGGATGGAGGGGGAACATTCATGGGGGGTATCTTGGTGAGTGGGCCATGCTTGGGTTGTGGGATAGCTGCCATGTGGGTGGACATTGGGGACTCCCCTCGACTCCTCTTTCTGGAGGATCCAGCAGGCTGGAGCCCCTAGGGCCTCAGGAAATGCAGTTGGAGAAGGAGAGGAGGAGGCAGATCTGAGGGGGAGGCGCCCCGTGGTTAACCGGAGCCTCCAACCCACAGGTGGGAGAACCCGGCACCCGCCTTCCCACTCTTCGCATCCCCCTGCCCCCATCTCTTGCTGCTGCCAGGAAAGGGCGATCTTCTAGGTGGGGGTCAAGTCTGGGTGGGGCTGAGTTCATTCTCCTGTAGTGGGTGGGGGGGCGTGTTGGGGCCTTTGTGCAGTGGTCACGGCGAGGCCGGAGAGGGTGGCGTGGCTTGGGTGTTGGGGTGAGGGCAGGAGCAGAAGTGATGTGCCCTCATGCAGTCGGCCCCTGCCCACTCCCCATACGGGGACTATTTGCCTTCAGCGCATGTGATCACAGAGCTTTAAGGGGTGTGGGCCATAGCTTTGCAAATTGCAAGAGAGGCGGGTTTGATAATGACAAGGTTAAGTTCCCTCGTTACTGCCTCCTTGAATGGAAACTCAGAGCCAAAGATTCTGAAAATAAGCAAGTTAAAGAAGCCAAGCAAGACATCCAGTCGGGCCCTGGGAGGGTCCTGGGCCCTCCAAGCTGGTGGTGGGGCGAGCGGTGGGTGGAGGTCTCTGGCCCAGACCCTCAGCCTCCATTCCCTGCCTGCCCCTCCCCTGGCCTGGGCAGAAGCCTGTGCTCCAACAGCCTCTCTTCCCGTCAAGGTCAAGGCCCCAGGTAGACCCTGAGAGGGGTGGAAACTAGCTCTGGGCAGATGCCCCTGTCACTCGTTGGCACTGAGGTCACCTGCTCGAACATAAAGTAACTGGCAACTGAACAATTAAAATTCCACACCTGGGCTCTCTGTCCGGGGAGCTTAAACGGCTGTGCTCCAGCCTGCAAAGAACACTTGGGTGGCAGGAATTAGGCCTTGTCAGAGGCCACTGGATAGGAGTTTGAAGTCCCCTCTAGGTTCTGGGGCTGGACAGGGATGAAAACTCCTTATAAGTGATTATAAGTGTTCAGAAGGTATTTATAACTGAATTATTAGGTCCCCGGGAGGTTCGGGCCGGCGAATACAAAGTGACAAGGATTGGAAAGGCGGCCTCGTCCCAAGGCTTAGGATTAGTCCTGAGAAGGGCTGGGCAGAGGGGCTCGTCGTCCAGGGTGGTGTCTTATCTCCTGCCTCAGGGGCTTGGGTCTCAGGAGCACATGGGTGGAAAGGTCTGGGCTTTCAGAGAGGCCACCCAGGTCCCGGCCTAGGCTCCTCCAACGATCTACTCTGGGCAGCTTAGTCACCTAGCCCTGCCTTGGTCCCCTGTTCTGGAAAGTGAGAGTGGACTGCATGCCTCACAGGGCTGGACTGACAGCACCTGACATATGATGAGTACATGTACATGGTGGCACGTCCACCTGGGGTGCCAGTCTCAGAGCAGGGACCATGCCCACAGAGGCTCCGCCCCAGGCCCAGCTCCAGGCTACAGGTGTGGACACAGGAAGCAAAGCTCCGGCGTTTGCAAAGCACAAAGCAGAGAAACAGTGGACAGCAGGGTGAGTTTCTAACGTGTTGCTGGGGGCGTGGGGGCAGATGTGAGCCCACATCCCTGGGCTTAGGTTAACGGAGTTCCGACCAGACAGGGGCCATACCAGTGGGTGTGGAGAACATCTGGGAGAAGAGTCTCCATCACCCCTCCCCTGGCAGCGGGGTCAGGTCTTGCCTCCCGTACCTGTCTCTGAGGCCAGGGCAGGGCGAGAGTGCTATGTCATAGGTGACAGCAGGACTATGGGGCACTGCTGAAGGCAAGTTACTGTCCTCTTGGAGGCAGTAGCCTGTCTGTAAAATGGGAGCAGGGGTTCTTCCAGGCTGGTGTCAAGGACTTGTCACACGGAAGCCAGGGTAAGTTTTACTCCGAGTTGGGGCAAAATGTCCAATCACTGGGCTAGAGGAGGGATCTAGGGCTGTGGAGGGCCAGAGCCTGGGGGCTGACTCTTGTGTCCGGGTGGGGAGGGTGGCTTGGTAGAGCCGAGGGCAGGCTGCATGTGGGTGCCGGTGCGGAGCTCCAGGCAGCTCACGATCACTAATTTCCCTAATAATTATGGTAATAACAATAATCATGGAAGTTCATTTGCTTTTAATGTGTGTACATAGGACCTGTCATTCTGCTGGAGTCACACTCTCGGTTGAAGATGATTAAGTGGTGCTCAGCCATCCTGGGTAGAAGGCAGCTTCTGGCAGGGACAAGGCCGTTCTTCTAAGACTGCAGCTTGGGGTGGGGCAGTGTTGATTGATTTTCCCTGCAGGTTGAGGAGGCAGGCTCATGACAGTATGTGTGCACCTGTGTGTGTGTGTGTGACCACACGCATACACGCGTGTGCTGGCACCCAGTACCACAATGCACCTGAAATTCTCAGGCAACGGTTTCCCATTGTCCCCCAACACCATGGGGCCCCGACAGCTGACCCAGATGTGGTCAGAAGCAGGAAGCAGGAGAGGGTGTCTGCTCTGGGCTTTGCCACGCACAAAACAGGAGCCCAGCAATCTTCATGTGTGTTTGGGGGAGGGCCAGAGGCAGCGAAGCCCAGCAGACCAGAGCTGCAGCTCCCAGAGGTCAGCAAACCATCAGGAAGATGGGGAGGCACGTGGCAGGCTCTGGTGCATCTCTCTGACCTGCTTAAGCCTCAGCAGCCCTTTACGGGTGAGGACTCTGATGCTTGGGGAAGTGAGTGTTTTGCCCAAAGTCACACAGCTACTAAGTGGAGGAGCTGAGATTTGAACCCATGTCTGTCTGAAGTTCTTACCTTGTGCTTCCTGCCTCCTGCAGAGAAAGATCTGACCACAGCAGGTAACAGGAAGCAGAAGCTGGGACTGTGAGCCGAAGACCAGCTGCAGAGGGGAGGACTCCCAGGGGGTGGGGCAGGTGGAGCAGAACCCAGGGGTCACAGCCATAGGAAAAGCAGGCTCTGGGTCACCAGCACTACCCCTCGGTTAAGTGTGAAGCCAAATCCCAAGTTACTGACTGTTATGGGCTCAGTTGTGTCTCCCTAAAATTCTAATGTTGAAGTCCTAACCCCCAGTACCTCGTGACCTCATTTGGAAGTAGGTACTTGCAGATGTAATTGGTTAAGATGAGGTCATACTGGAGTAGGGTGGGCCTGTAATCCCATATGACCAGTGTCCTTTTGAAAAGGCGGAATGTGGGCACAGACACACAGAGGGAAAAGGCCATGTGGGTTGAAGGCAGAGATGGCGTGATGCTTCTACAAGCCAAGGAATGCCAAGGATTGCCAACAACCACCCAAAATCGTAGAGAGACATGGACCAGATTCTCCCCCCCAGCTCAGGAGGAAGCAGCCCTGCCACATCTTGATTTCAGACGTCTGGTCTCTAGAGCTGCGAGACCATAAAGTTCTGTTGTTCTAGGTCACTCAGTTTGTGGTGTTTTGTTGCGGCGGCCCCGGGACACTAATACACTGACTAGAGCTCCTGTGATCCTCTGGTTCGAGATGGAGAGAAGGTTTACCCTTGGGTAGGCCCTGCCTCAAGGTTTCGGGGAGGCTGGGAGACATATTCCATGTCTGAGCAGAAGTGTTCAGAGCAGCTCAGGGTTCCATCCTGTTTTTTTCTTCTGCTGTGAGTAGGGGTGCTCCTGCAGCCGGGATCCCAGAGAGAAGGGGACAGTGGACAGACCCACGGCTTGGCCAATGTGCAGCACAAGTTAGAAGAAAACCTTGATGTCGTGAGCCACCCAGGTCCGGTGGTTGTTACTGTGGCTTGACCTAGCAAGAGCTGAGTAATGAAAGGCCTAAGGCGTCTCCCTCGGGGTTTGGCATCAGAATGCCAGGGGATCCTCGGGATTCAGCAATGCCTCAGTTCTCCTTGCAAAAGGCCCAGCCTAGCCCTCCTGCCTCCCCAGGCTCAGGCCCAGGGCTGGGTACAGAGCACCTTCAGTGAAGATTTACTGGGGGACGGTGGCCTATAGAAGAGGCAGAGTCCGTTCCTGTCCAGGCAATTATCCACTGCTGTCTGAGACTGTCTTTTAATAGCAATGTTATTAATTAACGTGTTAATCAATGCTATCTCCTTGGATAATTGCCTGGCCAGAATAGGTCCTCATGTACCTACTAACAGGCTCTGGATGGGGCTTCGGGGCTTTCCCGCATGGGCGATAACTCTGCAGTACCCGAGGCTGCTGGGGTGGGCTGATCGGGAAGGGCCTGGAGTTCAGAGAGGGGCAGGGATTTCCCCAGAAGGGGTAGAGGAAGGACCCGTTTCATCAGAAAGTGTAATAATTGCCACCCTTTTAATAGGTCTCTGTGTGTGCCAGGCCCTGTCCTGAGTACTCACTTTGTTTAACCCTTGTGCCAAGGGAAAGGAGCGTGGGGGAAGAGCAGAGGTGGCCCGGGCTGTCTGGGGCGCGCCACCACGCAGCCTCTTCCGGTTTCCGTGATCCTGTAGAGCTCCCTGCGTTTCTCTTTCCTCAGTTTCCTCACCTGGAAGATGGCATTGAGGATGGTTCCCACCTCACAGGGGCGCCGTGAAGATTCAATGACTAGTATATAAGAAGCACTTAAATAGTTCCTGACCCAGAGTGCTATTGTCCCACTTTCCAGATGAGCAGAGTGAGGGACAGAGAAGTTGTGGGATTTGCCACAGGTCAGCTGGCTCGGTGGTGGCTGAGCCAGCATGGGACCCTGGTTGCCTGGTCCCATTACTTGGTCATTACAATCCAATGTTTCAAAACTCCGGTTACGTCTTCGCTGTGGATGAAACAGCAAACACAGTCTCCGCCGAGTCGCTGCTGAAACACCTTCCCAGGCCTGCTCTTTTCTTCACACCCGTCTCCTCTCTTCTGGGTGCCCATGTGGCTTGGCCCCACATCGAGTTTCTTTAGAAGCCCCCATCAGGGACTGTTCTGTTGCCCCGTCTGCAGACTCCTCACCTCCCTCCACGCCTCACGGGAGACATTGAAAAGGGATAATGCTTTCGTAAACTACAGAGACGTATGTGGAAATCAGTCTTGGTGTTCACCTCGCAAGCTGAATAAAATTGAAGACCAGACTCTCCTTCCTCCACAGCCCAAGATTGAAGATAAATGCTGAAACAAGAAACAACTGAAGAGTCTTCCAATTTCCCATCATAAGTCAGTCTTCTGTCCTTGAATTGTAACCTTGCAGGGTCTTAAACTCGTATGCTTACTGGGATCAGAAGGTCACACAAATGGACAAATAATTAAGCAGTTGTGGAAAAGTGGGTAACGTGGCTAAATACATAATATCTGGGCTATATTTTGGCCTGGGACCACCATTTGAGATAGGAAATAGGAAGTACGGCCCCCATAGGAATGTTATATAAGAATATAAGCCCTCAGTCAATGAACTCAACCATGTGGGTCAGGCTCTCCATGGAATGAGGGGTTGACTGAGCACATGGAAGGGACCTGTCATGAATATCTGGGCTGAGAGCTGTGTTCGAGAAGCTGAAGACACAGTCCATCCTCGTATCGCCATTTGGGTTGGCAGGCCACCTGTAGATCACCGAGCACCCTGAGAAACGAATACTGGACAGTATGACTCGCACAGAAGATGAAATATTTAAAAAGCAGGTCCACTGGATTGAGGAAAGCAGTAGACAAGAAGCCTGTGGCCTGTGGCTTTCTCTCTTTCCAGGAATCTCTTTGACTAACATGCTCTGAGTCCAAGCACACTATGGGGTATTAAGTGGTACCAAAATTGACTGAAGAATCAAGAAGAAATAGAGAGCCTGGGAAGTCCTATAATGAAGAAAAGGAGATCTCTAGTAAAAAAAATCTTTCCCAAAGAAAGCACCAGGCTCAGATAGTTGCATGACAAATTTTACAAACTTTCAAAGAACTAATTGTTCTAGTCATGTACCAGACAACTGTAGCCAGGAATATTAACACTTGAGTTTTCAAGCCACGTTTCCTAAATCTGTAGGCTCAAAGGTAGATCAGCATATGTGCTGGGAAATCCTCAAATGCTGTGGGGCTCCTTGGGGTTTTAGCATTAAGAAAGAGAGGACTTGCCTGCATTAACTTTTAACTTATTATCAAATAAAAGAGAGGATCTATGCATTCATGTACTCCTCTGTTTTACAGGAATGAAGGCATGTTGTACACATTGTTTTTCACCCAGTGTTTTAAGTTTATGACATATATTGAACATTGTATGTGGGCATCCTTTATTCATTCTTTTTTTAAAAAAAATAACTGCATACTATTCTGTTTTATAAATGACTGTAATTTAAATAATTAGTCTTCCACTGATAAACGTTAAGGTGATTTCAAGATTTTTGTTAATTAAAACAGTGGTATAATAATTATAGTTTTTTATACATGATTTCAGACATCAGGAGTATATCTGTAGAGTAAATTTCTGTAAATGAAATTGCTGAATCAGAGAATACATCCATATATGATTCTGGTAGATATTGTCCAATCAAGATTGATAAACTTTGCACAAATTTATAATCCTGGTAGCAATATATGAGCACCACTCTGTATCCCCACAACTTTACCAGCAATGTTTTCCCAAACTGTCTTTGCAAATCTGATGGGTGAAAATGTTATCTTAGAGTTTTATTTTGCTTTTCTTTTCTAATGAGTGAGGTTGGTCATATTTTCATACATTGAAGAGCCATTTATAGTTCCTTTTCTGTGAATTATCTTTTTCTACTGGGCTAGCTATTGGACTTTTTCTTATTGATTTTTGCAGGAACTCTTTATTTAGTGGAGAAATTAAGTCGGTTTATGATGGAAATTGCAGATATTTTCGTGGTTTATTCTTAGGGAAACAAAACAAAACAAAACAGAACCCTGTTTATGGTTGCTTTTACCTCAGGAGAAATGTTTTATCTTTATGTGGTTGTTGTAACATTTATCTTTTTGTGGCTCCTAGATTTTGTATCTTTCTTTGAAGGGTCTTTCCCCATTCTGAGATTATTCTCTCTCTCTCTTTTTGTAAATCATGATTTCTTCAAATACTTTAATAGTCTCTGTCTCTCTCTTTCTCTTGCATTTAAATCTTTGACCCATTTGGTATTTCTTTTGGTATAGGGTATGAGGTAAGATCCACCCTTTCTATTGTTTTTTTTTTTCAGATGACTCCTGGGTTATATTTCTAAAATGCAAATCTGATAGAGCTATTTCCCACTACAGACATTTTGCACAAATCACTTCTCTGCACACCAGGGCACAAAGCTAACTCCTATGACTGCTGCTTAAGCTGCGTCTCCACTCTCATGCACCTGCTTGCCCAAGAAGTAATTCACTTATCCCCAGCAGGGTCTCTCTCTCTCTCTCTCTGTCTTTTTGTCTAGGTGTGTTGGTACTGTGGTGAGAGGTAGGGGTTAGTAGAGAGCAAGGCAATGCAGAGATCACCAGGAATGCCAGACCCTTGGAATATTTTCTTCCCAAATGGGACACAGACTATAGCTACTGTGGGAAACATGTCTTGGAGGGGGTTGGCCTGGTGGCTTCCTTCCCTCTCTGTGCTTTCCCTTTCCTGGGAGTGCAATCTCTCCCTCTCTAGCTTTTGCGTGTTCTTCATTCACTGCCAGGGCAGCTGCAGTAAACTTTGCCCAGAGGATCAGGGAAGGCTTCCAGCTCCTTGATATTTACCAAGTCGAATGTCCCTAATACCAAACTAAAACACCCAGCAATTAGATTTTAAATTATCCTTTGAGCCTCCATCAATGTTAGGTGGAATCCAGTGCATCAAAATCAAGAGATTGTTGCCCATCTCCTTTATCCTCCTGCTCCTTGGATGCTGGTCTTGCTGCTTGCCACTGTGCCAGGGAGCCCCGTGGACCTGATGCCCTTGGCCCCTTCCTCCCGTATCCTAGCAACACATCCCAGCAGCCTCCCTCCACAGTGCACTCAGGTGGCCTTTCTGGAGCAGGTCCCCACTGGCGATTATCTTGGCAGAGGGGGAACTAGTGTTGTATAGACCCCAGACAGGCTGTGACGAGCTTTGGGGGTCAGAGGAGCAGGGGTGCATTGCCCGTGGCCTCTGGCCAGGATGCACCCCTGCAGCCAGCAGGGTATGGGGCATTCAGACAGTGGATTATTCCTCCTATCTCTCTAGCCTGGCCACATTCATCGTTTTCTGAAGTCCCCATGATGTATCAGTTCATTCTGGTTCGTGCCTTTGTGGGTGCTGCACACCGAGGTGTGGGCGACCTGGGTATGGGCACTCAGCCATCCCTGCTGTCCAGCAGATTCCACTTGGCATGCGGTCAGGTGCTCTACCACTGATGAGCTAGGTGCCTTTGGGCATGGATCCGCCTTCTGTGCCTCAGTTTCCTCATCTGCAAAATGTGGGTGCTTATCCTTCCTGTTTCTTAGGGTTGTTATGAAAATTGAATGATATGATCTGGAGAAGGTGATTAGTCCCTGGCACTCGGTAAGCCCCTTTACATTAGTGATTAATTCCTGTTCTCACTTGTCCTCAGTAGAGGGTGATGCTTCAGTCTAGTTGTTATTAGTGCCTTAGAGAAGGGAAGAGGGCCAGGACTGCCTGAGAACAGAAGTTCCTGCACGGCTGAGCACAGTCTGTGAAATTTGGGGTCCGAGTGACCTGGGTTTACATTCTGCCAAGCTGCTTAACAGCCGAGTGACCTGGGACAAGGCACTAAACTTCTCTGAACTTGTTTCCATATATGCAAAACTGGGACAGTAATACCTGTCTGCAGAATTGTTGTCAAGGTCAGGACGTGCCAGCCTGGGGCCTGACACACCGTCAACACGCAAAAACAGGCAGCGGGCTTTGTGAAGACATTGCTGTCACTGTACCCATGTGGAAAGGCCCCCTTCAGAGATGGCTCGAAGTTCAGGGCTCACGCTGACTTCTATTTCTGAATCACAGTCCCAACTCCCACCGACATTGTCCCTACATTTAGAGCCAGCCTTCTTGGATAGGCTTGAGGCTTAAATCTTTCCTCTGGGGACCACCAGGGAAACTGAGTCTCATACCCACACGGACCTCCCTGACTACAGGGCCATTCTGGTTTTTGTGGCCCTCTGCTATCAGCAGTTCCTCTGGCTCTGGTTCCTCAACAGTCCATCGAGTGGAGCCCCTGAGCTACTCTGGCCTGTTTGTGTGTCAGCCCACTCACACCTCTGCACCCCTGCAGGCATGGGTGTCCGGCTGGGAATGCCTTGTCTCAGCCCCTCCATCAACTTAAATGCCACATTTTCCTATTCGGCCCAGCCCATATCCCACTCTGTCTAGAAAGTGCCTTTGCTGAGCCACGTGGACAGCAACCCTCCCTGGCTATCCTTCCACCTTCTCTGCATGCTTGGAACAGGGCAGGGTGCCAAGGGGCCGCATTGGGGGTGCGAGTGGGGACCGCGGAAGCACCGGACAGCTGCACTTTGCCATTCCATGTTACTCTCTCCTCACCTGACTGTACCAAAGAGGAAACTGGAGCTCAGAGTCCAGTGTGCAGCTAGTGAGTGTCAGAGTCTGGATTTAAACTCTGGTCTGTTTGGCTTCAAGGTCACAGCTCCTGGCAATGATGCACCAGGGGGCTGTCCTGGTACATCCTGCAACCTGACCTCTCCCATCTAAAAGCCTGGTGGGGCCAAGAGGGAGCCCCTGCTTGGTGTCCATCACCCCGAGACTGTCTTCAGATGCTGGAGCAGGCGTGAGGCATGGAGATCCATGTCTCCAATTTCAATGATCCCTGCCATGTCTCCCCCTGGGGCCAGCCCAGCTGGCTTGCATGCTGTGCTCTCTTTGACCTTCAGCCAGAGGTGGACTAGTGTGTGTGGCGGCCGCCCCAGGATGGCCGAGGACTCTGTGATGGAAAAGGTGACCCCCGAGCTGTCCTGAAACTCCCCCTGCTCCCCCAGGCTGAACTGGCGTTAGATTAATGGCATGTGCACAGAACGTGCGAGCACATCCCTCACCCAGCAAGCTGGCTCCTGCCTTGTCAGAGACAAAGTCCCCCTCCCAGGCTCTTGGCACCCAGAGTCTCAGCTCTGGCAGCACGTGAGGACCCCCGATTGTGTGGGCTCCTCCAAGACCTCTCTCCCTGGCTGGACCGGCGGAGCTGGGGACATCCATCAGTCCCTCCTCTCCTCCTTCCAAAAGCCAATTACACCCCGGCAGACAAACCCCAGCCTCTGCACTTGGGTTAATTACTGAGTTCTCCAGGCATAGAGGCGTTTTCTATTTTTTACTGTCTGGATGCTCTACAGAGTTTATTGATTATCTGATTCATTCGGACTGTAGATGCAGCTCCAGCCTGGAGCAAAATGAGGAAGGCTGCTGCAGAGCGTGGGTCCCGGCGCCCATCCTCCCCAGCTTCTTGTCCCACTGTTGCAGCTCCCTGGACATGGGGTGGCCCCAGCATCAAGGAAGGAGTCTTCTGATGACTCTCCTGCTCAAGAGAGGCAGGAGGGTGCAGTGGTGACGGGTAGGGGCCGGGTGGGCTACCTGGTCAAATCCCAGCTCCGACCCCTGCTGGGCAGCTGGGAAACCTTGGAAATCACCTTCACCTCTCTGAGGCTCCATGGCCTCCCTGGCTGCAGCGTGGGGCAACGGGGGCACTTATGCTGTGGGGTGACACTCCTCTGGGTACCTTCTGTGTGTTTACTCAGTTAATCCTCATGAGCCCCTGGTGGGGGAGGAATTGCATCATCCCTACTTTACAGATGAGGAAACTGAGGTTTCAAGAGGCCCCCTGAATGCAGGGGGGTGAAGTGGCAGCTGCCTTCTGGGTGGTGGTGAATGAAGTGAATTTGCACGAGCTTGGTGCTCAGTCCGTGCCTGGCGTGAGTGTGCACTGGTGCTAGCTGGGCTAAGACCCTCAAGGCTCACCGTATGTTGCATTTTAAACAGGCTCAAAGGAGAGGCCAGGACTTACCCGAGGAATCCAAGGATTCCGGGCATTGTCAGGGCCATGGTGTTAGGCGGGGTCCTTCCCTGAGTAATCTTGATTAAATTATGTCCTATCTTGTTCTCCTGCATTCCTCGACTTCTTTGCTAGGGCCTTGTTGGGTGGAATTCTAATTGGCTGATGGCTGGTGTCTGGAAAGTGTGGGATGACTGTTTGCAACCCTTGGAAGGAGGTTCTAGTGAGGTCCCTCAGGGATCTAACTTCAGCTCTGTTCTGAGAATAGTTTCTCTTCAGTGACGTGGTTGCAGGCTCAACTCAGGCTTTTTTTGATGCCAGTATCGGGGCTAGCCCTTAGATAGCACTTTCTAAGAGCCAAGCCCTGGTCTGAACCCTCTCTATCCCCTCATCTAGTGCCCGTAAAACCTGATGAGGAAGGCATGTTAACATCCACCTCTACAGATGAGGAATCTGAGGCACCGAGAGGCCAAGTACCCCACTTAAGGCCACAAAGCTCGTCATGCACAGCCTTTGAGTCAGAACTTGGGTGGTCTAGCCCGAGTCCATGCACCCAGCCCCTTTCTCACATGGCTTCCTGTGAGAGCTCGAAGCAGGGAAAGAATTTCAGGAGACAGATTCAAGATTTAAAACAGCCCTGACAGTGTTAAGTGATGAGGTCAATCCTGACAGGATGAAGTTCCATAGGGAAAAACGTAAGGTCTTGAGCCTGGGTCCCCGAGTCAGCTGCCTGCTCATGAGATGGAGGTGACCTTTAGTGCCTGCATAGGCATCAGTGGGAGCTAAACACTGGTCCCTGCCCCAGTGCTAACGCGGCTCCTCTCCTGTCAGGCTGGATTCCTTTGGACACTGTCCAGCCAGGGTGGAGAGGAGCCAGGGCTCCTGAAGAGCAGAGGGCTCAAGTTAGTACCGTCTGTTTACAAAAGTCCCTGGGATAGAACTAGAGTCAGGACTGCTGGGTAAAACTCACAGGGATGGTTCCAGCAAAGCTACACAGGAGCTTTGTAGTTTAGACCGAGGATTAGCAAACAATGGCCCTCAGGACAGATCCAGCCCACTGCCTGTTTTTGTAAATAAAGTTTTCTCAGCACACAGCCACATCCATTCACATACATGTTGCCTGTGGCTGCTTTCATGCCACAATGGCAGAGCTGATTAACTGCCATGGAGACTGCACACCTCGCAAGGCCTGAAACATTGACTACCCGGCCCTTTACAGAAACACTTGTTCTTGGGGCTTGAGAACATTGATCTTTCAGCCCCTTGAACACACCAAGCTCCTATAGGCCCAGGACATTCATGGGCACAGTTTCCTCGGAAGCATGGAGTTCGCTGAGCCCACTCCTCACCTGGCTAGTCCTGATCTCTGCTCAAATGCCTCTGCCTTCAGGATGCCATCAGCATGCACAGGCCTCTGCGAATACTAGCCCGTCCTACTGCTCTCTTGTCTAACTCTGTTCCCCTTTGTTATCTCTGTTTGTATGTGTTTGAGTGTTTTTGCTTGTTTGTTAATGTGCAAATAGAGAAGGCACCATATGTGTTTTACTGTGTAGCATGGATCCTGGGAATTCATCCTGTTTTCCACAGCTTTGGATACATGGGTGGATAAAGGGTGAATGAATGGCTCATTGTCCTCTCCCAGCCATCTTTTCTCACCATGTCCCAAACTGAAGTCACTGCCACCATATCTGCTGCTCTTTGCTGGTGAGCATTTTCCACTGTCTCAAGTCTGGACCTCACTTTGGCCTTCTGTGTTGAAAGTCAAGGAATAATCCCCAAACCACTCCCACTTCTGATGCCAGTTGAAAGCTTGGGGGAACCAGAACCACCCACTAGAAGGACTCACAGAAGTCACTGAAATATGTTATATTCATGGTTGCAGTTTATCACAGTGAACGGACAGATTTAAATCATTTGAGGGAAGAGATGCGTGGGGCAGAGTCCAGGAGAGATCCATGTGCAGGGCTTCCAGTTGTCACCCCCCCATGTGGACTCATGGGCAGTGCTAGCTTCTCCCAGCAATGTCACACAGTGTATTAGTCTGTTTCTGTTGCTTATAACAAAATACACAGAACTAGGTAATTTATAAGAAAATGAAATCTATCGCTTACAGTTTCAGAGGCTGGGAAGTCTGAAGTCCAGAGAACACATCTGGTGAATGTCTTCTTTGGTGGTGACTTTACAGCAATGCTGGGGTCTCACATGGCAGAAAATGGTGGAGCAGGGAGAGAGAGACAGACTCTCACGTGCTCTCCTTTTAAAGCCCTCAGAACCATGTCCCGACCACTATTATTAACCCATTCACTATAGCCTGGTCCTTACAATCTCATCACCTCTTCAAGGCTGCACCTTTCAATTAGCGTAATGGGATTTCCCACCCTCAACAGTTACAGTGGGGATTAAGTTTCTAATATATGAACTTTGGGGGACACAGTTCAACCAACCCACATCACACAGGAAGCACCATAAACAGGAAGTTCCCCGGGCCCCAGAGTCCGTGGTCCCTACATGGCTGACCATCCACATGACTGACCTCAGTCTCCAGGCCCTCTGATGTCAAGCTGATACTGTGTAACCCAAAAGACCCCACCCTAAATCTCATTGTTAGACTATCCAGCATGACCCAAGGCCCCAATAAACAAAGATGCTTCTCTCAAGAAGGACATTCCAAGGCTTAGAGGTCGCCTCCCAGGAGCAGAGGGCAAAGGCCAGACCTCTCTTTGGGCCAGGTTAACTCCTCTGACACACACTCACCCTTCCAGCCAGAGCACAACCCCCTCCTTATTGATTCTGTCGTCATCCTGTCCCCTGGTCCAGGCCCTCCCTTGAGATCGCTGTCCTCAGATCAACCAGAGCCATCACCTCCTCCTGCTTGGGTTCCTGTGTCAAACCGCTAACTCATAAGCCTCCTCCCCACTCCCACGTCCATCCTATAAATCGTGATGGCCATGCCATTCTAGTGCCTGGAATTTTGCTGTGACGAGCGCCGGCTCTGGCCACCCAGTGTTCCATCTGCAGTCATGTCCCCATCCCAGTTAGAGCCTTGGCTTCCTCCTCTCTCCTTGTCCCAGGTGGCCCTGGTGGGCCTGAGAGTGCAGCTGCCCATGAGGCTTGTCTGTGTGCCTCTTGGTTCTGGCTGCTGGCCCTGTGGTCTGTTCCTAAGGAAAGCTCGAGGTAAGGCAAAGTGGGGGGCATGTGGGTGTGGGAAAGGTACATTTCTGTGGTAACTGGAAAGCTGGATTATGATGTTCTTGGATGGTGAGGTATCCCCCTGCTCCCTTACCATTAGGCCTAAGGACACCTTAACTCCCAGATGAGAGACAATGCTGCCTGGATGCAAAGGCCTTTGCCCTTGGGCTCTCCCCTCCAGCCCTGGGTCAACGTCCTCAGGAGGAGGTCAGAGCCCTCTCCCCTCTCCCCAGGCTCAGGTTCCGAGGTCTTCTCTCATGTCTCTCCTGCTTTGCAGGCTCCTTGAAGGCAGGGTCTTCAGGACTCTTTGGGGTCCACCAGGACTCCTGAGGAGCCAGCAGGTGCCCTGGGCTGATGCCTTCAGCATCAGATGGAGTTGCTTTGTCAGGCCCCCACTCAAAGCCACAGACTCTGGGTGCCACAGATGCAGGGACCAGCACGGCCCCCACTGCATCCTAAGCACCTGACAATTGCTGCTGAATGGAGGAAGAAAAGGGGTGACGCGAGCCCTGGAAAAGTGACAGGCCACTGCTCCAAAGTCCCTTCTTCCAGAGGCACGGTGAGGCCCTGGAGCTGGGCTTTGTTGCAGGGTGACGAGGAGGGAGAGGTGGGAGGCAGAGACTGAAAGAGTCTCTGGACTCGTTCTTTCTCAAGTGATTGAGCAGACATGATGGGCTGGGGGGCTCTGGGCGCAGGAGTAGCGCAGCTCCACCTGAGGCCCAGTTAGTTCTGAGCCCTGTCTGGTCTCCTCTGTTTTTGGCTCTTACCTCCTTGTTTCTCCTCTGGTCTGAGCCGTCACCCTTGACCCCCATTCTGCTCCTGCAGGTATGCGGACCTGGGAGTGCTTGTGTGCAGGATGCCAGCCCTGCTCAGTCCAACCAGAATTTCTGAGATTGCCTGGACGGGGCCTGAGTGCCCATGGCAACCCCCACAATGCTACAAATACCAGATAGGAGTGGAAGCATGTCTTGGGTCTAGGGTCAGGACATTTTCTGGGTCATTTTTTTTTAGACTTTATTTTTTAAGGCAGTTTTAGGTTTGCAGAAAAGTTGCACAGAAAGTACAGAGTTCCCCTGCACCCCCCGCCCGCCCGCCCCCCGATTCCTCCTTTAATAGCACCTTGTAGTAGCTGGTACATTTGTTACAATTGATGAACTGATTTTGATCCATCGTT